>NC_050579.1:73849764-74162134 GCF_011100635.1 Trichosurus vulpecula
AACAAAGGGATAAAATGAGTCAATATTTCTAGAAATTAATTCACACTCTTCGCTAGAAGGTCAAATACTGAAACTGAAGCTGAAATACTTTGGCCACAGAATGAGAATACCGGACTCATTGCAAATGACCTTGATGTTGGGAAAGATTGAAGGCAAAAGGAGAAGAGGATGACAATGAACATGAAGTTGGACAGATTTCAAAAGATAGTGGAGGACAGAAGGACCTGGCATACTGTGGTTCATGAGGTCATGAAGAGTTGGACATGACTGAATAATTAAACAACAGCAGAGTCAACATGTCATAGATTCTTAACCTAGGAAACGTCATAGTAAGAATCATGTTTTAGAATAATCCAACAAATATTCAGAGGGCAGAACTAAGGACACTGGGTAGCAGTTCTAAAAAAGCTTATGTCGAGCTTGATGACAAATGAAAAACAAAGAAACTTCCTAATCTTTAGTTAGCCAAAAGTAGAATGGATTTCCATGAGATGTGGTAGTCTTCCCCTTATTGAAGTCTTCATGAAATGGCTAGATAACCATTTATCATAAGTGTAATAGAGGGAATTATTTTTCAAATATAAATCAGAATAAAGAAGATACCTTGTAATTTTAAAATTCTTTTATTTTGTTTGTGTGGTCTCCTAATTGGCTGAAGCAAATTACAACCCCTCCCCTGCTCTTAATGACATTAAAGATTAGTCTAACATTGTGCAAGATGGATTGGAGATGGGAGATAGCTATTACTTATACATATATATATATATATACATATATATATATATATATATATATATATAGTATATAGTATATACAGATTACAGCAAAAGTCCATACTTGATGCAATGAGAGTTGGGAATAGGGTGACTTTCTCTGAGTAGCTAAAAGCAGTATGGCTAGTGTTTTTATGTGACACTGATGGACTGAAATCCTTACTTTCATAACTTGGACATTATGGATTGCTAGGAGACTACAATAATGTGGCATATGGGAAATGTTAATAGTGAAAGTTGTGAAACTACTCTATGACTCTTCCTCCTAGATATTTGCTTTGTGAGGAAGAGAAGGTGGGCTGTCAGACCCAAAGGTAGAGTTCACATACCAGTTTTGTACTTGCCCAAGGGACAGCATTAGTACCTGACCAAGGATCTACAACTAGAATGGCCTAAGCCATCAGCCAGACCTAAACTGATGTTATCCAACAATGATTTGGCGTTCATAGTTTTGAGGAGTCACCATTTTGTAGCCCTTCATTCTAGGACAGAGGTTGAGACAATATAAGATAATTTAAGAAACTAGTGCCTAGCTTAGGAAGCGAATGAGATAGGCATTTATTAAGCACCAACTATGTGCCAGGCATTGTTCTGAGTACTGTACATATATCATCTCATTTGATTCTCACAACATCCCTGGGAGGTAAGTGCTCTTATCCCTATTTTACATTTCAGGAAACTGAGGCAGACAGAGGTTAAGTAACTTGTACAAAGTCACACAGCCAGTAAGTGCTAAGGCATGGTGTGAACTAAGGTCTTCTTGACTCTAGGCCCAGTGCATCCACCATGCCACTTAGCTTGGAAAATATTGCATTGATATCCTCTCAAAGAAATAAAAAAACTGTACTAGGTTTTCTTGTTTTTCAGCGGGAAGAGCTAACTCCAACACCCAAAGTAGTATGAATAATCTTGGCTAATCAGGAACAAAATGCACTTTGATTTAAAATGGATTAATTTTTAATTCTTCTGCCATCTTGTGTTCTATAGCTCATTTGAGGTGTTCAGGAACTCTAATTGCTTTTTAAATGACACCTTTGAAGTCACCTTTAGCTTACTCAACCAGTACAATAACAGGCCACATAATAGCCTAATGAGCATTTGTGGTACACATCCTTGATTAGAACACTTCATGTTAGTTGAAGAGAAAATTGGTCCGTGGCATAAAATGAGAACCAGAGCTTAAAGAAATGGCATCTTCTGTGACTGTGCTTATGTGCTCTTTTTCCTCTTGCCCGGACTTTTTCAAAAGCTCTTACAGCATCTTGACTTAGTGACTTAGGTGGCCACTGCTTAAGCAGTCTCTCTGCTTCTTCAAGGAAACATGGCAGAGTGGATAAGATGCTAGATTTGGAGTCAGGAACAGCCTTGTTTTGAATCTCATTTTGAATCTTGCTTTCGGTACTTCCCAGCCATGTGACTTTGGGCAAGTCACTGCATCTCTATCTAAACCTCGGTTTCCTCATCTGTAAAATAATGGTGATAATGAGGAGGAGGAGGAGGAGGATGCAGCAGAGTAATAAGGGTTGTTGGGAAACACAAGTTGGATAATGGATATGAAGTGCTTAGAAAAGTTTAAATTGACAGATTTCAGCAATTCTTATGATTATTATAGGAAAAAACTATGCTGTGGTAGAAAAAAGAAGAATCAGAAAACCACAAAATCTCAGAGTACGAAGGGATTGCAACAACTGCCTAATCAAACCATTCTTGAACAAGAATCCCACTAAAACACAGTTGAAAAATAGTCATCTAGAATGACTGTAGATCTTCAATGAAAAGTAACCAATTGCCTTCTGAGGCAACCCATTCCACTCTTGTAGCATGCATTTTGTTGTTGCTGTTTTCAGGGTTGTCCCTGACTCCAAGCCTAAGGTGGTCTCTTTGTAACTTTTGCACATTGCTCCTAGTTTTGATTTCTGGTCTCAAAATAAGTGAATAAGTAAAGTTTTATCTCTCCTCAACAAGACAATCCTTCAGATACTTGAAAAGCACTATCACATGTCCTCTGAGTTTTCTCTTTCTTTAAGCTAATTATCCTCATTTGTCATGGACCTGAGGCCCTTCCCCATTCTGCTGGTCATCCTGGGGTCATATCTAACTTATGCTAAACTGCAGCGCTCAGACATAAGCAAAATATTTCAAAATACTTCTGACCAATCCAAAGTACATAGGAATATCACCTCCTTATTTATGGAAATTATTCCTCTTAATGTAGCACAAGACCACTTTAGCTTTTTTTGGCTGATAATTCACACTCTTGACTCATATTGAGCTGACTGTCTACTAATTCCCCTTTCTTCCTCCTGTTTTTTTTTCTCATACAAACTGTTTTCATTGGCATCACTAAAACACAGTATGCAAGTTTCTATAATAATGAAGGGTGGAGTGGGCCTCAGCAGAAACTTTTCTACTACTTTAAGTGCACTTTTTCTTATACCATCCAGATTCATAGAGTTTTAAAATCTTGAAATTGGAGGAAACCTTGGGTGTTAGCTAGTCTAGAATCTTTCCTGTTTAAAAGCCTCACCTTGAATTTATTTTTTTTTCACAGAGTCATTTTAAGGAGTTAGACATTTTCTTTATAAAGAATTTCAAGTATTGAGTGATGAATTTAGTTAAGCTGTTAAGATGATAGATGGATACATTCTTTATAGACAATGCGTAAATGTAGAGCTATATCTCCTTTTCTTTGCTCAAGGCATAACACAATTTTATTGTATTTATGGGGGGAAAACATATCAGGAGAATTTAGGACAAGTAGAGGTTGTGGAACAATTAAGCACAGTGATCCTACTGGTCAGTAGAATCTTCTGCAGTGAGGCACAGTTAGGAAAGCATTTCAAGGTATTTCAGGGCAGAATTCCTTGGATTTTGCTGACTGCTGCTTGTTCATTATGCTGGGGTCATTTCTGAACTCCCATAAACTTCCAGCTCTGGGAAATCAGAACAGTGATGAATGAAAAATTATTGGAGGAAATGGGAAAATATAGGTGATCTATCTGTGTTCTCTGGGCTTCAGTTTACCACTCTCTAAAATGTGGGAGTTGTACTTAGTGATGTCTAAGGTTCTTTCCAATTTTAAAATGTTGTAATACTAAACAAAGGTCTTTTCCCTCAGAAAAATGTCGTCCTCCTTACAAAAAAAAAAAAAAGAAAAATCCTTAGGTGCCTATTAAACAGACATTAAATGTTTGGCGTGGTGTTACACAAAGTTACATAGACACAATTTCCTTACCTTTTAAAAAGCTTTTATTTAATATGGACTACAAATGAAGAGAAAATCCGTTCAAAAATTGAGGCTGGAACCATACGAGGCTACCAGAGTGACTTGTTCAGTGTAGTTTAATGTTCAGTTCTTCAAATAAACAATGTTCCTATTGCCTGTGAGGATTTTGTTAGAGATGTAGGGGGGTAGGGAGATTTAGGAAACCCTTCATTGTTATAGAAATTTGTATATTGTGTTTTAGTGATGCCCCTTTGTATCACTAACTGAAACTTTTTGTACCCCCCCGCAAGACAGATGCAGATTATATTGAATTGGATCTATGCACATCCCTGAAAGTAAGAATATCTTGTTGTACACATACAGTAACCATTCCCTTCTATTGCCTTAATTCACCAGATAGACAGAGGTTACATTCCACAATTATAGTTTAATTTCACTCGGGTGCCACACGTGAGGAAGAACATTGGCAAGTCAGATTACATGCAGAGGAGGGGAGGCTGACCACTCCCCTCAAGTGAAGAAACTCAAACTAAAATTAAATTTAATGATAATTTCATCTTTCAAAAAAGTGGAGAAAGAAACCAAAGCAACCACTATTCTAGACTTGACTCATCAATAGGGAGCAATGGTTTGTTTAGGAAGAAACAATGAGAAGACTGAGGGGAAAATGACTACTTTGTCTTAGAATTTATAAAAAAAGAAGAGGAAAGCTGAGTGTATTCTGATATGCACTGTAGATTTTGCCAGAAAAGACATCAAAGAGATCAGAATAGGTAGGTTCCCATTTGCTTGAAATTCCACAGGTTATATGAGACCAGAAAAGAGAAAACTCTTAAGAAGAAAATAATGGAGATACCAGAACAACAACAAAACAGCAGCAACCTCAATGAGGAAGGACAGGGAGAACTCCCTAAAGAGACAAACATAGGTGTGAAAGAATTCACCAACTTACATTTTAAAAAGATATGTATAGCACCTGGAAGTGAGGAGAGGAAATGTAGAATACTAGTAGTTACCATGTAATAACACTTCAAGTTTTACAGCGTGATGCATCTATGTATATACACATTTATATGTGAGTATATATATGTGTGTGTGTGTGTGTGTGTGTGTGTATAGATGTATAAACATCTGCATACATGTTCATATATAGATGTACGTATATACATACACATGTGCATGTATACGTGGTGGGTAAAGTGGCAGATAAAAAACTCTGTATCGTAAGTAGATTTTAGCTCATCCTAGAATCATTCAATTCAGTAGGATACCTTCAAGTTCCTTAAAGGCTCTCTGCTGACCAAGTATCTCCCATGTATACATCAAAGTTATTTTAGATTTCCTGAAAGATGTAACAACAGAAATAATCTTCTTCGGCCGTCCGATCAGTAATACCAGCTGAAGCATAAAGCAAGCACCAAGGTGTAAGCTTGCTGAAAATGGTTATCGCACTCATGGGAAGGGTCAAGCGCAAAGCCTATGTTGGACAGGGATACTCTACAGGCAGCTACGTCCTGCAAATGCTCTTGTTTGTGGGTGGCACTGGGTCTTGGTTGCATCAAACCCTAGAATTTTACAGGACCTTTTGAATGAGATCCATAACCGGTTAAAAGATTTTGGCCTTACTATCCATGGAGGAAAAAAGAAAATGGATTATGGATGTCTATTGTCCAGATTATAACATGTAGTTTGATGACCTAAAGGGTTCACCCATCTGTGTGTGTGTGTGTGTGTGTGTGTGTGTGTGTGTGTGTGTTGGATATAGATGGCAAATGGACAGTGAGTGGGCCTCAGAATTAAACAAGAAGAGAAGAATGGGCTAGATTGTCTTTGGGTTATTATAAAGCTTCTTTAGTGATAGCAACTTTCTCTCAGAAGTGAAGGCCTATCTCTTAAAAATACTATTGTATATCTCTTTAAAATGCTGTTGTATATCTCCAAAGAATTATAATATGAATATCATTTAGAGGACCATGGAGAGGGAAAAGGTGAGTATGGACCCCCTTAGTGAACCTTGGGGAGAATATAGACAAGAGCCCAACAGAGAATAAGTAAGAGCCATCTAACAACTTTAAAATGTAATTAATTATCTCACAAAATAGTTAACTGCATATCACTTGGGGGACCAGGCAGATGAAGGGGTCAGCAGGGAATGTTCAAGCAGAAACCAGATGGCCATTGTTAGACTCATCCTAGGAGCAAATTTTTCATTGAAAGGGAGGTTGGGTTACATCAGGGGTGGGAAACCTGCAGCCTTGAGGCCACATATGGGCTTCTAGGTGCTTGGGTACAGCCTTTTGACTGAATCCAAGTTTTACAGAACAAATCCTTTTATTAAGGGCATTTGTTCCATGAAATTTGTTTTCAGTCAAAAGGCCACACTTAAAGACCTAGAGGGCCACAGATCATAGCAATTTAAATTTATAAAATAATTTCCTCAGTAACTCTATAAGGTATTATCTATCTTGATCATAAAAAGGTTGAATCTCAGAGATAATACCTAAAAACAACAGAAATAATAATAGCCTTTACATAGTGCTAAAAAAATTGCAAAGTGCTATCCACATGTAATCTCATTTGATCCTCACAATAACCCTGTCAGGCACTATTATTATAATATCAGTTGTATATTTATTATAATATCAGTTGTAGATGAGAAAACTGAGGCTGAGAGATTAAGAAATTTGCCAAGGGCCATACAGATATTATGTTTCTGAGGAGGGATTTAAACTTGGTTTTCCTGACTCCAGGTCCAGCCCTCAACCCACTGAGCCCTCACTGACCTATCTTTAATTATGAAACTGGTAAATATTGGACCTCAAATCTGAAACCAGGTCTTCTAAGTCAAGGTCAAGTGTTCCTTTCACTTTACCATGCAACAACCTAAGACAATATGTAAAGCAGTAGTTTTAATTTGGGAGGGGGTGCAGATATTTTTTTTTCCAATATGCTCCTGCTTTATAGGGTAGGCTGAGATAATCTCTGGGTTCTTTTGGCCCCCTTGTTGTGGTGAATTTTCTTGTCTTCTTAAACTTCTGTATAAATTGGTAATGATCTAAGAGAGGGATTATTCATCATTTTTGTCACATAGATTCCTTCAGCAGTATGGTAAAGCCTAAGTAGTCCTTTTCAGAATTGTGGTTTAAATGAACAAAATACACAGGACTGCCAATTAAACCAATGATATTGAAAATAGTTATTTCATTTCTTTTGATAGTGTTTGATGCTGATCATGTCAAATGCCTTCCACAACTGTTCTTGAAAACAAGTATTTATGATATACAGAGAGACACTTCTAATGATGAAATGTACCTCCTTACTCTTGGCAGAAAGACAAAGTACAAGGGCATCGTGCTGCATATATTGTCAGATGTAGTCACTATATTGATGGATCTCATTTACCATTTTTCTTTGTTATGATGGAGATTTCAATTCTCAAAGGGTGAGGAGTATATCCAGAAATGACTGTTACCTAAAATCAAAAGACAGCCATTAGTCTGCCATTTCTTACTCCCAAACCATGTTATCTAACACTTTTCCAGCCTCTCCTGCACCCATCTTTGTGCTAAAGTCATGTTGACTTAGTTTCACTGATGTTTATAGAATTATCTTCCTCTTCACCTTCTGCAGCAGATTTGGCAGATAAACTATATTTATAGTCTTGGTCATCACTGCTTACACTCAACAAAAGCATTGCCAAGTGAAATGACCAAATGTCCCATGCAGTGGTATTTCTTATTGCCCTTGGGCACCAGAAGATAGTTTCTCTGTTCTCTTCTTTGTTTGATTTGCTACGGGGAACTTGCAAGCTATTTTTCCCTTTAGGTGCAACTTTTTTGTCTTCTGGTTTCTCTCATATTGAGAATGTCAAACTCATCGATCTAGAGCCATGAATGACCTTAGAGATCATTTCATCGAGTCCATTCATTTTCCAGACAGCCAGAAGTCAGTCGATCCTAAATGCATGGTACTGGTACGTAGATATGGTGGTTGATTTTTAAGGATGACACATTTAGAATGCCAAAAGCTAATGTTTACAGGCAGTCTAAAAACAGTGTGATTCTTAGTGTCCTCTGTTCCTTTTTCCATCACTGCTACTGTCACTTCAGAAGCTATGGAAAGGTACAGTGGGAAGAGGGCTAGACATGAAGTCAGTGAGTCCTGAGTTCAAAACCTTCCTTAGAAATTTACAAGCTATGTGACCTGGGGTAAGTCACTTAACCTCTGTCTGCCTCAGTTTCCTCATCTGTAAAATGGCAATAATAATTGCACCTAACTAGGGGCAGCTTAGGTGGCACAGTGGCTAGAGCACCAGGTCTGGAGTCAGTAAGACCCAAGTTCAAACCCAGTCTCAGCCCCAACCTACTACTCACTAGCTGTGCAACTCCAAGCGGGTCACTTAAACTTTCTTTGCCTCTGTTTTCTCAACTGTAAAATGAAGATAATGCAGTGCCTGCCTTACAGGGTCTTTGTGAGGATCAAATGAGATAATTTTCATAAAGCTTTTAGCACAGTGCCTGAAACATAGTTGGCTCTTATTAAATGTTTCTGCTCTTTCCTCTCCCTTTCCTCTACCTCCCAGGGTTGTTGTGAGGATAAATGGGATAATTTTTGTGAAGCACTTTGCAAGTCTTAAAGCACTATATAAATGTTAGCTATTATTATTAGAATGGATCCATGTAGGACTAAAGGTTATTTTATATTTATTCATGGGTTTTCATGGCAAAATAATTCATCACAAGTGGCAAATCTGCTCTCTATTTAGCTAAGCTAGTCCTAGACAGTAGTCTGTGAGCAGGACCATAATAAAGTCTCTTCCAACGTGGTAGAACCTACCAAGGTTTAGGTTATGCTGACCAAGCTACCAAGAAACCATGCATATCACCCCTATCCCAGTGTGATGAAGCAGCTGAGTAAGACTTTGATGCAGATATGGAGAATGCCTCAGGTACCTCTGTCATAATGTGGATTGTTTCATTTCTGACCTCACAGCCATCTTCTCTCATTAACAACGGATCCAACTTTTAACTATTCAACCCCTACTACTTTCTTTCTTGAGAGGCTTCTCTCATAAAGAATATGAATTTCAAGTAATGAAAATACTTAAAGGGATTAGAGACTTTCCAAGGCATTCGCAATGGTAATTGACGCTTTGGGGATAATCCTTGAGTTTGAACCTATAACCTTTATTACTAAGAGCTTCTGTAGGGAGACTGCTGAAGTTAACACATTACATAAATGACTTGTTCCAAATTCATCATAGGTAATTAGCACACTTGGCTGTTGTACATAGAGCTTGCAGGATTTAATTTCCAGGTAGACAAAAGTAAGGCCCTGCAAAAGTTACTTTGGTTAATGGAAAGCAATGCAAATGTAAAAAAAAATTATAACAGATAACTTGCTTGATATGTATATATATGTATATATATGTATATGTATATATATATGTATGTATGTATTTCACATAACCCAATCCAAAAGCCCTTATACTAAAGAAAGTCTAGATGTGACTAGGCATATTACTAATTAGATATGTAAATATTATTAGATTTTGTAGACTTACTGGCTACTGGACTTTGTGGCTAATTAAGCAGCTTTGTGTAGTGGAGAAAGTGCAAAATCTGGAGTCATAGGAGCTGGATTTGAATCCTTCCTCAGCTCTTTACCACCTATGGAATCTTGGCCATATCACTCAACCTTTTTGAGCCTTATTATACTTCAGTTATAAAATGAAGAGTTTGAGTAAAGTAGCCTCATATTTTTTGCTAGCTTTTAATCTATAAGGTTTTTCTTAGAATTATTAAGATGACTTGAGTAGTTAACAAGCAAACATAAAAGCATGTACACCTATATACAGTTGTGTGTATATGTGTATAATATAATTTTTATTTTAATTGTTATTCAATAATTTTATATATAATATGTATCTTATATACATATATATGTAACATATAATAAATATGCTGATATATACTTTTTTGGACCTGTAAAATCATACATCTGGACTAACACATAAATATTTACACAGATCCAGAACTAACTCATGTAAATGATGGGGATCATTAAAACAAAGTTACAGAGTTCCTGCTTTCCATATGGAAATAAAGCTTTTAGTCACACTTCATTTATCTTTTGAGTTCATTTTATAAGCCTTTTTTCCTATTCCTTTACAATAAAAGATAAGCTCCAAGTACTAGTTCATATAAAATCTCCAGTGGAATTTAACTTTGTAGCTTTTTTTCTAAGGCCATTTGACATGAACATGGTAATACAATGATATCAATAATCCAATATAATTTGTATTTCTAAAAATAATAGTTTGGATTTGCTGAGCTCTTTCTTACTAGCCAGCATATGTTTGGGTAGATGGAGTGTTTACTAGAGAGCATGAACAAGAATCACATAGGTTATGAAGGCATGAATGAGTTGGGATCAACACCAGGAAAGAGACTACACACACCAACAAGAACATGGACACATCAAAGTATTAAAACCTGGATATGAAATTCCTCAAATGCATTATCTTAATTAATTTTAGACATAGCGGTGGTGAAGTATGTAGAGTGGGAGTCCCCAAATTTATTTGGCCTACCACCCACTTTTCAAAAAAAATATACATACTGCCTTCCCCAGAAATCTACTTCCTTTAACCCTTTAATAGGTTTTTTTTAAATTTTTGTCACTTAAAAAAATATATAAAATACTTTAAAATGATGAATCTTAAATTTAATAACTTCTTGTGAATTGTGGTTTTTCCTACATTGAAATTTTGATGATGCAATAATACATCATTTAAATATATAATATCTTATTGTGAACAAGTCAGTACATGCACATATTCCTGCTGATGCATGCTGGACTTCCCAACAAGGTACAACATGCTTACCACCAACACTTATTTGTTAAGATCTGTCAGCAGACTTGACCCCTGATAGGTTATAACTTGCATTTTGTATGTTTATTTGGAGAATAATGTAATCACAACAACTTTAACTCTGTTACACAACAGATGAAACATGTATGAATGGTTTTTAAAAATTCTCTTTTTTCTTTATGCTTTCACTGCCCCCTTATTTTTATTTAATGCCCCTCCAATTGCATCTTGGGCCACTACCACCCCTCTGGACTATTCTAGCACCTCCCAGGGGGGATATCACCTACTTTGGGAACCCATGATTGGACTTGGAGTCAGGAAGACCATGAAATCAGTTATCCATTATAATTTTCTCCATTTGCATTACTTTCCATTTACCAAAATTACTTGGGTACAGGGCCTTAGTTTTGCTCATCTACCAAATACTGGAAAATGTAGTCTCAGACATTTACTAACTGATGATCATGGGCAAATCATTTAACCTGTCTAGACAAGGTTGGACTCAATGACCTCTAAGGACCCCTTCAATTCTAAATGTATGATCCTCCCATCTTCACAAAGTTCCTATAAAGCAAGTAATGTAAATTATTGTCCCTGCTTTACAGATAACAAAACAGATTCAGAGACACCAAATGACTTCTCTATGGTCATAGTTGGAACTCTTTTCCAGTTTTTGTGTTTTTCCTGCTAAACCAAAAAATTCCTTTACTAAAGAAAGTCTCAGACTAGTAATAGTGAATCCTAAGGAGTGGGTACCAAGGGAAAGCACAAAATGCAGATTTAACAGAAACGTGATTTGAATTGTTCCGTGACTTGAATTGAATATCCAACCTTGCTATTGCACTTATAGTCAGAATTCTTTTAATTTGTACATTTTTCTGAATAATTTCTGAAGATTCTGCCTCCATTTTTTGTCATTTTGATAAACCAAAGCACAAACAACATATTTAATTCATTCACTACTAAACTCTCCTGAGAGTGTAATGCATATTTTGTAGTATTTAATAGTAATGTTCATGTTCATGTTTTCATTTGCTTGCTAGTCAATGAATTTTAAAATTTGGTGATGACGGCTTTCTTGGAACTGTGCCATAAAATATATTTTTCTTACATTTTAACTCATTGTAAGGTAGCTCATTTTCTTCTAGTTTGAAACGGAATCAAGAATGACACAGATCTTCCCCCTTTGATTAAATATCAGATAATTTTCACACAGCTTATGTAAAACAAATATGAAAATGTGAAAAGCTGCATTTTAAGTGAATCAATGGCAATTATAAATATAAAATAGGTTTGTTCTCTTAGCAAGATCTTTGAATATTGTGATCATCAAATTAGAAGTTGAGGATATGTTAGAGGTCCTCTTATCCGTCCAGTTATGACATTCCTGAGGGTACTCTCTCTGTCTTGAAATTACTATTAATTACTCTGAACATCCTTTTATTTACTTACCTATGTCCACCTTGTATCCCTCCAATATAATGCTACCTCTTTGAGGGCAGTTTCATTTTTATCTTTGTATCATCCATACCTACCACAGTGGCTGGCACAAACTAAGCATTTAATAAATGTTTGTTCATAGAATTATATGATTATAGCTCTAGAGTGGGAAGAGCTCTAAAAGACCATGCAATCCAACTTCTTCATATGGATGTTAAGTGATATTTTCAAGATAGCCCATGATAGCCCAGGCCGTTGTTGTTCAGTCATTTTTCACTCATATCCAATTTTTCATGATCCAATTTGGGGTTTTCTTGGCAAATATACTGAAATGGTTTGATATTTCCTTCACCAGATCATTTTATAGATGAGGGAACTAAGGCAAACACAGTTAAGTGACTTACCCAGAGTCACACAGCCAGTAAGTGTCTGAGGCCATATTTGAACTCAAGAAGTGGTCTTTCCTGACTCCAAGCCCAGCACTCTCTCCACTGTGCCACCTAGCTGCCCCTACGTGTCAAAAGGACAGATTTGAACCCAAATTGATTTCAATCAAACCCCTACATTTTATGAAAAAAGTGAAATGAGTTTAGGAGAAGTGAACTCACTAGAATCAACCAAATGAAATACCACACATTCCATATATTTATCCTTATGGAACAATATCATTCTCTCTGTAAAAACCAATTGCAGGTGAAATTGGCTAATAAAAAAAGGATAATTGTTCTCAGCAGAAACACCAAGTCACTACTGGGTGGGAGACAGAGAAGTTACTAAGCACATTCACATTGCAATCACATTCATAGTAGCTGCCACATGTCGAGGTTCTAGTCCTAGCTATTCCATTGTTGAACACTATGACCTTTCTGAATCTGTAATACGAGGAGCTTGAATAATGTGATCTCCATTGGTTCTTCCATCTCTAAAATTCTATGACCTTCTCATTATAAGCCTATATATGACTCCATATATCTAAGCATAATATCTGACTGTTTCAAATTATATTTTTGTACATATCGGATATATGAAAGATGCTGAATATGTTCTTGTTTATCAAGTGCCACAAAGCCCTATTCTTTGTTTGACTGTGTTCAACTTTTTTATCGATGTCCAGGATACTTATCAGAGTTTCCTATAATCAGTCAATCATTTGTTAAGCATTTCTTAAGAACCTACTATGTTCCAGGCACTGGGTTAAGCATAGGGAATACAAAGAAAGGCAAAGGACAGTCCCTGCCCTCAAGGAGCTCTTGCACAAACAAGTAATACACCGGATAAAAAGGAAATAATCAATAGAGATGAAGCACTAGAATTACGAGGAATTTGGAAAGGCTTCTAGCTGGGACTTACAGGAAGTTAGGGAGTCTTGGGCATAGACATGGGAAGGGAAAGCATTCCAGGCATGTGGAACAGCTAGAGAGAATACCAGGAGTCAACAAATGGAATGCCTTAATTGGGGAAAAGCAAGGAGACAAATATTACTGGATTTGAAGCATATGTGGAGAGGTGTTAGGTATAAACATACTGCAAGGGGGTTCTAGGTTATGGAGGTCCTTGAATTCCAAATGGAGTATCTTGTATTTAGTATTGGAGATGATAGGAAGCAAATGAGATTTATTGAGTAGGTGCATAAGACATGATTAGACCTGCTTTTTAGGATAATCACTTTGGCAGCTGAATGAAGTATGGGCTTGAGTGGGGAGACACTTATACCAGACTGACTAGCAATCTAATATATAGCAGGCTAATTAAAAAAGTCTAGGAATGTGGAGATAAGGGCCTCAACCAGATGATGGCATTATCAGAGGAGAGAAGAGGGGCATTTTCAAGAGATGTTACAAAGGTAGAATGCACAGGTCTTTGCAACAGATTATATACAGGAGATGAGAAATTGTAAAGGATCAAGGATAACTCCCATGTTGTGAGCCTGGGAGACTGGGAGGATGGTGGTATCCTTGATAGTAATAGGGAAGTTTGGAAGTGGGGGTAGGGAGAAAGATAATGAGTTCAGTTGGGGACGTGTTGAGTTTAAAATGTCTCCTGGATATACAGGTCAAGATCTTTGTTGGCAATGTGAGACTGAAGGTCAGCAAAAAGGTAGGCTTAGCTAATTTGATTTGAGGATCATTAGGAAAAAAGATGATAATTAAATCCAAGGGAACTGATAAGACACCCCAAGTGAACTAGTACACAGGAAAAAGATCCCAGGACAAAACTGTGTGGGAAATCCACAGTTAGTGGTCTAGATGAGTATCCAGTAAAGGATACTGAGGAGTGCTCAGATAGGTAAGAGATTAACCAGGTGAGAGTACTGTCCAGAAAACCTAGAGAGAAGAAAATATCAAAAAGAAGAGGGCAATCAACATAATCAAAGGATGTAGAGAGGTCAAGAAGGATGAGAATTGAGAAAAGATCATTGTATTTGCAATAAAAGCTCATTGGTAACTTTGGAAAGAGAAGCTTTGGTTTAATGAAGAGGTAGGAATCCAGGATGTAGAGAGCAAAGAATTAAAGTAAATAAGAGGAAGTGGAGGCATCTGTCATAGACTGCTTTCTCAAGGAGTTAGCAACAAAAGGCAGAAGAGGTGTGGGGTAATAAGTCGTGGGCATGAAAGGATCAAGTTGTATTTTTGTTTTAGGTTTTTGCAGAATGGAAAAACATAGACATGTTTCTAGGTTGTGGAGAAGGAGCCAGTAGACAGGTGAAGCCTGGAGATAAATGAGAGTGGAAATGTTTGAGGAAGGGATCTGCTAGAAAAGATGAAGTAGGATGAAATCACTGGTGCAAGTAGTGGGGCTTGCCTTGGTAAAAAAAATAGATCTTTCTTGTGCGACTGAGGTGGCAGAGATAATGGCAGAATGTATCTGAGTAATACAATGATGAGAAGAGAAAAAACTAAGTGCATTAGCTGTTCGTTGAATTAATATTTAATTAATTGACTTGAATGTTAGAATCAGCATTCATACACTTCTCAATAGGCTAGAATAATGCACTACATATAACCATCTTTTAATTTCATGGCTACAGGAACTGTCTTCAGTGGTCTTTGAGCCCAAGAATATGAACTCTGACACTGCTTCTATTTCTTCTTCTATTTGTAGTGGGACCAATTGCCGTGGTCTTTGTATTTTTTGATGGCAAACTTCAAGCCAGCTTTTACACTCTCCTCTTTCACCCACATCAAGAGGATTCTTGATTCTTCTTTACTTTCTGCCACCAGAGTGATGTTGTGTGCATATATGAGATTGTTGATATTTCTCCCAAAAACCTTAATTCTGGCTTCTGGTTCATCCAGCCTGGCATTTTGCATGATGTACTCTGCATGTAAGTTAAATAAAGGTACGATATACTGCCTCGTACTTCTTTCCCCTTAAACCCATCACTTGTTCCATGTTTGGTTCTAACTGTTGTTTCTTGACCTACATACAGGTTCCTCAGGAGACAAGTAAGATGATCTGGTTTTCTCATTTCTTTGAGGACTTGCCATATTTCATTGTGATCCACACAGTCAAGGAATTTAGTATAATCAATGAAGCAGAAGTTTTGTCTGGAACTCTTCTGCTTTCTCCATAATCCAATGAATGTTGGCAATTTGGTCTCTAGTTTCTCTGCCTCTTTGAAAACCAGCCTGCTCTTCTGGTAATTCTTAGTTCACACGTTGCTGAAGCCTAGCTTGCCGAATCTTAAGCATAACCTTGCTGGCATGTAAAATAAATACACTTGTTTGGTAATTTGAACATTTCTTGGCATTGCCCTTTAGGATTGAGATGTAAACTGATCTTTTCCAATCCAGCATCCATTTTTTAGTTATCCAAATTTGCTGGCATATTATTGAGTGCAGCACTTTAACAGCATCATCTTTTAGAATTTTAAATAGCTCAGGTGAAATTCCATCACCTTCACTAGTCTTATTGTTAACAATACTTCCTAAGGCCAACTTGACTTCATTTTCTAGAATGTCTGGCTCTAGATCAGTAACCACACATAGTGGTTATCAGAGATATTAAGCATAGTTCCTTTGTGTATTCTTGTCACCTCTTCTTAATCTCTTCTGTTTCCATTAAGTCCCTGCCATTTCTTTCTTTTAGCATGACAATTTTTGCATGAAATATTCCCTTGATATCTCTAATTTATTTGAAGAGATCTCTTGTGTTTCTGAATGTTTCCTTCTATTTCTTTTAAGAAAACCTTCTTATCTCTCCTTGCTATACACACAAAAACCCTTCACTTGACCTATATGTGTGTGTGTATAGACATAGATATACACACACACACACATATATATATATACACAAACATACATATATGAAGATACATGCATACTGAGAGACATATATATGAATTGACACATACATATACATACTATATATGAGTCAAGTGAAAGTTTTTTACATACAAACACACAAAGAGAAGTATGCAGACACATATGCATATGTAAAAGTATATATACATATGTATATGTACATATATAAAGGTAATGTTATACAAACTATATCTATATAGGCATGCACACACACACACACACACACACACACACACACACACACACGCATGCACGCACATATTTGTCTTTTTCCACCACTCACTGAAAAAGTTGTATATAAATGGTGTTTCCACTTCAAGATTTTGATTTTCTTTTCAGTTTTCTCTTATATCCTCAGCAATGTAGTTCTCAACTCCTATCTGTCATCTGAAATTGGTCTCTCCAAAGTTAGCAATGCTCTCTCAATCACCAAATCTAATGGACTTTTCTTAGTCTTCATTTTATCTGACACCTCTGATGCATTTTACACTACACCACACATACATCTTTGACATATATGTCATACACATGTATACATGTATGATGTGTGAGTGTACATACATCTATTTGTATATACATACATACATATATCCATATGGTTCAAGTTTTGTTTTATTTTTAAGGATGAGAGAGACTTGAATGGATTTGTAGGCAGCAGGGATGAATCAATAGAAAGAGTAAAATTAAAAACTAGAAAGCTCAATGGTTGGATGGTGTGTATAATGTGGGTAGATGGTGGGTGCTAAAAAAAGAGGCCCTAGGTTCAAGAATATAGGAATAGCAATTGTCCTTGGCAAGGAAGAGTCATCTCTTTAGCAGAGACTGGAGTCCAGAAGGAGATAGTAGATGATGATGTCAAGAGGTCATGAGATGAGACAGAGGGCAGATGAACAAGCTCAAGGAGAGTGGTTTTGATGTTCTTAGTTATCAACCGAGGAGAGGGGAGTGGTGGTGTGGTATGGAAATCTAGTGATTTTTTTTTGCTCCCTGCTATAGGTGAATTGCATTATTGGGCAAAGATGTGTAGAGAGGTCCCTGTGAGTAGTAAGTATGAAGGAAGACAGGTAACCTAGATAGGAACTTGCATCCACAAAGCAGAAATTCCATGATAAAAAGATCACAATAAAGATCCTGGATGATTAGAGACAGTCCTGAGATTGTGGAGCAAATAAAGTACTAGATGTGAATCATCCTACCTCCTACATCAAAGGCCTGGGAACCAGAAGATGGCAGCTGAAGGAGTAATAGCAGCAGAGATTTCCAGAGACTGGGAAAACTGACCTTCTCCTAAAGAGATCTGGCCCCTTGGCATCCTTACTATGGGGGAGGGCTGGTGGCAAATTAAGGTGGTCTTGAGCATGCCCACCATACTCCATATGCACATATATGCTTTATATGTAATATGTATTCAGTAATTGAATTTGAGATGAAAAAATTAAATAACAATCACTTATATGAGGCTTATGTGGAATATGTTTGGGCATCTGGCCTCTTTAATTTTATAACTGGATTAGAAACCAAGGAAACATGAGCAATCAATTCCAGCATCCCTCCTGCATTATTTTTTTAACAATTTCTTGTGGTATACTCCCTTGTCTGCCAAGTTAGAAAACAGGTTTGCTGTATAATTTCAAAGTAACTCAGTCACCAAGTGCTCAAGGACAGGAGAGTAGAGTTACATTTTAATCACTTAATGTTGAAAAGCAATGAAAAATACAACAGAAAAACCAATGGACTCGACATTAATAGCTGGGGGTCTAAATCCTATGGTCTACATTTACTGATGATGTGGCATCCTGTAAGTCATTTAACCATATCAAGTCTCAGTCTTCCCTACAACTGTGATTGTCTTCTCTCTGAGATTACCTTCCATTGGATATGTATGGTTGTGAATATGTATATGGAGGAGGAAGAAGGGTGAAGAAGAAGGAGGAGGAGGAGGAGAAGATGATGATGATGATCTTAAAGACGTAGGCAATGGGCCCTCCCTAACCTAGAGTAGGAGTTCTTGGAGCAACTCCAGAATAAGTTTCTATCTTTGCTAATAATTTCAAGGAGGCATGACCCACAATGGATATCAGACTCAGGTCACCCTGAGCCTATTCTTTTCTCAACCTTCACACCAGTGATAGGGTTATCACCAAACTATTTTTTAGAGTTAGTCAGGATGATAAATTTTCATCTAGGTCTATTGTATCTGGATAAGACTTACTAGAGCTGGAAGGGTCTCAAAGTCCATTGCATTCAATGCCCTTATTTTATAGATGGGAAAATTGAGATAGAGAGGTTTAGTGATTTGCTGATGGTCACACAGGTAGTGAAGGGCATAGCACAGATTTGAGGCAGGGTCCTCTAACTCCAGATCCATTATTGTGTCCACCGTACCATGTTGCTTTCCACTCTCCTCTGGAATAGGGGAAATAATTTACCGCTATTTGGTATTGTAGGTGTTATGTCCCTGTTTTTATTCATTTACTACTTTCCTATCTGCATAAATTTTGGCCTGGCAATCCCTTTCATGAGTCAAGAAATAAGTAGAGAAAGATAGAAAGAAGCAAAGAAGGGCTAGTAGCATAGGTAGTGAATTTTCACTCTAGACCCCACTAACAATTCTCCCTGGGCTTTGTCACAGATGACATCAAAATATTTCAATAAAATTAGGCAAAGTAAGTAAGTAAAGTGGCTAAATCGACAAGTGAATAGACCATAGGACCCAGTGTCATGAAGATATGAGTTCAAGTTCTACTTTAGACTCTTATTGGCTATATGACCCTGGATGAATCACCCAACCAATCTCAGCCTCAATTTCCTCATAGGAAAACTGGAGATAATAATAGTACCTACTCCCCAAGCTTCTTGTGAGGATCAAATGAGATATCCTATGTAAAGCCCTTTGCAGACCTTAAAACACTATACAAATATTAGCTATGATGATGATGATGATGATATATTTTCAATAGTAGGCTTAACCCTACTTATTTTATCTTTGCCTTCCTTTTCCCTAAAAGTTCACAGAATCATGTAATCTCAGAGCTGGAACAGATCTCAGAGGCCATATACCAATACATGAAAAAGAATCTTTCTACTAGATACCAGATTCTTCTTTTTTAATATTTTATTTTTCCCAATCATGTGTGAAAACAATTTTTAATATTCTTTTTTAACTTTGAGTTCCATATTATCTTTTTCCTTCTCCCTTCCCCCCTCTCTAAGGCGGCAAGCAATTTGATATAGGTTATACACATGCAGTCATGCAAAACAGATTTCCATATTAGTCATGTTGTAAAAGAAAATACAACAAAAAACACCAAAAAAAAATAAAGTAAAAAAAAAGTATGCTTCAATTTGCATTCAAACTCCATCAGTTCTTCCTCTAAAGATGTATTACATTTTTCATGATAAGTTCTTTGGGATTATCTTAGATCATTGTATTGCCGAGAACAGCTAAATCATTCACACTTGATCATGTTACAATATTGCTATTACTGAGTACAATGTTCTCCTGATTCCACTCACTTTACTTTGCATCAGTTCATGTATGTCTTCCCAGGCTTTTCTGAGACCATCCTGCTCATCATCTCTTATACTACAATAGTATTCCATCACAATCATATACCACAACTTGTTCTGCCATTCCCCAATTGATGGGCAGCCCCTCAATTTCCAATTCTTTGCCACCACAAAAAGGGCTACTATAAATATTTTTGCACACGTGGGTCCTTTCCTTTTTTAATCTCTTTGGGATACAGAACTAGTAGTGGATACCAGTCTCTTCTTGAAGACTCCCAGTGGGGACATACTCATTACTTCCTAGGACAGCCCATTCTGCTTTTAGATGGATCAAATTGTTTGGAAAGTTTTCTGATATCAAGCCTTGACCTGTCACTCTGCAACCTGTACCCATTTCTCCTAACTCTGTTTTCGGGGTACAAGAAAGACAAGTAAACTGGCTCTTCCTTAGATAATCCTTCAAATTGTTGAAAACAAAGATAAAGGAAGGAAAGGAAATAAGCATTTGAGTACCAGCTTACTATGTGCCAAGCTCTGTGCTAAGCAATTTGCATCTCGTTTGATCTTTACAACAAACCTGGGAGGTAGATGCTATTATTATATCCGTTACACAGTTGAAGAAGCTGAGGCAAACAGAGATCAGGTGACTTATACAGTCACACAGCTGGTAAGTGGCTGAGGCCAAATTTGAACTCTTCATGATTCTAGGCCTAGACCTAAATCCCCTGTGCCACCTACCCACCTCAGTTATAAAGTTTACCATTTCCACCCCACCTCTTCCCAGGACCATTTAGTTTTCACTTTTCCAAGCTAAGCATGCCCCATTTCTCCAAATGACCTTTATATGCCAGGGGCTCCAATCTACAATATTGGAAATCCTGTTCAGGGTATGTTACAGCTTAATGTTTTCTTTTCTAAAATTCATTACCTGAACTGAACACAGCACTTCAGATCAATCCAGCAGCAGGCATTATTAAGTGGCTGCCTGCTATGAACTAGGTGTTTAACACAAAGACAAAATAAGAGTATCTAGCATTTATTTAACCCTTTAAGGTTTGCAAGGCATGTTTTACCAAGGATCTCAATTGGTGCTCACAACAACCCTGCAAAGTAAGTGTTTTTATTGTCACCCCCAATTTATAGATAAAGGAACTGAGACAGAGACTGTGACCTGCCCAAGGTCACATAGCTAATACACATCTGAGGCAGAATTTTAACTCAGATGTTCCTGATTTCAAGTGCAGTGTTCTATCCATTGTGACACTTAGCCACTTAGGAAACAGTCCCTGGTGTCAAGGACTTATATTTCTTTGGGAGAGACAACATGTACATAAAGAAGGATATCCAAAATCAAGACAAGCTAATGGATAGGGGAAGGGGGACTATACTAAGACAAGGACACTAATTAGGAGATTATTATAGTAATCTAGATAAGAGGTGATGAAAGACTAGATTAGGGTAGTGGCCCTGTAAATAGAAAGGTATAGATGTGAAATATCTAGAAGTAATTATCAATAAGATTTGATGATTGATTGTATTTGCAGGGTGAGGAGTTAAGGATTCTGCTCAGGTTCTAAACCCAGGTGTTTAGACGAGTAATGATGCCCTTGGTAAAAATAAGGTAGTCAATGGTAGTAGTTATGGAAAAGGAAAAGAAAATAAGTTTTGTTAGACATGATGAGTTTAAGATACCTATGGCTGGTCCATTTCAAAATGTCTAATGGGCAATTGGTGATACATGAGTACTGGAGCTTAGGAGAAGCCTAGGGATAAAAGAGACAGAGAGTGAGAGAGAGGAGGAGAGTGATGTGAGGAGAGGAGGACAGAGAAAAAGAGTGAAGGAGGAAAGAGATCTGGTAGTAATCTGCATAGATGTAGTCTTACAAGGATTAAAAAAGGTAGATTAGAGGAGAGAAAATGGAAGTGGAAGGCCATTGCAATTATTCAGAATCATTCAGGGGAGAGATAAAGTGGACTCATATTATTATGGAAGTTGAATTTGTAGGGCTTGATAAAAAATAACGTGAGGGAGAGGGCAGAGTGAAAGATAACACCCGGGTACAATAAATGGGATACTGGAGGAATGGTTCTATCACCTAAAGAAATAGTAAAGCCAGAAGAAGAATATTTAGGAAGAAATGATAATTCTCGATTTGGGAAAGATTGCATTTGAGATTCCAGTAGGAAATTCAGGTAGAGATGCCTTACAAGCATTTGGAGATATAGGTGTGGAGTTTGGAAGCGAAATGACAGCATAAAAGATTTAGGAGCTATCTCCATAGAGGTGACAGTTATAGCTGGTAGGGAAAGAGGACTGGGCAAAGGAGGGAAATGATATTGCCAAAGGAGGAAGTACAAAAAAAGATGTAACCTTGAGTTATGCCCATCTTAAGTCTTAGGAAGAAGACAAAAGACTAGTAAAGAAGGGGGCTAGGGAAGAAGAGAATAAGCATTTATTAAGCACCTACTATGTCCCAGGCTTTACAGTTATTATCTCATTTGATCCTCATAACAACCTTGGGGGTATGTGTCAATTATTTTACAATCAAGGAAACTAGGCAGAGAGAGGTTAAGTGACTTGCCTAGGGTCACATAGCTAGTAAATGTCTGAAACTAGAATTGAACTCAGGTCTTCCTAACTCCACACCCAGTGCATTATCCACTATGCCATTTTGCTGCCTTTGAAAAAATGGTAGTGAAAGGTTTATACAACCAATAGATCATATGGTCTCTGGTGAAAAGGGAGCAATGAACACACAGAATGAATATGCAAAAAGTAGACAAAGAGTGGGAAAATGTTGAGCTTGAAATCCAATAAAACTCCAGCTTTTTAAATATGAAATACTGTCTAGTCTTACTTCTGTTAGCCAATAAGCAATTATTAAGTGATTACTATGTGCCAGGGATTATTATGCTAAATGCTGGGGTTACAAAGAAATGTAGTGGGGGAGACTGGATAAATTGGAGAGAATCAACTGAGAGACAGGATGAGAATAAAAAGGGGATCAGGAAGGACTTCCTGTATAAGGTGACATTTTGCTGAGCCTTGAAGGAATCTAGGAGGCAAAGATGAGAAGGAGAGCCGTCCAGGCTTAGAGGATATGCCATGAAAAAGCCCAGATGAGAGAAATGAAGTAAGGAAGTAGAAGGGGTGATTAGGTTGCCTAGTATATGGGGGTAGAAGAAGGTGTAAGAAGCCTGAAAAAAAATAGAGGAGGGCTAGATTGTGAAGGCCTCTGAAGACTAAGAACAGAATTGGGTATTTGATCTTAGAAATGATAAGGAGCCATTGGAGTTTATTGAATAGAAGGTGGTTAGATCTGCACTTTAGGAAAATCAATCTGGCAGCTAAGTGAGAGTGAAGGGAGACAAGGCAGGGAGGCCAAGATGCAGGCTGTGTCAATAGTCCAGGCGTGAGGAAATGAGAACCTGTATCAGGTTAGTAAAAATGTCTGAGGAGGAGAAGAGGTATATATGAGTGATGTCACCCAAGTAAAACCAACAGAACTTGGCATAAGATTGGATATGAGGTGTGAGAGAGAAGTGAAGGACCACAACAAGATTGGGAGCCTGGGTGAGTGGGAGCATGATAATGTCCTTATCAACAACAACAAAGTTGAGAAGGGAGAAGGGTTTAGAAGGAAAGATGGTGAGTTCAGTTTTGGACATAATGAATTGAAGTTATCTATTTTGAGATGTCAAATAGGCAACTGGGTATGTGAGACTGGAGGTTAGTAAAGAGGTTAGGACCACATTAATAGATCTGAGGATCAGCAGACTAGAGATGATAACTAAGTCCATGAAAACTGATGAAATTGCCAGTGAAGTAGTACAGAAACAGAAGAGAAGAGGGCTCAGGGTAGAGCTCTGGAGGATGTCCACCATCAGTAAGAGTGACTTTGGTGCAGATCCAGCAAAGGAGACTGACAAGGAATGATCACACAAGTAGAAGGAAAACCAAGATAGTGTCACGGAAACCCAGAGAGAAAAAAGTAGCAAGGAGAAGAGAGTGATCAACGGTGTCAGAGACTTCAGAGAGATCCAAAGGGATGAGGATTGAGAAAAGGCCATCAGATTTGACAATTAAGAGATCACTGGCAACTTTGGAGAGGGAAGTTATGGTTGAAGCATGAGGTTGAAAGCCAGACTGTGAGCAGTTAGGAAGAGGGTGAAAGAAAAGGCATTTATAATATTGATTTTTTTGTTGTTACACATATGCAAATATAAATTGTTACATTTATTCCTGTAAAATTCATTTTCTTAGATTCTACTCAATGTTCAATCTTGTTGAGATATTTTTTGATCCTACCTCAATCATTCCACATGTTATCTTTCCTTTCTTCTATCTCAAATTTGACAAGCAAGGCTTCTTTAACATCATTAAGTCACGGCCTAATGACAAATTAAGACAGGCCTAATGACAAATCCCTGAGCTACTACACTAGAATTCTCCCTTAAGATGGGCAGTAACCCATGGACGAGCCTTATCCAACCAGTTCCTAATCCACTAAACTGACTGTCAACTAGCCTATGTATCTTCAGCTCATACACAAATCTAGTATGAGACAATTGTCAAATCACTGCTGAAATCTATATATACTCTTCCTTCATCATTCCTCTGATCTACCAGTAACCCTATGAGCTTAGTTTGGCATAACCTATTCTTGATCAAGACCTTCTGGCCTTTTTGAAGGCTATTCCCTTTGCAAATGTTTACATATCTTTCATTTAATAATGTCCATCACTTGCAGAATTCACACCCTTCCTTCCCCCTCCAAAAAATGGGGACATTTGCCATTTTTTCAGTCCTGCAGTGCCTCTCTCATTCTTGGCAATCTTTCACAGATCACTGACAGCAGTTTGGCAATGAAATATTTCAATTCTTTCAGTTAATTTGCATTAATCAGACTTATGAGCCAGATTAAAGTATATGTTTAGTATTATGACTATCATGAAGAAAGATGAAGATTAGAAAAGTTACATCAGAGTTGCAGTTAACTTAAAAAATGATTGCTCAAATTTTCTCCCATCTACTCTCCCATGACAGACCTCAATGCCATGTGCTATATGATACAAAGTCAGAAAAGGCATGATATCTATGCTTAGTGAGTATTGTAACTATCATAATTATACATATATACACATACATATATATTCACATAACTACAAATATACATGTTTCTGTTTTTCAGTTTCTTCCTTCAAGCTCCATCTGCCCTACACACATCCTCATCAAAGTAAATTTACTGGTCATTTCCTTAGTTTAGGCCAAAATATCACAACAACAGCTCAAAGGATTTCATTCAAGAGTTGGATAGCAAAGCTCTCATTTCCCACAGAGGGTTGAGTTTTGTGTGGCACAAAGCCCCCAGAATGTTGCATTATTCCATATAGGTTATTTAAATATTCCTACAGTTGTTTCTGGCAGTTATGAAAGGTATAAAGTTTTGCCCAGAAAAGTCAAACAAAATGATTGCTAAGTTTCATAGGAATCTCAAATGGCAGCTGTAGAATAGTAACTTACATGTTGCTCCTTTTCTAATCAAATATAGAATACATGGATTCATGTATTTTGACTAAGCCTAAGATAGTTAATGGGCAAGTACAACATTAGTGGCATGGATTTTAATAATGAATATTATCTTAATAGAAATATGGTGTCTAGAAATAAAAATCTGCTGTCAAAACTAGCTCTCTTTCATAGATGATACAACCTACCACTTCAAAAAATAAAATTGGTATATTTCATAGATGTGAAAGAATGTGCCTAGACATAAGAAGGCTTACATTATAAACTATTGAGGGAGAGAACATGTTGGGTTGGGCAGAAATCAAGTTATTGAAGAGTATAAAAGTTCTTAACTTCTAGACTTCTTATAAAGGGATGTTAATTGTCACTAATTCATCTTTATCACCATATGTGAGGAAGACAGATGTCTAGGTGTCTGTACATTATTTCTAAAGCTACTGCATTTTCCCCTTTATAATTTTGTTATAATTCTGACTCTGCTAAATGTCATATACAACAATTAAAAGATTGTAATTTTGATAATGGAAAGGCAAGTTTTGGCACCAGAACTAAATCCTAAAGCCATATACAAAGTAGCATCAGTTTTGAACATAAAGCTGATTTAAAATCAACTCCTCCAAATCTGATTTCGTAAGTAAGCTAATAAGCTGTGATTATATCCATGTTCTCCAATGCTATAATTGAAACTGATCCAAAATTGTAGTTTTCACAGAATCTCAGAGCTATATTAAGACCTCAGTGATACTCTAATTCAACCCATACCTTAGGAAAAAAATCCCTCTATGACATTTAGAATAAGTAATCATCCATCCTCCAGCTGAAGTCCTATAGTGAAAGGGAATTTTCTGTCTCATTAGTCACCCCACTATTCTTTTTATTTTTCAGTCATTTCAGTCATGTCCTATTCTTTGTGAACCCATTTGGGGTTTTCATAACAAAGATATTGGAATGGTCTGCCATTTGCTTCTCCAGCTCATTTTATAGACAAGTAAAGTGAGGCAAATAGGGTTAAGTGATTTGCCCAGGGTCACACAGCTAGTAAGTATCTGAGGCTGGATTTGAACTCAGGCAGATGAATCTTCTTGACTCTAGACTCAGCATTCTATCCACTGTGCCACCTAGCTGCCCCCATTATACTTTTTAGAAAAATCTGATTGTTAGAAAGTTTTTTCCCTTTCATATTGAGGAAAAATCTGCCTCTTAGTAACTTCAATGTATTCCTCCTAGCTCTGTCTTTGAAACAAACACACTGAATAACAGAATCAGGATCAAAAAGATGTCAGCAGAATAGAATGATGGGCCAGATCTAAAAAGATGACATTTAATAGGGATAAATGGAAATCCCTAGACATGATTCAAAGAATCAACTTTACATGTACAGGATACAAGAGATTGTTTCATTCCTTACACCTACCTCTATCCCTAGTGCCTAGTACAGTGCACGGCACATAATAGGTACTTAAAAATACTTGTTGATTGATTGAAAATGTCCTTGTAAAAAAAATGGGGATATTATTGGCCTAAAAATTCAATATAAGATGACAATGTGACATAGAAATCTAAAGAAAGGAAAAAAGAAAGCAATTTTTAACTGAAATAATAAAAACAGAGTATTCAGAGCAAAGAAGATGACAGTTCTGCTCATTACTCCCTATCTAATATATTCTATTTGATTAAGAGCACCAGATTTAATTAAGAAATAAATTATCTAAGAGGCTTCCAGAAGACAGTGACCAGAGTGGCAAATGTTCTCAAAATAATGCAGTACCCCCAAAAATTGTTGAAGGAACCAGGAATATTTAGCCTAAAAAAAGAAAATATTTAGGAGAGCACATGAATATTGTCTGCAAATATTTAAATGTTCATCATGTGGAGGAAGCATTAAATTAAATGTGTTCTATTTGGCTTCATCTTATTAGATTTGGCTTCTTATTCTAGACTATGGAAATCTCTGTTTAGAAAAAAAAAAACCTAATTCTGTCATCTAATTTATTTGTCATTTTTCCTATTCTTGTTGCATCAATAAATTTAATAATTTAGTCAACTATGCTTTCATCAAATTTTTGATAAAAAAATGTTAAACAGAAAAGGGTAAAGAAAGGAGTGCTCTGTTGTTCCACTAAAGAACTTCCCCAGATTAATAACCATTAATAATCACTCTTTGGGGCCAGCTAGCCAATTATTAATCTATCTAATTGTACTATCATCCATCTCACTTCTCTTCATCTTATCCACAAGAGCTTCATATTCAAGTAGTTGACAAGGTAATTGTTGTGCCTTATTGTCGAGTTTGCCTTGTGGTTCTGTAGTTTATCAATCAATCAATAAACATTTATTAAGTACCTACTGTGTGCCAGGGACTGGGATAAGCACTGGGGATACAAAAAAGGCAAAAGACAGCCTACCCTCAAGGAGTTTACAATCTAATTGGACATATCCAATTATTTAGTTCATCATAATTTTCTCCTTGATCAGATTGTCTGAAATATACACTCACCACAGTGTTGCTTCATTTTTCCTGCCATTGATTCTTTCACAAATATTTCCCTCTGCAGGACAGTATATTTTTGATGCATACTATTATTCTGCCATCACTGGTATCCAATATTTTTGATACAACTTACCTTTGCCTGTGTGTATTTCTAATTGATATATAATGTTGGATTCCATACCATATGAGAATCAATTGAAGAAAGTGGGATGAAAAGGAGAGCCCTGGAGGGATATGACAGCTGGCTATAAACATTGGAAGGGCTGTGACATGAAAGAGGTTAAGCTTGAACTGCTCATCCCCAGGATTTAGAATAGTGTGGTTGGGAAAACCCTCTATTTCAAGTCAAGAAACCTCAGTTTGAATCCTGGCTTCGCTACTTATTACTGGTGTGACTTTGACCAAGACACTTAGGTCTTCTGGACTTAATTTCTTCATCTGTAAATGAAGGGTTTGTATTGAATCAATTCTGAGGTCTGTTCGAGTCCTAAATCAAAGATCATATGATCCTTCAAGAATAGAGCTAGCAAAGGACTATATGTGAGTTATCAAAAAAATGGGCAGAAGATGAAAATAGACAAATTTAGGCTTATCACAAGGGAAAACTTCCTAACAATTGTAGCTACAGAAAAGTGAGATTGACTGCCTTGGGACCTTGACATTGCCCTCTCACTTGAGGTCTTTAAGAAAATGTGAGATGACCATGAATTTGGCATGATATTTATGCCTTGTTCAGGTACAATTTTGACCAGTTGGTTGGACTCTAAGGTCAATTCCAACTTTCAGATTCCATAATTTTGTCTATTCTGAGTATCAATGCTACACAGACATGGATTATTAATGAACAATATTGGGTTTTTAGAAAAGAATATCAGCGGGTAAGTAAAATTAAATTATTCTTTTCCTTTCATCTATGCTTTTATGGTCAATTTCATTCAAAATAGCAATAAGCTTAATTTTCTAATATTAGTTAGTCTTTATGGACATATTGATGTGTTATGCCCATATATTTTTCATAGAACATATATAAGAAGCAATGTAGTATACTAGAAAGATGACTGGATCCAGAATCCAAAGACCTGCGTTTAGATCCTAGTTCTGCAACTCCTTTCTTGACTTTGGGCAAATAATTTAACTTGTTTAGACCTCCATTCCCTCATCTGTGAAATGACAGGACTGGATGACATGACCTCTGAACTCCCTTCTAGCTCTGAATCGATAGTTTGATAGAAATATATTAGACTGGCATGTAGACTGCTTAGTCTCTTGTCCTTTTCCATTTGTCATTTCAGATGTACATTACCAACACGATAAAAGCCAAAGGAACAAGACTTGCTAAACCAGTTCTATGCTTGGGCTTAATGTGTTTGGCCTTTCTTACTGGACTCAACAGAGTAGCAGAATATCGAAATCATTGGTCAGATGTGATAGCGGGCTTTCTTGTTGGAATATCTATAGCAGTATTTTTGGTGAGTACTCGAGGCCGATTTTGACACATTTGCATTGATGCAAGTAAACTTGAGTCATCTGTTTTGAGAAAATGAGTGTGTAAATACCTATACTAATTCTCCTTGCTGTATGTAGAAATTAAAATATTATGGGACCTGTGTATAGTTTTTCCCTCATTCTTTCTGATGAAGATTAAATTGCATTTCTAAATCACGTGATTTCAAATATATTTCCCTGAACCCAATTTCTATATAAAATTAATAATGTATATTAATGATATATTATTAATTATAAATTATTAATAATATATAATAATCCTTGAAAATGAGACAGACCTAAGAATTCATGAAATCTAAACCAACACTATTTTCCTACAGGTTTAAGGCCTCCTGGTTGTAAGAGGCAGAATACTAGACCTAGACATATATGGCCTGTATTCGAGTACCAGCCCTTCCACATCATCAGCTGTGTAACCATGGCCAGGTTGATGAATTTCTTTGAGGTTGTTTCTTCAGAGGCAAAATGAGGATAATAATACTTACATAAGCCAACTCATGGGGATAGTATGAGGAAAGTACTTTGCAAAGTGCAAAGCATTATATAAATGTGAATTGTTATTATTGTCGTTTTTAAAATTCAATTTTACCTTATTTTTAGCTCCGAGCTCTGTGATACGATTAAATTCATTTCAAAACAACAAACATTTATGAAGGGCTGACTATGTGTAAGAGGCCATGTTAGGCCCCAAGGATACAAAATAAAAATGAATTATTAAGAGGCAGCTATTGGGCACAGTGGCTGGAGCTCTGGACTTGGAGTCAGGAAGTTCTGACTTCAGTTTCTTCTTCAGACTCTTAATAGCTGTGTGGCTCTAGGCAAGTCACTTAACTTCTTTAACAGGGAGAAATATAGTACCTATCTTAAAGTGTTGTTGTAAGATTAAAATGAGGTGACTTATTTAAAGCACTTTGCAAACCTTAATATACTATGTAAGTCCCATATTAGTAATCATAATGTGATTATTATGTTTTTGCTTTTTTGGCAGGGCAATTGAGGTTAAGTGACTTGCCCAAGGTCACAGAGCTAGTACATCATAATGTGATTATTAATGAGCCTCCTCCCTCAAGAAACCTCTTAGGTTCTACTGAGGAAATATAATTTGTCACAGATAAGCAAATACAAAGCCTATACAATGCAATAGAAAGTAAAATCCTGAGGGGGTTAAAGTGCTAATAGTGGGAGGGATATTGAAAGTATTTGTGTAGGAATAGGAATGTGACCTGTCTTGAATGATAAGTGCCATGGAGATAGGATTGCCACATAAAATGCTATTTGATTTATTATTAAAAGGGTCATAATGAACCTGAAAAATTAAGGAAGGCTTCATGGAAAAAGCAATTCATTTTGCAGTAGAAGATAAAAGAATTTTCAGAAGAAATTCACTTATAGGGGTGAATAGGGAAAATACAAGGAAGAAGTTAGGAAAGGAAGGCATTCCAGATCAAGGGGAACTGTCAGTGAAAGGCACTGGTAGAGAAAGGAATGAAATGTAATATACTGGCAACAGCTAGTAAGCCACTTCCATTGGAACAAAGCATGCGTGAGGGGGAGTAACATGATGATGGCATGTATAATGGTTAAATAGAAAAAAAAAACCTGTGTCAAGGGTACGAAAATCTGGTATTTCTAGTAATAACAATAATAGCTAGCTTTTATATAGCTCTTTAATTTTGCAAGTGCTGTACCAAGGCTATCACATTTTTCTCTTCACAATAACCCGAGGAAGTTGGTACTGTTAGTATCCCCATTTTACAGATGGGGAAGCTGAGGGAGACAGCAGTGAAATGACTTGCCAGGATCTCACAGCTAGCAATGCCTAAGGTCACATTTTTAACTCAGTTTTTCCTGACTCCAGCTTCAAGGTTCTATCCACTGTGTCCCCTAGTGAACCGGTCTAGGTAGATTGCCACTTTCTTGATATGCAATGCTTAACCTCTGTGGGCCTCAGTTTCCTCATGTCCAAAATGAAGGGGTTAGATCAAATAGCTTCTAGTGTCCAGTCTGGCTCCAATGTATCTATGATCCTATAAAATAATTTTCAAAAATAATTTCAACGAGAGAAAAGCTTTATTCTTCAGGCTAGCTCGTCTCCTGCAGCATCCATATGGCACAAGCAGTACTTTGGAGGCTTCTTGTAAACAAATATTTAAAATCCACTGTGGTTCTTAATATTTTGTAAAAGGCCTTGGGGGAATGCCTCTGTATCACAAATGTTCTTTTCCAGATAACTTTTTTTGGTAACTACGAATTTTTGTATTTTAAGTGTTTCTCAAAGTGGACCCCATCTGCTCCCATTGACTACCACTAAATGTTTATCCCTAAAGCAATGCTTTTCAATCCTGGTTTCCCAAGTATTCTCAAAAGATATCTGGATTTCTCAAACACTTCCCAAACAAAATTTGTTTTAATTTTTACCCAACTTCCCTGTCTCTCTGTCAATGGCATTACCCTCTCCAAATTACCCAAGCTCGACAGTACTGAGTCATCTTTGGCTTATCCTATTTGTTGATTCTCTATGATGAGTCAGCCATCAATGTCTGTATTTTCCATACAAAATGCTTCTTATATCTATGATTTCATTTCCATTCCCTTATCTCCAATCTAAGGTTGTACAATACATTTAAAAAGTATACTGTATTTGAAGTCAGAGGAGTGGCTATGTGGCCTTGAGCAAATCATTTTAATTCTCTGGGCCTCTATCTTTTTTGTATGTAAAATGAGGTTAGACTAAATGGCCTATAAGGACCCTCTTATCTCTAAGCAATGATCCTAAGATCCATATAATTATCATCATAGGCATGCACAATGAGAGCTGTGTGTAGTGGCACACCTGGGGAAACATTCCCATTGGTTCTTTTATGGGGCAGTAGGCATGCTTCCCAAGGATCTGCCATTATACTCATCTCGGTCTATGCTTGCCCTTAATTTCCAAAATCTCCCAACTGAACTCACTTCCTTCAAGCCTTTTCAGCAGGTGGCCCTCCTCACCCTCTCAAAAAGTCTCAGTGGCTCCCTGATTGCACAAGGTCAATTCAGTTAAATTCAACAGGAAACGAAATATATGCTAGCCTTAAATGTTGACTCTAATACGGCCCCACCCTACTTTTTTCAAGCTCGTTTCCTATCATTCATTAATTCAGACTCTCCCCTCCAATCATCATTGTATTCCCCTCAAGCAGACCACATGCCTTTTCATCTTTATTCATGTGTTCACATTTTCCCATCTCCAGAAACAATTGTTTGTCTTTATCTAGCCTAGCTAGACAAGGCCCTGCTCAAGTCTCTTGAAAGCATATTAGCACTGTGGAAAGACTCCTGGAGTCAGAGGGCCTGGTTTCAAATCCTGACTCTACTATGTGTTATCTATACAACCTCTCTTGGCCTCAGCTTATTCAACTGGGTTAAAAGGAGATTGAACTGGACATCTTTTGAGTGTTCTTCCAGTTCTAAATCTATGATCCTTCTTCTTCATGAATCTCTTCCCCTGACCATTCCAGCCCTCATTCATCTCCCTATCTATTAATTCTGACATTCACAATTTCCCACATAGTTATGTAGTCTCTCTATATGGTCAATTGTAATTTCTTTTAGAGAAGGGCCCGTGTCTTTTACTTTTCTATGCCCCACCCCAACACCAATTGCTAGCACAATAAAGTGAATAACCAGAGTTTGAACCTGTTTTCTCTGACTCCTGACCCAGCATGCTCTGTGCTCTCCTTCAGTAACTCTAACAGTCTCATCTCATAAATATGTGCTCTTGGCCATGGAGCATGAGGTTCCAAGGGAGGTACAAAAATGAGAGTCCATTCCCTCATGGTATGATAAAATACAAGCACAGATAGCTATAGTGGCTAATATTACATGGTAAGTACAGCAGATGGCTGTGAAATTAAATGCTATTTGGTTTTGGACAGGGAGGAATGACCCTGAGGAATCAGAGAAGACTTCAGGAAAAAAAGGAAATTTGCTTTGTGGTAGCAGCTAAACAGGAATATCAGCAGAAAAATAACTTCATGTGGATATATAGTATTTTGAAATCTCTAGAATCGTTTGACCTAGAGGGAATTTGCATGAATCAATTAAACAAATATTTGATTGCCTATTATATGCAAGGTACTGTGCCCATATTTGATATTATGTATTATGTGCAGAAGAAATGCCGATGGATAGATATATTAGCTACCCTCAAGGAGCTGACAGTCAGAGTATTACAGTATTTAAGAGACGGGATAGAATTTAGGAATAATGTAGTCCAACCCTCCCAGTTTACAGATGAGGAAATTAGGTGCCAAAGCAGTATCTTCAGCCTCTTCTTCTGACTCCTAATCTAATGTTTTCTGCTATACCCCTTTGACTTTTCAGCGGAATCAGGAAATAAACAAGCATTTATTAAACACCTATTATGTGCCTGGCACTGTGCTATAGGCTTTACAAATGTCATTTCATTTGCTCCTCACAACAACCGTGGGAGGTAGGTGTTATTATTACGTCCATTTCACAGTTTAGTAAACTGAGACAAATAGAAGTTAAATGACTTACTCGGAGCCACACAAACAGTAAGTATCCGAGGCTGGATTTTGCTCAGGTCTTCATTACTTTAGGCCCAGAACTTTCTCCACTATATCACCTAGCTTTATGTTTTAATGAATATTTGAATTAAATTCAATTAACACTTATTAAACCTCTATTATGGGCCAAAAAGTACAAAGTTACATGGCTACAAGCACCACCTCCCCTCAAAAAAGCAAACATTCCTTGCCTTCAAAGAGCTTGCATTTTCCATAACTTCTACCCTCAAGCATCATATATTCTCTGTAGGGAATAAATCTAAACACAGATGAAATCACAGATATTGTGATTTCAGGAGGAAGAGAATATAGCCAACTACATTGGCGAAGGGAGTTAGGGAAGGCATGCAAAGGTGCTGGCACTAGAATTGAATCTTGAATGAATTTGGGGGTTGTGAGTGCTATCAGTGAGTGGGGAGCACATCCAAACTATGGGGCACAGCGAATGCAAAGGTCCAAAGATGGGAGATGAGAACACATTTAGTTAGGAGGAGAAACAGTTCTGCCTATTTGGCTGGAGCACAGTATGTGAAGGCAAATTATGTGAAATAAGTGGCTAGGCAGATGGGAGCCAAGTTATGATCAGAAATATCTTTCCCTAATAATTCTTTTTAAAATGGAACAGCTTCTTCGCTACCTAGGGTGGTTTTGGTATAGTATGGCTTTAAGGTATAAGACTGGTTTGAATAACTTACTGCTCAAAGACCTTTCTAGCCGTGAGATTTTACAGGAGATGTGTATATACACATGTGTATATATGTATGTATATATACGGTAACATCAGTGATATATAATATGGCATTGGAATAGATTGAACATTCTCATTGGAAATGTCTGTGGCAATAAATGAATAACAACATGCAAAGATATTTTTTTCTCAGCTATTAGCACTCCATGGGATGATTTTATTATCATACAGAGTAATTTTGTTTATAAAACTGGAGAGAAACCAAAAATCTAATTGGCCTTTAGAGAAAATTTGGTGGTAAGCCTTCTTAAATAAAAGGCTTCTCAGTAGAGACTTTGGAAATTTTGTGATTTAAATTTGTAATTATACATTAAACATTTATGGGAAAGGATTGCTATATTCTAACTGTACATAAGTTAAACTTTTTTCCTGTTTTGCTACAGAGCATAATGAAATAATTATTTTAAAATAATAGATAAATACAGAGAAAAGTAGACAGTATATTATACATTAATTGGCATAAGCCAGCATTAATGAGCATATTGGTCATGTTGTTGAAATTAAGTTCTGCTACCACAATAAATATTCTTAAATGAATTTGAAACCAAGATGACACAAGCAATTGGTATCAAGATCAATTTCCTTTGTAGCATCTCTAGTTTCAGCAGTAACCCAGGTGAGCTGTTGTGAAAATGCCAGATGTATAAAAGAAATTTATACACAGACAATAAAAATGATTACTAAAGGGGAAACTACTGGGTTTGTGGAGGGTGCCAGTTGTAAAATGGTTTATTGGGAATGTGATACTCTTAGAGAGATGTGAAATGAATCCCATTTAAATTGTGAGCTACATTAGGAAATGTCAGTGGGCTGTTAATTTGCATAGGGTGGTGATGTTCTTGAATTGATCCAGGTACTTTAACCATCCCCATTTAGTGAGAAATGTTGACAATCGAAGTTGTTATTAACTGAGTGGCAGAACAAGTAATGAGATTAATTTCCTGAATTATGTGATACTTGTGTAAATTTTGTTTATTATTAAAGCCTACCAGACATAATCAGAGAGGATAAATGTGACTTTTCAACTCACTCCTATGGAATCTTTTCAAAACAGTTGAATATGTTGTTATCTTAATTAGAATTACCAACCCATTAGCCATAGAGATATCACAGGAAGTGATCACTTTGGATGTGATTTAATGGTAATTATTTTCTGTAACTTCTAGGTCGTATGTGTGGTAAACAATTTCAAAGGAAGACAACCAGAAAATGAACACATACACATGGACAATCTGGCACAGATGCCGATGATCAGCATTCCTCGAGTAGAAAGTCCCTTAGAAAAGGTAACATCTGTCTAAGTGATTCATCATTTACATTCCAAACCATGATTGTTTTCTGGGGAGAAGTAGCTTGTGTTTTTTTTTGTTGTTGTTCTTGTTTATCTGGAGAGAGTCTGCTCACTTCACCAGTGGTTTACCAAAAGACTCTGAGTAGAATTTAATCCAATTTAAGATTAAACAAGGTCCTGGATCCAAAGAGATGAATGTGGAACATACTTATTCTATTGAAAGCACTTCCTTTTGCAGGCAGAAGCATGGATACATGTATACAAGGCTTCTTGACACTAAAATAAGTAATATCTGTTGGTCAACCTCACACAGAAAAGGAAAGATTTTGAGAAATCTTCCTGAGATGATATTAGTTTAACACATATTTATTGAATACTCACCATGTGCATGACAATGTTAGGGATCTGAAATGGGAAAAAATCCATTGTAAAGGGGCTTATAATCTAAGAGGATACACAATACACACATGCACAACTATAACATGAGGAACTGAAACATGAAATTAGGGTTTAGGTATGTGGGGTAGGAAGGAAAGGGATGGTAGGAGCACATTTAGATGTTAAAGATCAGTATATCCTAAGGAGTGCTTGAATCTAGTGAAGAATAATGTGGGGGAAATAAGTAAGGAAAGGTAGCTTGAAACCAAATAATGGAGGCCCTTCAGTACTGGCTTAAGGAAAACATCAGATTGCAGTTCTAAGAAAATATCTGGTGTCATATTAATTAGAGAAAAGAAGTCAGTTAACAAGTTCCAAATTATCTCATTTTGTTTTGTTTTGAGTTTAAATAGGGCATCAGGTTACCTTGTCCTAAGTATCATGTAAATGTTAAATGGTCTTTCTTATTTCAAGAAGAATAAATCTTTATGTTAGCATGCATTTGTATTCTAGAATATCACATGATAGAATAAAACTCAGCTTTAAAATTTCAACAAGCATTGATTTCAAGGGGAAAATACAAGCAAGGGGAAAATATCATTGCAGTATTTCAGAAAGAATAAAGTCAGATTTGGAAAATAATTTTTCTTCTAAAACTACTGTATTCCACTTGAGAGAGAATAATTTTCAGAAGTGAATATCACATATTTTGTTACCTAGAAAATTGCTCCTTGTTTATTCACAGGAAAACCACAGATTGGAGAAAGAGTTTTAAAAATGCTTTTCATGAAAATAGGGCAACTGTGATGATTTAAGCCTTTTCTTTCTCACATGCAACTTTTTACATGACTGCATAAAAGAGAATCTACTTTTACAAAATCTCAGTAAATATTTGCACTAAAAAATGGCAATAGCCTTCAGCTAACATTATCAGAGAAAGGGTCCATCAGAGTCAGAGCTCCATCATTGACCTCTAAAGATGTTAATTGTTGACAAGATGATGCAATAAAAATGGTTTCATTTATACATCAGTATTTTGATGGATCTTTGATCTCATTCACATGAATGGTCCTAGTAGTATGGAACTAGTACTAGAGACCTTCTTCTTTAAATATTTTATGGACACCATTACAACACTAGGTCTGGCTATGTTACCTTATTTTTCCTGATGACTTTAAAAATCCCTCTTTGAGATATATTGAAAATTGAGCTTATATGTATTTAAGTTTTTCTCACCTCCAGTATGGACTTCTTCTGTATGTATCTGATTGCCCCAACCTGATATAATTTTGCTAATATCATTTCTACTTCCTCATATAACCCTGAGGTATGAGCTGCTAGAGACCCAGTGTGTTGGTTTCACTGTCATCACTGATGAGAATACCAGAAAGAAATGGAATATCTAGTCATCTTTCTTCTGTTAGTTTTCCTTTTGGTTTCATATATAAGTGCCCATGAGATGATCTGACTTAGTTGTGTCTCATGCTGATTCCTTTAGTCTCATTTTCCCCTTCACTGATTTTTGCTCTTTTGTGAGATAAGACATTGAAATCTTTCATCTTCCTCTTTAATGTTTTACAAATAACCTGATATTGGTAGTCACCACTGCACTTTCTTGCCATCTCTTTCCAGCACTTACAATCACCATCATGTCTTTCTGGTATTTTTAATCACCATTGTTCTTTATCATCATGTCTCTCTGTTTATGGTCATCAAGGATCAAAATATATGTTGAGTTGGTTTGGAGAACCTTGTAGAGTTCCTCTGTTTCTTCATTCTATGCAATAGATATTAGCACATAAACTTCAACTATTTTCATGACATGTGCATTATAAGTTCCAAATCCCAAAGATGACTAAATGTTTCTGTTGTCCTTGGGCACTTGAAAAAATCAACTTTACCAGTTCTTTTGTTCACCTCTCAGAAGAGAATTTATGAGAAATCCTATTTACCTGTAACTTCCTTAAATCTCTAGTTTCATTCATAGCAAGGATATCAATATGGATATTGTTTAATTCCTTCAGTAATATATCATGTCATTAGATATTAGACATCAATTTCACACTTAGGGTATCAACAGCAAAATTAAGGTTTATAAATTGTCTCAAAATTCTATGATTCCTAACCTCTATTGTGTAAAAAAATGAATATTTCTCTCTTGTATTTAGTAACTAATTATTGAATCAGGACCAAGGTTTTTCCCCTTTTCTACTTCCTCACCCAGAAACCAAACAAAGAGTGAAATCTCTCTTAAAGATTTACCCAGGCCAAGATCTAATCAGACAGTAAAAGAAATTCTAAGTTTGGGCTAATGAGTGTATTCTTTCTCATTATGTTTGCTCAGACAAGTTTGGGGAAGTGTTGATTCTCTCTTTTGATGAAACACGTGATGTGGAAATCGATGTCTCTTTGACCAAAATTTGGGTGACTCAAGTCATGTACCCCAAGACCCTCATTTTAATATAGACCATCTCCCATTGTGTTAACCAATCAAAATTGATTGGTACCCCTCAGGAGCACCTACTCTTCAAAGGGGGATACAATCTGCGAGCCTGCAGCCATGAGGGGCCTTTGATTTAAGAGGAATGGCCAAATGACCATCCCTTTATTGATAAACATGCTGTTCTTATTAACAAAATGATTAAATTACCCAGAAACTATGTCTCTCAAAATTTTTTAATTGTCAGATCTACCTTCTTTTGTTAGCCCCCAATGTCAATGGCAGAGTAAAAGGAGGCAGACAAAACTGAAGGCCATATTAAAAAGCCTGTCTATGGGGGATCACAATGGGCATAGGATTACCCAATAGAAAAATGCTGGGGGAGAGCCTTTTATATTCAATTAGGCTAGATAGTAGCAAATTGATATAATCTTATCAATAAGATGACATATTGGGGTGTATAAATCACTGGACTCAAAGTCAAGAAGACCTGAGGTCAGATATTCTCTCAGATATTACTAACTGAGCAAGTCACATCATCTTGGGTCTTAGTTTTACAATCTGTAAAATGAGGGATTTGGACTTAATGATTTTATATTCCTTTCCAACTCCCAATATGTGTTTCCATGACCACATTAAAGTCTTCTCAACTTGTTAGGCTTTGCCAGGATTTGTAATCCACTGACATAACCTTCAAGAACTCAAAATCACCTCCATGCCAAAATAAGATATTGGAGGATTTTATGGAAGGTCTTTATAACTGATTTTTCTTAAGTTGTTAGATATTTAAATACTTTGTTATAATCTTCAAATCATCCACTCATTCAGTTTTCATTCATCAAATAGTAACTATGTACCTACTATATTCAGAGATTAATTTCTATTGCCGTATTTTTAATAATCTATGGCTAAGTTCAGAAGGCTGCTCTTCATTTTGATTCTGATGGTTTGAGGGTTGGGGAAGGCTTATAATGCATGAATTAATTAGTGCATTTGGAGTAAGAGAAATTGGGCTTGAATCTCACTTCTGCTACCTGCTACCTGTGTGACCCTATGCATATGACGTCACCTTTCAGGGTTTCATTTACTTCAACTGTAAAACAAAGAGGTTAGATTAGATGATCTCTAATCTTCCTTCCAGCTCTAAATTTGTGACCCTGTAGGACCAGTACATAAAGCTGGTGTTGTGTGTTTAAGACCTGCAAGGAGTGAATAGGATCATGGGATCTTAAATCTAAAGTTTCAAAAAAATCTTAAAAGACATATAGTCCAATTTATTTATTGTATAGATGACACAAATAAAGCCTATATTGGACCCTGGCTTCTTCCAAGACTCAGCTCAAATCCAACTTTCTGCAAGAGGCCTTCTCTGGTCTACCTCTGCCAGTGCCTTTCCCTTGAAGATAACCTTCCATTTACTCTGTATGTATCTTCTATGCACAAAGTTGTGTGAACATTGTCTCCCTTACTAGAATGTAAGTTCCTTGAGGTCAAACGCAATGTTTTTTGTCGTTCTTCATATCCTCCAGCTCTTTGCATAGTGCCTGGATCATAGTAATGCTTAATATATGCTTATTTACTGTTGACTATACTACACTATAATACGCAGCCTCCATGTTTTGGAAATATATCTTTTTCCATATGCATTGATCTTGGCAGTTGATGGATGGAAATTACCTAGGCTCATCTTGCAAATTGCTCTTTAGAGCTAGTAAAAGAATATTCAACAAATCTTTCATTATGCTGCCTGAAATAGTAAAAGCTCAAAACCAATGGCAAAAGGTTTGCTGATGCTTCATTAGCTTATCATTTTCCAGTTGTCAGTTTTATTCAAAAAAAGGCAAAGGTTTTCTTTTAGAAAATATATACATTCATCAAGTCCCCTCTACTAAAGATGATTTTTGTAAACTATATATTATAGGATAATTATAGCATACAGGCAGTCTTTAGTTTCATGACAGCTATTGATACTTTAATTATATACCATATATCCAATTACTATATTTTATGGGGTAAACTCATGGTTTATCTAAAATCATGGTGAAGTTTGAATGTTATAATATCTGCATTTAAGGAAATTGTCCAACAGTTATCCATGAAAACATGCCCAGTATAAATTCATATCCACTAAATACCATGGACTTATTTTTGTAGGATTTTACTGGAAATACATACATATACATATATTATATATTTTATACAAATTAGTGGCCTGCCCAGCCATACAATTCTTTGGGATCACAAAGGAGCTTACTCAACCGAAATAAAAGGTATTTAGAGATAGCAGGGGCTGTAAATTGCATATAGAGATAATTGATAAAAATAATAATAATATTTTCGATCAACTTGAGTCTCACCCTACCCACCAGTCCTTCCCTGAACATGAGGTAGGAAGACATTTCTCTCTCTTCCTCTCTCTCTCTCTCTCACTCTCTCTCTCTCTCTCTCTCTCTCTCTCTCTCTCACACACACACACACACACACACATTGACACATGTATACTTACATATTTCCCTGTGTATAGATACATTCTATGGCTAGTGTTAGTTTTTCAAACTGATAATATACTTACCATGTTTATACAAAATAATAATGCAATGTAAACCTGATAGATTATTGCTTAAACAACTCCTATTATTTCTTCCTAAACCTTCACTTTCATCTCCAAATATAGCCTTTTACACTCCATCCAACACCATACAATTTGCAAAAAATTGAAATAGTTTCCAGATAAACATTTTACTTGGGGATAGACTGGTCCCACAATTAAAATAAATTATATATAGCAGTATACATACTTCTATCTAAATATTATTGGGAAGATTGATCAACTACAGAGGAATCAGGTACTTATCATTCAAAGGAGTTCCAATTCCCTTAGTACCATTTTGAAAAAGAATGGGAAACTGTATTTATGCCAACTGACCTCCTCAACTGAGCTGTATGGTGAGAGGGAAAAAACCCAATTTGTTAATATGACCAATGCTAAGGGGAAAAAAATTGTGCTTGAATTATGTTAAACTTGAATTATGTTTAGAACTATGTTAAACTATGACTATTAAAACAATAACAATAATTTTAGTAACTATTAATGAAAAATAATTCACCATCTATTCTGTCAATTCAAATGATTAGACTTGGAATGAAAAATCCAATCTGTCAAAAACAATAGATCAAGAAAAAAACATACAAAAATGGTTGTTTAATGGCATTTTTTTCAAATTTTTATTCAATAGTATTTGAAAAAGATGCAAAGCAAATCCTGCCTTAAATCTTATGCCTCAGGGATGAAAACTGTAAAGTAATAAGTGTAACTATAATTAAGCAGGAAATAACCATCAGAAAAATTCTATGCATAGCTCCAAAATATTCTTTCTCTATATATCTCCTTGGCCTTCATTTCTCACCCCAGAAATTTACTTGTGCTTTCAGACTTGGTCTTTATCCAATATTTTGCAATACATTTTGTATTTGACAACATTCTAGAATCAAGTCAACAAGCATTGGTCAAGCAACTGCTATGTGCCAAGCACTATGCTAAATTCTGGGGATACAAAGAAAGGCAATAAAAAACCCTCATAAAAAGGGAAGAAGGAAGAAAAAATCAATAGACTTGTCTCAAGGAGTTTACAATCTGATAAGGGAGATAACATGTAAACAGCTGTGTACAAACAAGACATGTTCAGGGTAAAGTAATGATAAGCAGCAGAGAGAAGGCAATGAAATTAAGAGGAATTGGAAAACATTGAATTTTACCTAGGATATGAAGGAAGCCAAGAGAGAGATGAAGAGGGAGTTAATTCTAGGTTTGGGGAACAGCCAGGGAAAAATGTATGGATTCTTGTGGGCAGAACAGCAAAAAAAGCCAATGCTACTTAAATCTTTTTCACCTACGGTATTGCTGTCATGGAGGCAGCTATTTGAATTGAACTGTAAGTAACTTAATAATACCAATGTTAAACTACAAGGTGACAGACAGCTCCCAGCTCCCAGTGGTAGCTTGAATTCTGGCAAACCATTTCATCAAAAAGAATTACTTGCCTTTCTTAGTCCCTCTTGTCCTCTGAACTCTACACATCAAAGAGATTGAAAAGTGTGTTCGTGAGGCTGATGTGGCATTTACACAAAGGGAACTAGTGGGCATTGTGTTACTGTAGCCCAACTCATTTGTAAAATAGGTGAGGACGGCTCTTTGCTGCTGCTGCTACTGCTTGAAGTTAGATGTGGCTCTGGCCACTGCCATCATAGTGTTAGCTCTGCTATTGGTATTTATCTCTGATATCCCCTACTGGACATCAAAAATCATGAGCTATAAAAGATTAAATAGAACTATTTGCTTAAGGATACTAACAATTTCTCTGGTATTTGGAAAAACAGAGGACTAAAAGTCAAATACATAATTCTCTATTTCATGTTGATCTTATATTCATTTTTTTCTCTTCTTATATCCTCAGAAGAAATTGATGTCAAGACTTTAAGAAAATTCATTTATATGTAATTGATTGAACATCTTTCTAACTCAATAGATGACCATCTGAGTTTTTTTTTAATTTCCTTATGATAATGGATAAGATAGATAAAGAAATATTTTATCTGTACTCAGATCATAGGATCATAGTTCTATGGCTGGGAGAGACCAGCTAGTCTAGAGGCCAGTTAGTCCAACCTGCTCATTTTACAGATAAGGAAGGCAATTAGTTGACTTGGAAAAAGGTCACAGGAAGGAAGAATCAGAGGACTATATTTGAAACCAGTTCTTTTGACTCCAGAGCTGATCCACAACACTTTAATGCAGTCCAATGAATGACTCTTCAGTACCCACAGAGGACAAGGCAACCAAATATACTACCAATGTTATGCTAGTTCTGTTGTTTTTTTTCTAAATTAGATGTGTGATGTCATTGACATAGGCAACTACCAATGAAAAGATTCCCTCTTCCAGTAAAGATCGGCAACTGTTCTGTATCTTGTGGTCTTAGTTACCTATGTCATTGAATGGTTATGTCATTTGTCCTGGGTCACACAGCCAAGATGTGTCAGAGACAGTACTTAAAGCAAGGTATTCATGACTCCAGGGTCAGCTCTCTATTCACTACATCACTGACAATGCTATCACATATCATCTAGAAAAAGACAAAGATTTTATGTAAGGAGCACATCATTTTGATCTTGAATTAGTTTGAAGAGAAAAAATAATCTTGTAGAGCATAAAAGTAAATTATATATCACAGATAGGATTTAGGACATGGAAACTTTGATAGCACTAAGATACTTTTAAAATTACTTAAGGCTTAAGTATTGGCTGTTGTCTAGGATCTCCCCAAAAATGGAGACGGAAAGGTTTTCAATGCCATGTAAACCAGGTGTTGAACAGGTATTTATTTCCTACACACAAAAACAATGCTAAAAAAATACACAAAAGCTCATAGGACACATTAACAAAAAGACTTAAATAGGATACAAAATTTATCTTATAACTACATTTATACTCTCTTAAGAGACTGATACTTAAATTTTATCAGAATATAAAGTAGTTTTCAGGATCTCTGAATAACCACTTTTTCGTGTTGGTTCTGCACTAACCAAACTCTCAGTCCATATCTTCTGGCAAAATGGGTCATGTTTAGGTCCATCCTCTTGTTATGATTATCTTCTACAAGGGGACTAGAGTAATTGCCAGAGACTCCTCCCCTTGCCACCAGTCAATTCAGATCAAAATGACCCAAGACCTGCAGACTTCTTGACCTAACAATTTTGCCTCCCCCCACCTTGACATGTGTCTATCTCAGGAAAGATAGATTGTTTACTTAAGACCATAAAAGAACCAATATAAAAGAAGCAGCCTAAAACTCAAGTTCTGCTTCATCTATAGAGGATATGTACTTTATCTGCCTTTTGTTGATGGCCACATAGTTGGGCCACATAGTCAGGGTTGGGGCTAGAGTAAGTTGTCCCTTTCTCTCATCCCTCATGGAAAATGGCTCAAAATAATCCACAATTTGTGACTAGAAGATAAAAGCACTAAAGATAGAGCCACTCTCTTTTAAATACACATTGCATAATCAGCTTTTCCTGTTCAGCAGCCAAGTCATCTCAAAGTGCCAAGCCTTTTCAGTATTGATGCACCACTAGCTGGATAAGACCAGAGTAGTCAGAAAGGTTTTCAACCCCAAGTTACCCAGTCATGGAATCACCAACTTACTAGAATCCCTAAAATTTCTAGGGAAAGTCCTGACAGTTTGGCCCCAGAAGGGCTAAAATAGTCCAGTTCAATCTCCCCTTCATTAGGAAAAAAAAAAGATATATTGACCTTCAGCCTTAGAGAGATATTGTGGTAAAGGGGGCAGAGCCATCAGTCTTGATTTTAAGCACTTGGGTTCAAATGCTATCTCTAACCCTTAGTAAAGGTGAGACCTGAGACAATTGCTGCTTCTCTCAGAGCTTTGGTTTCTTCATCTATAAAATGGAGATGACAGTAACCCTTGCCATTGCTGATGCACAAAATTGTCAGGAAAATACTTTAGGACAAGTGAAAGTGTTATGTACATTCAAGGTACTAATACTATTCTTTACCTACAAGAGTGTTCAGTATGGACATCTTGCCTCAGCAATTGTATAGAAAAGAATCACCTTCTAGATGAAGAAGAATCACTTTCTAGGAGCAAAAAATAGGCCTCCAACCTATTTTACAAATGGGTCAGGCCAGAGAAACACTAACTACCCATATAGGACTTGTTCTTATCAATAGATCAAACTGACTCTTACTAATAGAATCCATCAACCAGATTTTATCCAAATATATATAGCATATATACTACCTATGGCAGGAAAGAAATATGGTTTAAAATGTTGCATACATTAGTGTCATAGCTGGGCAGAAGAGGGAAGGATCCTGAACTTTTTTGCTAGAGCAAATAGAATTACATATTACTGTATACTCTGTGATGGAATCCTGTGAGGTTTCCAAATGCTATGCATGAGTAATCATTTCAAGATATTTGACATTTAATGGCTTAGCTAGGATGCAAAGTTTTATTTTATGAAGCTGTTGTACCATTTTTTAAAATGATATTTGGGGCAATGTCAAACAATTTTATTAGTGATTAAAATGCTGGAATATTTCATGCAACAAAATGTTCACATCAGAAACATTTTTAACCAAAATCTAGATTTTAAGTGTTGGAGAAATTTTTTTTTTTGTGGAAAATCAAATATTTATAATGCTTTCATCTGTAACTTGTCATGCAATTCTATTAATGAGGGCATTTAAGTATTAGGATTATTTTCTAAATCCTTACAGATATTAAGATTGTAGGTAAATAAAATAAATGAATCTGCTAAACCATTGTTATATGTGGGTTTTTAATGACTGCTTATATATATATATATATATGGCATTTTAAAAATTCACTTTTGTAATTAAAATATTTCATGAAATACCTAAATTTTAATAACATAAATGATATTTTGCAAAATTATATTTAGGTGAACCATTTTAAATTTACTCATTTTTAGTCATTCATTTAATCTAGTTCATTTAATCTCATTTGAATAAGCATTTAGTTAATTAATGTGTCTTTCTGTTGTATCAGCTATTCAATTAACTGCTAGGTGAGGGAGGAAATACTCCAAAAATCATTTTGGTACAAGCAGGAATTCCCTCAGGGTCACTCATACCTTTACTTAGCAACTTCTGAATTTCTCTTAGCTTTGTTCTATGTAGTTTTGGCCCAGAGAAATACATAGGAGTGTTCAGAATTATCTAGAAGCGCCACATCACTTTGAAATAGAGTCTTGAGTCATAAAAATATAAAATTACCTTGTATTAAAAACTAAGCAAATTAAATAATAAACTCATTAAAAAGTGCATGGATGGTGATCAAATATTGACTTTTTTTTATTTCAAGACTTAATTAAGGTAACCAAACAAGAGCCTAATTGGACTAGACCTTGTTTGTTCATAATTAATTCAGAAATTTATAGTTGGAAGGACTCATAAGTCACACAGTCTAACTCTGCACCCCCCACTCTCTTTCCCGCTCCTTCTCACCCCCATCATTTTGCTGTTGAGCAAACTGATCCAGAGAGTCTAGTTAAATGGCTTGCCCAGTACCACATGGATAGTTTTAAATGTGGAATTTGACCTTAGATCCCTTGGATCTAAATCAAGTACTCTTACCACTAGATCATCTAGTTCAATCCCTTTATTTTACAGACATGGAAGGCCAGAGAATCAAAGTTATTTCTACTGAGCTACATGGTTTCTGACAGAGCAAAGACTAGAATATAGATCTTCTAATGATTAAGTCATTGCATAATGCTGATCTCAACTCTTCAAGTCAACTCATAGTGGTTTGTAGTGGTTCTGTAGGTAACTAGCTATACGGATTTCAGAAGTGAACAGATAGATAGTGTCTTAAAAGGAGATTTGGAATTCTGGACCAACAACTAATGCATAAACAGTCAAATCTTTGATTAGACTACAGCTAAACAGAGCCAGTAAAAGTATATTTTTTCCTATCTTTCAAATCTAGAGGCAGCTAAACGGTATAGTGAATAAAGCCCTGGACATGGACTCAAGAGTACTTAAGTTCAAATCTGGCCTCAAACAGTTACTAGCCAATATCTCTCTGGCAAATAACTTGACCTCCACCTACCTCACCTACATTCCAGGGTTGTTGTGATGATAAAATAACATTTATAAAGTACATGACAAATAGTAGGCATTTGTCAACTGGACCAGAACTGGTCTCTAATCTGCAGGTGGCCAGAGCCAAACAAAAGAAACTAGAGAGATGAGAGTCAGAAATCAAATAGAAGTTTAATTTCAAAGGGAGGAAAACACTTGCAAGTAGAGGTCTTCCTGAGAAGGAGGGCTTATGTCTTATGGCAGGGGTAGGATTTTTAAGCATGAAAACCACAAAAAGGCAGGAAACAACAGTCATTCTTGGGTCCTGAGTAAACAGTTCCCATGGCAGGTCCACACATACAAACATTTGGGGGACAATACAGGTGTTCTTGGGTCTAGTGGGAGCACTCTCTAAGTTATTAGAATCATTAAGCCTTGTGATTGTCTCTGGTCTTAAGGTCTTGAGTCTTGTGATCATTCAGTGGGGTGCAGAACCAGAGTTAACATGGCATGAACAGAAGTGCAGCATTTGGTTTGGTTCACTTAGCAGTTACAGGCTCAGAGATTGTTCAGAGTGATTTATCACTTTCTGCTACATCATATTGCCTGTAGCCCCAGCTCTGGGGCCAGGATCTCCTGGGAAATAGGGAAATCTTAAGTCCCAATTCTGGTGTTTTGCAGTGGCTGAGATCATCCAGAGGGTAAGTGCAAAGGATTGATGTTAGTCCAAGCTCAATGCACAGCCTGCTTGCTGAAACTTAGCTCTTGAAAACAGGGTATCTCCTCATATCTTGACACACTTAATAAATGTTTGTTTAAAATATCTAATCAATAATACCTTACATTAAAAATGAAGTAAGAGATAGGAAATAGCTCACATATGCCAGCTAAGCTAAACAGGATAGAGAGTAGCAAGTACAAAATGTAGGAAGATTATTATCAGACTGAAACAGGTTTGACAGGAGAAAATATTTAAAATCAATCAGGTTCAAGCCAAACTAACTCTCTGAATAATTGAATAATAATCTCTGAATAATACTCAGCTCCCCCACACCCTCACTGGCCAAAAAATCTCACCAGACTAAGTCATAATCAAGAAATCCAATGAGAAACTATAGAAAGTAACTTCTATCCCATAACTGTGTAGAAAATCAGCAAGAAGACCACTGGAAAAAATAAAGGAGGCTACCAGCTAAGCCAGTGCCAGCTCAAACAAGTCAGCAGCTTTCCAGTGGGATCAGCCTCATGTGTAGCCTTTAGGGTTCTGTATCCAGAAGAGCACAAGACTCCTCTAGACAGCCTCACATAGATGAAAACCTAGAGCTGCAACTCTGAAGTCTAACAGATGTGCCAGAAACCAATGCACTCAGTTACACTCAGACAGGGACAACCCAGGACTCTGAATTGCCTAGCACTCTATCCTGAGAAGACAGGGCCATGAATATCCAGCAATTTAAACCTCAAAGATGCAGAAGAGCCTAGGAGATAGACATCAGAGCAGGAACAAGAGTGGAACAAGAGCGAACCAGGTCAACACCAAGAAGGGCCCCACCCCACCCAAAAGTGCAGCAAAGGACAGAGCTCCAGTCCAGGAATTAAGTCTGAAAAAATGAGTAAACCAAAGAAGATGCTAATCAATATTGTTATACACACACACACACACACACACACACACACACACACAAAAGAAATGAAGCAAGAGATAAAAATTAAAGTTCTAGGGAAAAGAATTAGAAGAATAAATACCTTAGGACATAAAATAGCAAATTTTAACCAAACAATGGATTTCCTGAAAATTAGACTAGACCAAATAGAAGTCAGTGACTCCATAAAATAGCAATAAATATTAAAATAAAATCAAAAGGCTAGAAAAAAAATAGAAGTATAAGATAGCCAATATTGAAAACAACTGACCTGGAAAAATAGATGGAGAAGTAATTTAAGAATCATAGGATTCCTTTAAAACCATGTTTAAAGAAAAATCCTTTTACTGGATCATTACAGATCTGTGTATTTAATTCTAATCATTCTCTTGAGCTAGCCTATCCCCAACACTCTATTTTTGGACATTTCAAACTGGATGTCCCATAGACATTACAAACTCACTAAGTCCAAAACTAAACTTGTATTTTTTCCCAAATCTAACCCTCTTCCTATCTTCTCTATTTATGTGAAAGTACCACTATCCTTCTAGTCACCACGGTTTGCAACCTCAGGGTCATCCTTGACACCTCACTTCCACTCATCTCACATATCCAGTTGCTAAATGTTGCTGTTCCTTCCTGCACAACACCTGTCACATCTATCCCTTTCTCTCCACCACTTTAGTTCAGACTTGTATCACTTTCCACCTGGATTACTAGATTAGCCTCTTAATTAGGCTACTGGCATCCAATCTCTCCCTAGTTAGTGAAGAGATCTGACCTCACCCAAGTGCAAGTGATATCTCTGTCACATACTGGATATGTGACCCTGAACAAAGTCAATTAAGTCATCAGTGTTAGACAGCACTCTAAAATTATAAGATGTTGAGAAATTGCTGACCTGCATTTGGAATTTTGTCACAAAGGAGTCGCAAAAGGAGGAAAAAAGCAAGTAAGCATTCATTGAGTCCTTATTATGTTCCCAGCACTATGTTAAGTTCTAGGGAAACAAATACAAGCAAAGAGAAAGACAGCCCCTGCCCTCAGGGAGCTTATATTCTAATGGAGGAAGACAGAATGTGGGGGGAGAGAGAGAGAGAGAGAGAGAGAGAGAGAGAGAGAGAGAGAGAATTAAAAAGTAGGATAGTGTAATGTTAATGGAATAGGAAGATCTTCCCTATCCATTAATAGGCCTGTGTGATCACATGTTTTCAGTCATGACTGTGATACATCCTGAGTCACATAGAGCCCATTGGGGGAGGAACTTGCCTAAAGAGAAGCTTGCTTAGGTGAGGTTTGCTTATAGGAAGGCTTTCACACTTTTTGATACTAAGCTAATTAGGCACTGAGTCTCAAGGGTTGTGATGCCTTCTGGCTCTGAGAAATGTGTGTATATATATATACACACATACTGGGGTTGGTATTTTGCTTTGGGGGCTTGCTAATGAGAAGGACCTTTTGATTCCCTGGACAGGACGCTGATTAGCCATTTGTTAAGAGATGTAGTGGTGTTCCCTGTATTAGCAAGGCAGTAATCACAATATTGTCAAAATGCCTGTGTGGCTCTGTATCACAAAATATAAGAGACTCTCCATATAGAGGGTAGAAGAAGTAAACCATTTGTTCAGACACCAGAGGATGAGATCCCGTAACCAATAAGCCCAATCCATTACAGCAGCAAAGAATTCAATACACAACATTACAGCATGGAGCCTTGCCATCCCAAAACCATCCACCCCGCTGCTGGGGCCTTCCCACAAATACACTCACAGCAGCCACAGGTCTGCACTCTCCCTCAGTTCTAACTGTTCTTTCTCTGCCTTTCCTGTGACATAACTTCCTTTTCCTGTCAGGAAGCTCCTCCAGCATGTAAGTTAAGCTTCCTGTGACATAAGCAGGTCACATGGCCTATTAGTGGGTGGGAAAGATCTTCAAATCTAAATTATTATTACACTCCCCCATCCAGTATGTGTGGGTGGTTGTATTACTTTGCTCAGACAGTTGGAGCCCTGTCTGTTGATCTTTTCCTAATTCCTCTGCTTGTATATTCCTTATGTTCAGGTGCTGACCTTCCCCCTGAACTAGTGAATGTAATTAAAGTAAGATTGTTGACCCCCTTAAAGTTGCCTTCCCTTAAGAAACGCAGATCAAAGAATCTGTGCTAGCAGGCCATCATGACTGTGCCAGGGTACTTGCTGTTACAGATAGCTAAGCAGAACAGTGGATCGAGTTCTGGGCCTGGAATCAGAAAGACTCATCTTCCTGAGTTCAAATCTGTCCTCAGATGCTAACTAGCTGTGTGACCCTGGTCAAATCGCTTAACCCTATTTGCCTCAGTTTCCTTATCTGTAAAATGAGAGAAGGAAATGACAAATCACTCCAGTATCTCTGCCAAGAAAATTCCAAATCGGGTCACAAAGAGTCAGATACAACTGAACAACGGCAAAAGTAGGAACTTACCAATGGGAGAAGTGGGGCAGGGCTTTCAGAGGAATATTCCTGGGTGAGTAGGTTACAGGAATGATAGGGTGTTCTAGGGTGAATACCCAGATGCAGAGGGAAGTACCAGGATGAAATAGCAGTAGAGATATGATTTTACAATTTGCAAAGTCAGGAAGGAGAAATGAAATCATAGGTTTACTCCCTATTGTAATCTATACATACATCAGCCACTCAACACCCACACTCACAAACATTAGACTTAGACAGATGCCATCTATTTTTTCATTTTGTTTTTGGTTTTTATTTTGTCAGTGTTTTTGTGTTTTGTCTTTTTTTTGCATTTGAGAAGTGTATACCTGAAACATTCTAAATATAAAAGTTTCTAAACCATTTTAAAAGATCACCATCATGATTAGCAGGCATTTCCTTATATCTTAGCAAAATCATTCCAAATTCTTATCATCATTTCCTTGTTACATCAAGGCAGTTATCTCAAGTAACTATCTGAATATTATCCACTTTATAGATTCGTCAAAACAAACCGAATTCCAATTTTATTTCTCCTTTTCATATGTTATGCTCTCAGGGCCATTTGGTGCTATTTTCACTCTTCTCCCATGTCTATCAAAAGTACTGTCACTTTGTGAGTTGCCTAAGCTAAAAAAAACTTGGAGACTCCTCCCATCTCAATGACTACAATTTTCCCAACTCAATTCCATATGCCCTGAACTATTAAAATGGATTGTTTACTGGTCTTCCTGTCAGTCCTGGCCTCCTCCTGTCACCAGATTAATCTTTCTTCTCCAGGCTAAATGTTCCCACTACCTTTCATAGGTTCCTAAAATGGGAGATACTGCCCCCTGGGGGATGCTGGAACAATCCGGAGGGGGGCAGTAGTAGCCTCAGGTTCAACGTGGGGGGCGGGGATATTGAATAAAAATAAGCGGGCAGTGGAAGCATAAGGAAAGAAGAGAAGAAAATTTTGAAAAACCATTCATATATGTTTCATCTGTTGTATAACAGAGTTAAAGTCATAGTGATTACATTATTTTCCAAATAAACACACAAAATGCAAGTTATAACTGGTCGGTGGCCAAGTCAGCCGACAGGTCTTAACAAGCAAGGGCTGGCAGGCGAGCATGTTGCTCATTGTCCAGAAGTCCAGCATGTATTGACAGGAATATGTGTATGTAATGACTTGTTTACAGTCTGATAATATACAGTTACATGATGCAATATATTGCACCATCAAAATTTCAATGCAGGAAAAAACCCACAAATTTACAACAAATTATTAAATTTAAGATGCATCATTTAAAATATACACGTATATTATATATTTTTTGAATTGATGTAAATTTCAAAAAAACTGTTAATGGGTTAAAGAAATTAGATTTCTAGTGGGGCACTGAGTAACTTTTCTTTTGAAAGTAGGTGGTAGGCCAAATAAGTTTCGGGACCTCTGCTTTCCATAATCCTGGTACCAGCTTGGGAGATTTATGTTTTTGTATCTCTCGCCCCCAGTACCCCCCCTGCCACACACACACACACACACACACACACCCCTACTATGATGCCCGTAAGCTGCACATGGGTATGAAATAGCTCATGATGTGTTTTTTTTTTTGCTTGTTCGCTGACATTTCACAATCTACCGATTTGATTTATCAGAAGTTTTAGCTTTTTTTAACTCTGAATTCCAGAAACTCTTGGGAGAGAAACCACAGTAGAATCTCTGAAAACATCTAGTATTCAGCAAGGTATTGACTACCTCACAGGCTTCATAGGAACATTAGATAGTGAAGTGTTGCTACTCAATCCGTTACTGAATATTTCGCCCTCATCAAGACTTCTGCCTCCAAGTAAAGCTGTTTAGCTGAGATACTGACTTCAGAAGAGCCCTTTTCCTTTGAAGTGCTGAGTTGTTTGCCTTGCCCAGCTTCAGCTGTGATATTCTACCAGAAAATATCTGAGCATGAGAAATAAATAGGCAGGAATGAATACCCCAAATTATACATTGAGATTGTGTGTGCATGTCTATGATGCATGGAGAATACTGGAGTATGGTTTGTCTTGAAAAGGAGGAAAGGGCTGTCCCAACAACAAAGAGACTGCCATTTATATGAAATGATGGGAAAGCATAAAACAACATTCAGGAGATTGTAGACTTGTGATTGAAGAGATGTGAATGGTGAAATAAATTAGAGTCATCTCCTGAGAACGTGTGAGAGCCCTTATGTCACTGTCAGAAATGGATGAATCAGAGGGGTTCTGACAGTGAAGTATCATTTAGTTTGTGCCTTTGATGGGGAAAAAAAAGAAAGCTTAGGCAAATCGGGTCCATAACAATTTTGGCAGTCTCATGAATGTCTCTTTGGGTTCTGAAAAGAGAAGGGTTTATTTTCAGTTCTTGTCAAAGTAATTCGGGGGGGGGGGGGAGGAGACAGAGCTATAAAGGGCAGTCCTTGAATGTTGACTAATATGTTTCATGACACATGACTGATACTTGAAGCAGCTGATGTGGGTGATAACACTATTCCTAAATCTGTACTTTATCTCTGGCCAAAAGAAGCTTCAAACTCATGAAGAGACATCTACAAGACATCTCCTAGGCATACCATTGTTATCCTGCTAAATTAAATAAATTAACATGTAATTGGTTCCCTTATAGGCCGTGTTTCTATCATAACTTTAAGATTATATTTTAAAGGCAAGGGAAGTTATTAGAATATATTCTCACATCAACTTCTTTTTAGACAGCCTAAAAGAATGAATGCATTATTAATAGATGGCTTTGGCAAGGAAGACAGTTGGTCCAGACAACTAAATGATCCAGTCAAAAAGAAATTAGTTAATGTGGATAACATCCTTAGATATCCTTATTAGATATCTCCTCACCATGCTGTCTACATTCTAACCATCATCCTCATCTTTGCCCACCCTCCCCCAACTCATACATGGTCTTGGATTCCATCTCTGTGTCACCCACCTCTGGCTGATGAGATTTGACCTTATCTTGTTGGCAACTCCACAACCATTTCCATACCAAGCCGCCTAAACAACCCTACTCCCATCCCTCTCATTCCCTATTACATGTTGTTTTTCACTTTATTAGAGAAAATAAGATCTTGCAAGAAAGAGATTATATTTATATCCCTAGTGCTTAACACGATGCTTGGGTTGGTGTAAATACCTAATAAATGGTATCTCCTCTCTCTCTCTCATCCTCCTCTCTCCTCTCCTCTCTCCTCTCTCTCTCTCTCCTCTTTCCCTCCCTCCCTCTCTCTCCCTCCTCTCTCTCTCCTACGTCTCGTCTCCTCCTCTCGCTCTCCTCTCTCTCTCTCTCTCTCTCTCTCTCTCTCTCTCTCTCTCTCTCTCTCTCTCCGTCTCTCTCGTTGCTGTTATAGAAAGATTAACATAGAATATGAGTTGAATTAGGGAAAAGACAGTTTTGAGGTCTTTGCTTTTTTGACTTTCTTTGCATCCCCAACACTCAGTACAGTGTCTTGCACAAAGTCAGTGCTTAATAAATGCTTATTGACCAACTGACTGATAGATGCTACTGAGCTGACCTTAGAGTTAGGAAGCTAAAGGCTCAAGTCTTGCCTCTGACAGATACTAATTATGTCACCATAGGTGAGTAAGGCAGCAAGGTGACATAGTGGATAAAGCACTGGCCTTGGACTCATAAAGATCAGAGTTCAAATCCAGACTCAGCTCTGTGACCCTGGGCAAATTATTCAATTGCTGTCTGCCTCAGTTTCCAAAACTGTAAAAATGAGAACACCTACCTTCCATGGTTGTGAGAATCAGGTGAGATCCTATTTTTAAAGTGCTTAGCTTGGTGCCTGGAACAGTGCATGCTCAGTATATGCTTGTTCCCCTCTCCTCCTAAGTTGACTAATGTCTCTATCTCAGGCAACTCTTTAAGACTGGAAGTTCATGTGAGATTAACTTCCACACTAAGACTGCCACACATGAATGAAAGCACAGGTCAAAACTTTCCTACCCCTGCCAAAAAGGAAAAAAAAGGTTCCTTCTCTTTAGCTTGACTTCCAGAAGTTAATTCTTTATTTGTCAATATATGGTGTCTCTCTGAGGATCTTATATACTTTCAATTAATTAATCTCTTTGCAATGGACCATCTAAGTGACTGGACAATAATGTTCTATACCATTGGGAAAAGCTAGCAAGAAATATGTAGGCACCAATGAGACCAAATATATCTCTCCTCAAAGATTCTGTTTCATTGTTTTTCTTGGTGGCTTAAGGATTTGGGACTTGATGCAGATTTTTCAAATGAAGGATTCTGTAATGTAATTTTAAGAAAATTAATGAGGCTCATCCTTGATTGGATATTTTAACCAGCTTCAGAATTAGATCAGGAAACTAATTTAAGGATTGTGTGAATGACATTCTCTTACACTGTGAGCTATCAGAAAGTACTAAACCATAAGAGAGAAGCACAGTCAATTTAACCAGAATAGGGCAAGTTCCAATTTATCCTCATGTCCATATTTCCAGATGACTTTCATTTATAATGGCTCAGAGCACCAGCCTCAGGAAATTTGGGGTCATATTCTGGCTAACTTAAAGATAAATACAAATAATTACAGTGTTTTCCCTTTGCACTTATCCATTTTCTACCCATTTTGCACAGAAGTCCCACTGAAGCCTTAGGAGTGACCATACACAAATAAAGAACAATCTCTAAAAGGTTTCAAGTGAGAAAGGCTTTTATTATAATCCCATTGATGGTGTTTTTTCTGTGTCACGACCAGCCCAAGTATACACAGACTCATCACCAGCATGCTGACTACTAGCTAATTAGTTCTTTGGTCACAGTAACTCATGAAGTAAATGAAAATACACATTGGCTCTTCATGTTATTTAAGCAACTTCAGTTTCTGTAGTGATGGTAGCAGAGCGGTTGGAAAGGGAGTCAAAGGGCCAAAGGTCACACTGTGTTTTGACCATTGACAAACAATAATTTAAAGGTCTAATGTAAAATCTTTGTCTAATCACCAATGAGTTGATCAGCTGCTGGAGAAACTGAACTCTATATTTATATTCTCACTACGAACTGGATCCAAAGAGTGGGTATTAATGGGTCAATTTCATCTTGGACAAAAGTGTCTAGTGGAGTGATCCTGGGGCATGCCATTAGTCTTGTGGTGTTCAAGGTGTTTAATATTTTGTTTTATAAATAACTTGGATGAAGCTATAGATAGAATATAAGCTTGAAAAATTTGTGGATTATATGAATATATAGCCAGTCAATCAATCAAAGAATATTTATTAAATACCTATGATATTCCAGAAAAATAGAAGGAAATAATTCCTATTCCAAGGCACTTAGGTTCTAATGGGGGAGACAGTGAATGCATATATAGATATAGCACATATTTTAGGTAATATAATAATATAATGTAATAATAAAATTCTCTACAAAATAATTTGCACATATAATCTCATTTAATCCTCATAACAACCTGTGAGGTAGATACTATCATTCTGATTTTGCAGGTAAAGAAGCTGAATCTATAAGAGAGGTGACTTTTTTAGGGTTATATAGCTAATAAATGTCTGAAATAGATTCAGGCTCAGGCCTCTCTGACCCTAAGTCCAGAAGGCATTTAACTGCCTCTAGAAGACTGAGTGTTAGAATCAGAATCCAAAATGTTCTCAACAGGTTCAAAATTTAGCCTAAATCTAATGAGATGAAATTTAATTAAAAGATAAAAGTCCTATAATCAGGTTCCAAAAATCATCCTTCAAAGCCTCATTCACAGGCATAGCTAGGCAACAAGCTGAACAAGAGAAGTAATGATCCTACTATACTATTCCCTGGTCAAACCATATATGGTATATGATACTCCGTTCTGAGCACATTTTAGGATGGTCATTGACATTCTAGAGAAGTAAGTTCAATAGAAAGCAGCCAGGATATGGAAGAGATTGGGGGAGACTGAAGACCAGGACAAAGGAGCCTAAATTGAAGGAGATGTTTAGCATGGAAAAATGAAGGTGGAGAGGATGCATGATAGCTGTTTTCTTGTAGTCGAAAGGGTATCATACAAAGGAGTAATAACATAAGCTTTCTTTGCCCCAGAGAGCAGACGTAGTGATGAATGTGCAGAACTTTCAGAGAGACACATTTAAGCTCAATGTGAAGAAAAAAATCACTAACAATTAAAACTGCCAAAAAGTAGAATGAGCTGCCTTAGTAGGAAGAAAGACAGCCCTGACTTGAGGTGTTTAAGAAGCTTGAGGATGCTATAGAGGAGATTTATTGGATGAATTATCATCCAAGGTACCCTCTACTTTCAATACTGTGATTCTGTGTGGCAGTTAAGTGAATAGATATTTTACCTGTATTTTCTCAGAGAAATGAATGAAGCAATGAGGTAATTGTTTTCATTCCATTTCATGGGCCAGCTTGCCTTGCAGAGCTCCTGAACAAAGGCCAGATGATCACCATGGAAAGTACTGGAAGGTGCATGAATATTTGTTGCATGAGTAAACTCTCTAAACTATGTCAATATATACCTCAGTACTTGCTAGCCTTAATATGAATGTAGAAATAGCACTCAAAATAATGAATTTGGGAAGGTTGCTTGGATCCAACCAAATGAATAGAGAAGAAATGCATCCTTAAGGGGATGTGCTCAGGGATTTGTTGTTAAGGTATCTCAAAAGGAGAAATTTTCTAAAAGAAGAAACAAAGATAGTAGCATTACACAAAAAAGATAATCAAGAAGTCACCAGTAACCACTTACCTATGTCATGCACGCTCTTATCTATAAAATCTTTATAACACTGTGTCAAGGGAATACTATGGAAACATAAGAAGGTCATCATCCCCCAATGAATAAGTGATCAAAGGATATGAAAAACAGAATAATTCTTAAAAATAATTATAAATTATTGGCAACAATATGAAAAAAGTATTCCAAGTCCTTAACAACAAGAGCAATGCAAGCCAAAATAATCTAAGGTTTTACTTCAGATCCAATATTTGGCAAAGCGAAAAAAGAGGGAAATAGTAGATATTGAAGTGGCTACTTGAAGACAGGCACACTAATACATCTTTGGGGGAGGAGCTATGATTCGGTGCAAAAATTTTCAAGAATATATTTTAAATAAATTACAACCAAACCAATAAATCTATGATCTATAAATGTTAGCTCTTGGGTAGAGCTCCTGACAGTTTAAAGAACAATGTAGCAGCTCATTCAAATAAGAAATGCCCAATCTTGAAAACTAGCACTGGGAGAAGCAGTTAGGGTATTTTAATGTGATTTAAATTTCTGAAATTTCACTACAATAACCATATTCAGTCATCATATTCAATAACCATAAAAATCAAAAAAGAACAAAAAGTCTAATATATTTTAAAATAGCAAGACCTTTCTGAATTCTAAGATATTATATACTATAAAATTATTTTATTGACCCTTCAAAAAGGAAAATTTTATTAGAAAACCTTCAGTAGCTTCATTATGGATGCAAAAATAGCTATTCAATCCAGATCAGTTTTAGACACTAAGTCTAAATCATTTTATATGTAGTGTTTTAAATCTCTAAAGTTATTTCCCATGATCACTTGAGTAAGCCGGCTACCTGGATTACAATGAAAATCTGCTCACTGAAAACAACCAATTTTCAATTATATTTTAGAAAAGTGACTAAAGTGTCCATACCTTTTTACCCATAGATCTTACTTCTGGGCATATACACCAAAGAGGTTAAACATAAAAAGAAAGGCCCTATAGACACCAAAATATTCATAACAACAATTTCTGAGTTAGCAAAGAATTAGAAGCAAGTGCTCATTGATTGGAGAATAGCTAAACAAATCGTAACATTCATATAATAGAATTCAGTTGCATAGTAAGAAATACAGAGAACACAGAGAATATGGAAAGATGTTGATTGTTTGTTGCCCTTCATACTCAAATAGGACCAAAATGATATCATGATATCGCTGTCGGGTTCAAGATACCGTGACTATGGCTGATCAGACTAATAGGAGCTCAGAAGGCTCTTACCATAGTTAGGTACAAATAATTCATATGCACATTCAGCTGTAAATTTGCATGTTTTACATTTCTTTTGAGCTACTGCAATTCTGATTTGCTCATAGAACACAGAGTCTTTGATGCAGGAACACCATGCTAGGTAGTCCTGTGCCTGTGTCTCCCATGTTTTCCTAATCTATTCCAAAGTTTTTCAGAGAGACCTTGAGAATGACCTTGTATCACTTCCTCTGACTTCCATGTGATCACTTGGCTTATGTGAGTTCTTTGTAAAATAGTCTTTTAGGCAAATGTTTATTTGGTATTCAAACAATGTGGCTAGCCCATTGGAGTTATACTTTCCTCAGTAGAGTTTGAATGTTTGGCACTTCAGCTGAGAAAAGACCTCAGTGTCTGCCAGGTGATCTTCAGAATCTTCCCAAGATAATTCAAATGGAAGTGATTCAGTTTCCTGGCATGGCGCTGGTATCCTGTCCACGTTTCATGGGCATATAACAATGAGGTCAGCATAATGGCTCTGGAGACCTTCAGTTTGGAAGGCAGTTTAATACCTATACTCTCCCACACTTTTCTTCAAAGCCTCCCAAAAACTAAGTTAGCTCTAGCAATATGTGTGTCAACCTCATCATTTAGGTGTATATCCCTGGAAAGCATATTTCAAAGGTAAATGAACTGATCTGCAGCCTTCAAAATTTCTCCATCTGCTGTAAGTGATAGTTCTACATATGGATGACACAGTGCTGGCTGGTGGAGAACGTCTGTTTTCTTGGTGTTAATTGTCAGGCCAAAATTAGCGCAAGTGGCAGAGAATTAGTCCATACTCCGTTCCACCTCCGCTTCAGAGGCTACAGTGAGTGTACAATCATCTGTGAACAAAAAGTCATACACCAACTTTCCTTCTACTTTAGCCCTGGCTTACAGACTTTCAAGTTAAATAATTTACTGTCAGTGCAGTCACTGACCTTGATGTCTTTTTCACTCTTGTTGAAGGCATCTGACAGCATCACTGAAACATTATGCTAAAAAGCTTGGGAGAAAGCATACAGTTCTGCTTCATTCCACTCACAACTGGGAAAATGTGTGAGCATCAATTATATAGAAGCTGTGCAAGCGTGCTGTCATGGAACTGGCAAAAAAGATTTATTAAATTCTCCAAATTTTGCCATAATCTTCCACAAAGCCCTCATGACTGACAGTATCAAAAACTTTGGTCAGATCAATAAACTGTATAGAACTCTGTTCTGCTCCTGACAGTTCTCCTGGAGTTGTCAGGCAGCAAACACCATGTTAACCATTCTTTGGCCATTTCTGAAGTCACACTGGCTCTCAGGTAGATAACCATCTTCCAGGTGATGGATCAACCTATTAAGGATTCTAGCAAGATCTTGACAGTAATGACTAAGAGAGAACACACACACACACACACAGGACAACCTATTTCCTTTTCCTTTATAGAAATGGACAATGGAGGCATCCTTGAACTCCTGGGGGATAGCTTCTTCTTGCCATGTAACCCAAAAGATTTTAAAAGAAGTCTTTTGTATGGACAGTGGATCCACTGCCTTGTAAATCTCAGTTGGAATAGAATCAGCACTGGGTGCATTGCCATATAAGAAGAGCCTAATGGCATTCAAAACCTCTTCTTCAGTCAGAAGTTCATCAAAGGGGAGACTGACTTCAACTTGATCATTGGTTGATGACAGTCTACTGAGAATTCTATAGAAGTGTTCATCCCACTTGTCCAGGATCATGTCCTTAACACTAGTCAATGTAGCTCCACCAGCACTGAGTAGTTGAGATACCATAGGTCTTTGGCCCATGAATAGCCTTCAGGGCATCATAAAAGTGCTTTGAATTGTTACTATCAGTGTAAAACTGAATTTCATCTGTCTTCTTAATGAGCCAAGAATCCTATATCTCTCTAAGTTTCACTTGAACTTTACCTTTGATGGAATTAAACACTGCCTTCTTAGATACCAATGAACTATCCTGCTGGTAAACCCTATAAAATTCTTCTTTTTTTGCTTAGCAGCTTCTGAATTTCTCTGTGATTTTTATCAAACCAGGTTTGATGTTTGTGAGTGTTCTGGCCCCTGTGAATGAATGTGGTACTATAAAAGATGGAAAGATATATAATATATACTAGTACTACTATAATGTTAGTGGAAAAAACAAAACAACCTCAATGTTGTGTGATATAATGACAAAGATCTTGGCCTTGGGTAAGAATTAAGAAAATCACCTTCCTCCCTTCTTGGCTAAAGTTGGGGACAATGAGTAGACCACTACATGTACTGACAAATATAGTTGATGTATTTGTTGAATTTTGATTTTCTTTTCTTTGATTTTCTGCTTTTATATCTTTTTAAATCTTTGTTGTCTAACCTTGAAGACCTAATGGAAATCCATCAGTGTTGAGGGTATTATACCACTACTGTTCTATACCTAGGCATGTGATTTGTGTATTCAGTCTTACGGAGACTGGACGCCAATGAAAGTGAGTTCCCTTTGTCACACTTATCGACCAATTATAACCACCACTTCAGTGACCTGGGGATGATGTTTAGCTCTAGCTTAAGTTATGACTCACATATAGGTTTTATCCTAAAACGGGGGAAGAAAAAGTACTCAATATTCTTTATGAATCAGGTATGAGATTACACTAAGAAGAACACTAATCATAAAATACTCACCATGTGCAACAATGAAATAATTTAAACAGGAATCAGTAATTTACAACGATTGTTACAATCTGCTTATAGTCTAATACACCTCACCAGAATATAAAGCAGCTTTCAGAACTACTAATTGGGCATGCTACATTTCATCTTAGTTCTGCACAATCCAAATAGTTTTCAATTTGTGAGGACCTCCAGACCCCTCAACCTCACAGGGATATATTCATTTTAAGATAGAAATACAATCACCTAAGATCAGAAGACAGGCAGTCCAAACCCTGGCTCATACCTGCCAAGTAGAAGCTGTTCTTTAGATGCCATGTGTTCATAGCCACATGGAGGCCTGGAGAAGTGTGAGAATAAGGCAAGCTGCTCTTTCCCCCATCCCATCTCAGGCAGCACTGTTTAATAAGACTAAAATAAAGAAAATATGAGAAGGAAGGTTCCACACATAATGTTTTGCCTTCAGTATCTTAACAATTACTTAAATGATGGAAAAATAGAAAATGCGATACCCTTTTTGTGTTTATGGTTTTTTGATTATGGGGAAAAAAAAACAACATATGACTTGGATGAATATAAACCACCCTTAAAGTTATCTTCCCACAAGATATATTCCCCAATCACATGCATATATAAAGAGTAGAAACACTTCTTTGATAGATGCAATTAAAGATATAACTTCTTTTTTAAATGATCCTCTAATCATCACTATCAAGTAAGACTTAAAGCAAAATGTCATCCACAAAGTTCAAATAAAGTAAATTTTCCAGGTGCTTCTCATTTTCCCTTGACATTCTGTTGATTATGCTCAGTGCCAAAACACTACTGGTCCTCCTCAGAGAGGTGCATGGTCATTCAAACAATATTATCCTATAACCCATTCAGGAAAAAGTAAAGCTTGCACTGGAGTACAGTGTCTAGGATTAAGGAGGTATGTGATCCAATAAATTCTTACCTGGTCAGATCACATTTGGAGTTTTGTATTTATTTCTGAGCATAACATATTAGGAAGGGCATGAAAAAGCTGGAGAGTGCCAAAAGAAAAACAAATAGGATGATTAAGGGCTTCAGGTGCATATTTTATGAATATCAGTTTAAGGGCTCCAGCATGTTTATGCTAGAAAAGAGAAGATGGGGAATATGATCTTAGACAAATCATAAGGTCATAGACCTCAAAGGGACTTTTAGAGGCCTTCAAATCCAACCCTCTCATTTTCAAGGTAAGGCAGCAGAAGACTAGAGAGGGTAAATGACTTATCCATACAGTTAATAAATACCTAAGGCAGAATTTTAACTCAGGCCTTCCCAACTTCAAGTCAAGCACTGCCTCTCATATAACCTCTAGGGCTCAGTTTCATTATCTGGAAATGATGGGATTGGTCTAGATGATCTATAAGTTCCCTTTCCAGCTTTAAAGCTATGATCTTGTGATCCCTATCTGTTTGCTGCCTTCAATTATTTGAAGGATAGTCTTAAGGAAGAAAGATTAGTTTGATGCTGTTTGTCCCCAAGGATCAGAAGTAGGAATTATGCAAGAAATTTACAAAGCAGAAGATTTAGACTTGATGAAAGTATAAGGGAGGGGTGTACGCTACCACCTCAGTTAATATAATATATTTGAATTCATAATGGAATTTTTAAATGTGTAAACTGGATGGCTTATGCTCTGCAATATTGTTACAAGGTGTAAATGTCTTTAAGTCAGGATGGGAAGAGCTGATTAGTTAACTTAATTAGCTAACCATGTCTCTGGAGGTTTTAAATAGCTGGAAGAATTTCAGCATTTGAACAATCTGACAGTAGAGAAATCCAGAGCTCAGGATTCCATTTCAAGAGTTGGATTGAGTTCTCTCACATAACAGAGAAATCATTTTAACTGTTAATGCTGTACAAAGTAAAATGATTTGCCTTGAGAGATAATGGGTTTGCCCCCTGGCTAGAGGTCTTCAAACACCTTGAAATGGATTAAAATCCTTCCTCCAATACTTAACAGTTTTGTGGTCCTGGTTAAGTCAGATAATCATTAAACAGGAGGTACTGGTAAATGTTTAACAACTAGCTGGGGGTAGGGGGGCATTTGTAAGGAAGTACCTCTCACATACTTTTAAGTTTAATCTGCATTATTAACATTTTCTTGACCATTTTTTAAAGGAATGAACAAAACAGTAAATCAAGTCTTGACTCGCAGCATTTGCTGATTTCTAAGATGTGAATGTTCATGCTGAAAATTAGCTTTCCTGGGCTGATTTGAGTTGATTCCAGCATACCTCTCTTATCTACCTTTAGACAAATGTCTTCTCTCCACAGTAGCTAGCACGTTCCCTTGGGTACAATGAGCCCAATATTTGATTCGAAATGGAAGAATATAAGTTTAGCCTATATCCTTGTTCATATTCTTGCTGCATGAATTTCTAAAGTTGATTTGTGGCTTTAAAAGCAAGTAAGCAAACAGAAATTCCATTTAAGTCCCCTGTTTCATTATAACCCACTTGAAATGTTGGGAACTATAGTAATTGGATTGTTGCTTCCAGGCACTACCCCTGGAGGCCATCTGGTAGAGAACACCTTGCATGCAGTTAGACATCACTAGGTGGTACTACTTCCTTGTTAGCCAAGATAAAGTTCATCATGCTCAAGGTTTCCACTTCAACCAGCATTTATGCTGAACCTGCTATGTTCAGAGCATTCTGCAAAGTGAGGGGAGAGATCCAAAAGTTAACTAGGACCAGATTCTTACTCTTATTATCAGGGTCTTCCCTAGATATACCCAAATACTTGATCACTATTCAAAAACAATATCAACCCGGGACTCATTCTTCAACTTCCAACCCTCAGTCTTAGCCAAGCTCCAGCTTATCCCACCAGCTCTAGAAGGCCTCAGACTGCAGTGACTCTGAGAGATTGAAAAGAATTCCTTTACAGTTATCCCTTCCGCATTGTCACTTTACCCATTGTGGCTTCAATATATTGTGGGATGGCATAAGAAATCAAACAGGGATTTGGGGGGAATTTTGTGGAAGCTGCAGATGATACTCAAAGGCCAACAGATGACACAGAAAAAAGTTTAGAAACTCAGAAATGCATAAAATATATGTATAATATTGAATAATATAGCCTATGACCAAACACATCCAAATTTTACAATTAGGCATTGTAAACACCCCATAAAAGAAAAAGAAAAAATACTTTTCTCGTACCAAGGGAGGACCAAGATTTTCTCCTCTGATTTTCCAGATCAAGAAGTCATCGCACATACCCCTAACTTTGGTCACATGGAAGGAGTAGGATCCTTACTCTTTGGTACTTGAAATCTTTCTTCCTAGCTGCTTAAAGAACTTTTTCTTCGACCTGGAAACTCTAGGTTTTTTCTATAATGTTCTTGGGAATTTTCAGTTTAAGATTTCTTTGAAGAGGAGACTGGTAGATTCTCTCTACTCCTACTTTGTCCCTTGGTTCTAAGATATGTGAAAAGTTTTCTTTTAAGATTACTTGAAATCTAATTCCTGTGATCCTTTTTTGATTGTGTTTTCAGGGTTCAATGATTCTTAATTCTTTTTTCCTCATCTGTTTTCCAGGTCAGTTGTTTTGCTATGAGATACTTTACATCTTTTTCTATTTTTTCGGTCTTTTGAATTTGTTTTAACATTTCTTGTTTCATGAAATCATTGGCTTAGTTTATTCTAAATTTTCAGAGATTTATTGTTTTGGTATATACCATTTGTGCCAAACCATTGATTCCCTTCCAATTCTTGCTTCCATAGCTCTCATTTCTTTTCCTTTTTCCCTCTAGTGCTCTCTTTCCATTGATAAAAAGTTATCTCTCATTTCATCTCTTCCAGGCAGAGTTGTTATTTGTGCTTTGTCTTCCTCTCCACAACATGGTACATAAGTTGCTATCACAATCATAGGTTTTTTTCCACTTATGTCCATGACAAGTACTCTACGTGACAAAATATCTCATAAAATGATGTTTCTTGTTTTAATTGAGCACAGATATTTTTTATTGTCTTTAATAACATGATGAGACCAAGTCTTCCAAATCCTTCAAGGGTGGTCCATATGCCATCTTTTTGTTTAGCTGTAACTTTATTTTGCCTTCTTGTTTTATCGCAAGAATATTTCAACAACATCAACGACATTGATGTAGTTCATTTCTTCTACTAGTATGTCATTTCATTGGACGTATGACATATATTCTTACATTTAGAAATAATGTAAATATAGATGTCCCCAAATTCCTTACTTAAGAAAGTCAATACATTATTTTCTGGTTGATAACCATTTGGAATGATTCTATATGGTGACAATATCTGGTCACTGGTCTTGCTATGGGACATGGAATGTTTATTGAATGACTTAAATAGAACATGGGTATGTTTGAGATAGAGATCATCTGTGTGTATGTGTGTTGAAAGATTTTGATTATTCATGCAACTAGGTGATGCAGCAGATAGAGCACTGTAGCTGTGTGATCATGGGCAAGCCACTTAACCCTCTTTGACTCAGTTTTTCATCTGTAAAATGAGCTTAAGAAGGAAATGGCAAATCAGTCCAGTATCTTTGTCAAGAAAACCTCAAAATGGGGACACAGAGTTGGACATGACTGAACAACAAAAATTATGTAAAAGATGAAGAGTGTGAGTCAGTAAAAGTGCATGAGGGACAATAACAGGGTAGAAAAGAGGGTGATCGGTGGAAAACCTTTGGGTTTGGTGAAATCCTAAACTTATGTGGCTAGAGTCTGGATCTTCAAGGGCATGAGAAATGTGAGGATCTTGTCTGGCTCCAGAATCAGATATGCTCTGCCTACTTTATCTGCCAAAGATTAAGCAGCAGCCCAGGTTCTGATCGCTTTCCTTTGAAGGATTTTCAGTTAGGGAGCAGTAACAAGAAAACATTATTAAGGGTTTTTTAAAACCACTTATCACATTCAGAATCTTTTTAGAGCCCCTAATTCTCCACAGGGAAAAGGTCATCTTGTGATGCACCCAAGGTTTAGGGTTGAGAGTCTAGGAACAGTTTCAATTGTTATGATATTGTCAATATTACACCATAGATAAATGCTGGCTATTTTTAAGGAGTGGTCTTTTAATATATCGAACAAGGATGGTGCAAATAGTACCAATATGAGGAATAATTAAATTCTAAATATATTCATACCACCTACTTTTTTCAGCAATCGAATTATTTTCTGACAACAGTGATGGAGGGAGATGGAAGACCAGCCAAGCTAAGCATTTTGTTTCACATGATCGTGACATAGAAATTTGATTACAATGGCATAAAATGTAAATAGATGAACTAATGTTTAAGTACAATTTAATGACTCATAACATATTGTAGGTATCCCGGACCCAAGGTATTGATAATTTTCAAGAAGAAACTTCACAGGGAAATTCTTTTAAAGACTGCCTGGCTAGGTTCTTCAGCTGGATCACTGGAATAAACCAATTTGAACATCTTCAATTAAGGCAATAAACGTATGTGCGCTAGAGCGCACTAAAGAGTGTGGGTTGGGTTTTAAAGCTAAGGCAAAGAACGGAAATGACATCCTTCTGTGCAGGTTTAAATCGAAGTAAAAGTGGCCAGGAAATGGACTTTTAGCCACATATTTTTTTTCATTTTTCCCTGTTGTTTAAGTGCTCAAAGGGAAGAAGTAAGCATTTCTTCAACATGGTAGTTTTCATTTCTGATTGCCTTTAATTATACCCTTTTTTTAAAAAAAATTACCTTATGCTTTAATTCTAATCACTTCCCCAGTGAGCCTTCTTTTCATTTTTCTATTTTTAAAAAATGAAATGAGTGAGAGGCAGATCTTGTCAGGTAGAAAAGTGTAGCCAAATTTTCATGGCATAATTAATGCCAGTTTTATGGTTTTTAAATATGATTTTAAAAACTAGAGAGACAATGTAAGTTCAGGAAAAGGCAACACAGAATATAAATAAGAAAAGGGAATTTTTCATGCACAATCTAGCATTTTAAGAAGATTGACACATTAAAGAATTTGCAGTGAGCAATTCTACATGCTAAAGCTATTTTTAACAAAGAAAGTGGTCATTTCCACCCCCAGGATCCCTGCACTCAAGGATTAGGCCTTAGCATTTTGCTTCCCTATTTGCTGTGGATTTGGCTGAATTACTCCCAAAGAATAGTTCATTTAAAATATTCCATAGTTCTTTTTATTCAGTTCATGCTCTTTCCTCTCCACCATGTATAATTGCCTAAATGGACTAGTAATCAGTCCTCTTATTTAACTGTTAAAAATGGTGTCACCATTTACCTTTTGTGTGTCTGACTTAAACATTTCTGCATGAGTTTTTGGTGTGCCCTATATTTGTTTGCATTTTTACGAGGTTTACAATTGCATTCATTGAGGTCTGTATTATGGCCTGCTGAAAGGGGGAGTCCACTGTAAAGCAGCCTACACAAATTGTCCTAGTTTATACCCCAGGAAAGATGTTTTTAGGAAAGGTGATCTGAAAAGACCAAATGAAACTTTGGAATTGATTTCTCCAAGAAAACTGCTGATAGAAGAAGGGGGAAAAACATGAGAAATGACATACCTCTCTGTGCAATTGTCATAAAGTAGATATTTCAAATTTGTCCTTCCACTCATTTGTAAAAAAAAAAACACACCTTATTATATGACGCTTAGAATCACAGCATTCGATAGATGAGAAGGACTTTGAGGAGTTTGTAGTTATTTCTCCCATACTCTTTTTAGTGAAGAACACATCTAAACTTTCCCCTAGCCAACTGAGAATTAATTTTGCTTTTAAATACAATGTAGTATAGTGAAAAAGATCACTGGGCTTGGGATCAGGAGGCATTTGTCTAGATCTCGGCTTTGATGCTTACTAGCTGTGTGACCATGGGCAAGTCATTTAATATATCTGAGGCTTACTTTCCTCATCTGTAAAATCAAGAATATTTTGTCAAGGAAATTTTTTTTACATTTTATAATATGTCAGTAAAAGATATTATCCTATATATAAGGTCAAAAGACTAGAAAAGAAGACATAGACAACTAGGCCAAGTGGACTTCTGAATAAGACCCATTTTTCCCATGGGTATTTAAGATGTTCAGAAAAACTGTATAGACATGCTGTTGACAGCTCACTGGTAAGTCACTGGCCTTAGTAGTAGTTTGTTGGGTTTCAGGGAAAGAGAGAGACTTTCTGATCTGGTAGTCTGTAATTGTTTCATAGGTCCGAGGGCAAATTGTTTTTCTTTTGGTCAATCTTGCTGAAGAACAGGGGAAAGAAAGGGAAAAATATGGATTAGGTGTGATTTCTCATTAATACTAGAAAGGGAGTCTTATTCTAAAATGGACTTAATTATGGAAAAAAGGAGAAAATACAGTGACTCTCTGCCACCATAGGGATTTGGACCAGATGATTTCCAAGCGCCCTTCCAGCTCTCTGAAATGCTTTGATTCTAGGCTTGTTAATTGATTGATTCACTGATCACAATAGAAGTCTGAGATTTTTCACTCAAAATTCACTGAAAGGGGAAAAATTCTCACTATATTTTCTATAAGAAACCTTTATGTACTTGAATGACATTATTAAAATTCCCCTTATGCTTATCTCCTCCATAAGGAATCATCCCAATTCCATTCATCTGGCTTCATAAGTTTTATTTTTCTATCTTCTGGCCTTTCCAAGTCATCAACTTTCTTTTCAAAAGATAGATCCCAAAGAGAATATTTCCCCTAGCAATCATGCAGGAAACATCATTTGAGAAGTGACCTCAGTACATGTGTAAGATTGTTTAGCTGAGATTTTGATCCTGGCCCTAAGGTTATTTTCCCCAAAGGGAATCTAAGATCTATGATGTGCAGGCTATCTGAAGAAATAAATGAGAAACCAAGTGATTTCACTTAACTTACATCCAGAACACATGAATTTCATTTTATTTTTATAATGTAATAACATACTCAGTGTTTTAAATGTCATGCCTACTGTTTTCATCTCTCTCTACCCTAGAGATATAATGATGATGTATTAGTAGATGCAGACAGAAACATATCAGTATGACACTTGGGGTTTTTGTTTGTTTTTTAAACTGCATTGTTACTTTGCAGACTTTACCCACTGAAATCTCAAGATCTTTATGGACCATATTTGCACAGAACTCATTATCCCCTTTCTGGATGGATGCAATTTGTTTTCCTTCTCCTGCTGTACTGCCCACACTTGTCATTTTGAAATTTGATTTGGTTTGTTTCTGATCACTTTTCTGATTTATTAAGGTCATTAGGAATTCTAATTCTGTCTTCCAGGGTGCTGGTTGTACATGCCAGCATGGTATCATCAGCGGCAAACCTAATGAGCATACTCACTCCTTCATTATCTAGGTCACTGATGAAAATGCTGATCCCAGGATGGTGGTGCTATGAAGCAGCACTTGGTTCCTCTCTACTTTGTCTTCCAATCTCCCCTCCTGTCCATGATATCTCCTCTGATGTCCTTTATACCTACCCACACTAGTCCCAAGTGCTTGTGATTCACTATCAAATACTGCCCAGGTTGTATAAACTTCTGTCCAATTTTGGTATCAAAAATGGCCTGTAGGTGATGGTTCCAGTTTGCTGATTTGGAGATAATTTGGGCCAGATGGAGTCAATATGCAGTCTTTCACTTTCAATTAATCCATCAGATCTTACACACTCATGGGTAATTTTGCTATTCTGATTGACCAGCTCTTTATGGAAACTACATTTATGTTTTCCTTTAGAGAGCTCAGAGCACCTTGCAGATAACTAGTTACTATTCTCAGCTTCTTTGTCATGAATTGTTAACAATTTGGAAAAGCACCTACATGAAAAATCAATCATCACATTTATGTTAGGAGTTTACGATAGAACTAGGAAAGGTCTTCTCAGTTATGTGCCATTCTCTCTACCAAAGAGCAGAAAAGTAAATTGTTTCTCTTCAGGTTTAATTGAGTTTCAGAGATTGGATAAGGAAGAGAAGATGTTTTGATAGTCAATTACATGTAACAGGTCATGTCTGTCCTCTAACACATACTGGCTATGTGACAAGTCACAGTGCCCCAGGCAACTTCAATGGCCCCTTCTGAAACTTTCCCACTGAGATCCCAAAAGGGTCTCTTCTTCCCAACTGTACATCCTAAGACTCCTTGGCCTTGCCACTACCCTTTAAAGATTACTGGGCTTTTTCACTAATCCAGCTTTTCCTTTGTGTGACATGTTGCCTCCCACAACTAGAATGACAATTCCCTGAAAATAGGAACTATCTCACTTTACTCTTTTTATGTCTAGCGCTTAGCACAGTGCTTAGCACATAATAATATGCCACTTAATAAATGCTTTTCCATTCCATTAAAGTTGAAGAGCATGTGCTAATCTGCATTGGTAGAAGGAATTTCCTCCCTGGGAGTTCCCTATGCCAATGAAATCACAGGTCTGGTCTAATGTCCATCTTTTTGTTGTGACCATGAACTACTCATTTAACATATCAGTGTACCAGACAATCTTCTAAGCCTAAATTGCTAACCTATGTTACACAGGGAGTTTTCTGAACCAAGGAAATCATGGATCTAGAGTTCTCATTCCCCCCTTCACCTACATTATTTTGTTTTAGTTCAAAAAGAATACATTGAAATCTTTCACAATATATTCAATGTATTTAAATACTTTGGTTTTTTCTATCTTTCCCTTCAAATGACCCAAGTGTACAGAGAAAGCATCATTCTTTTCATTCTGCTTTACTAAAATACTTATTCTTTATGATTTACAAAGATATGATATGAAAACTATTTGAAAAACCAACATTTATTTTGTTCTCACCAGAATTCCCCTATTCATAGAGTTCCCAAAAACAAACAAAAAAATCCTTTGCCAATAGTGAATGTAAATTTCTGATGTTCAGATTAAATATGAATGATATCCCTCCCATCTTTGTACTTTGTAAAGAAACACAAGTTTAATGGTTTTTCCCTTACCATTTTAGTAGCTAAAAGCATTTTCCTGTTGGCGGAATAAACATTTAATTCAAAGAGCAAAAATAGTTCAAGAATCATTGAAGGGGAACAATATATCATAAGTTAGCCTTTACAAGTGACAATAATTAGTGCTTTACGCATGAGGAAAAAACCAGTCCAAACTCTTTATATGTGATGCTGGGGAGGAGCAGAGCTAATACTTCAATTCTGTGAATGTCATTGCCAAAAATATTCTATCAAACTTTTATTGTAATATTCTAAGAAGCATGATGTGGTTTGTGGTTTGAATCTATGGGAAAATAAGTTTAATAGAAAAAACTATAAAAACTATAAAGAATTTCACATGAGATGTAAACAATTAAAGCTTTGCAAACAAAAAAGTCTGACTCTAAATTATGCATCAAAACAAAGTGTGGAGTAGTTTGGGGGTTTTTTGTCAGTTAGCAAGCATCATTTCAGTCAAAGCATTTCCCCACCTCACTCCCTGCCATCTGTCTCACAGGGAGCAATTAATCTTAAAATCCAACATAGAGCAACATTAAAATTCTATTAATGCTGGAAACCAGTATCAGAGGCTACCTGGCAGTGCCATTTTCATTCCTCCAGATTTCAATGTTAATTATGAATGGAACAGGTAGGGAATGCTAGTCTATTTAACTAGTAAAATAAATTGAGTTAATAAGATATATCGCTGACACTAAAATTCCACAGGACACGATTCCATGCGCCGATGTCTCAACCACTTAATGATGTATGAGTTACAGAGGAGTATAAACAAGTTATAAATGTAACCCCTCAGACTATACTAACTACCTGCTCATGTGTGAACACTAAAAAAAGTTCTAAAACCAAACCCAAGGCCAATGCTTCCATGATTCTGACTGTGAATTTTCTCTTGCATTTACAGAACCACATCACAGCCTTCGCAGAAGTCACATGATGTTGAACTGGATGCTTTTTCACTGCATTGGACATCATCCCTTTTCACGGTCCATTCATAAGTCCCAAAGTTTTTTGATAGGATCAGTTTATAAAAATGTCTGGTCGCTGATTATTCATACAGTACTGAAGTCCATGTCAACTCTATTTTGAAAAGATGCTCATTAAATATTCAAATTTCATGTTACAATCCCACAAAACCATTTCAAATATGAAAAGCAAACTATATGCTCACCAGATCTGTATGAGAAAACCCACTATATGGGTCTAGTTAAGCTTTTCAATGATTCATATATCTATTCAGCAGTATGCCATATTTAGTTTAAAACAGGCTTTCAGAGTCAAAAAGTTTGGGGAGTTTTGTGTCTTTTTTTCCTTTCATTCAAGCACAGTCATTTTCATTGAAATATATTTCTGTGTGTAAAGTTTCTTTTTTAAAATATGTTATGTATTCAAATAACATTTGCACATTGTATTATATAGTACACTTCACTTAAAATATCATTCCTCCTGAACATTCTCAGACTGGTGCTCCTGCTTTTGAAGGGAAAAAATGCCCATTTTTACTGTAATGAGTAATGTATCATAATTTAAAAATATATTTATTTGGATTTTCCTGATAATTGTGGTTGAAATGTTGAACTGTAGAGATTTTTTTTGAATGCAGATTGTATGTAGGATAGTTGAAATAAGAATATAAAACAGCGATGACTTTTATTGGCCAATACTGTGTTGGTAGCAGTATCTCAGTAGGTTAAAGGCTCCATCCTGGCCACTGGACACTCAAAATTTCTGTGTAATTTAAATGGGAAAGAGGTACACAATTGTACATCATCTAAGTCATACGAAAGCCACAAAGGTGGTTAGCATATCATCTTGGCATATACCTTATATTTTGAGCAAGAGAGTGATAAGACTGAGAAAGAAGGTATTGGTTATCAGCCTGGGTAAGATTCCATCCTGTTCAGTTAGCAAGCATTTATTAAGCATATCCTATATTCAGCGCACTCTGTTTAGTGCTGGAGATGCAAAGAAAAGTAGTATAACCCCTACCCTTAAAGAACTTATGTGCTACTGTGGGATGTGTCATGTATACAGAGAAAGCAAAGATAGAATAATTTGAGGAGGAAGAAAGCACTGGCAAGTGGGGTATTAAGAAAGGTTTCATGGAGCTTGTAGCACCTGAGCTACATCTGGAAGGAAGCTTTGATAAATGAAGATGAAATATCTCACAAGAAAATTCACTTTTCACTTGTTTCTCTAGCAAATGCTTTGATATCTGGCATTGTAGACGCTCTTGAGCTTTCTTTGGCCTAACTGACTAGCAAGAATTTACTGTAATCCAGCTCTCTGATCTTGACAATGTGATGAGGATAGACTTGATTCCCTCTGAAATTTCTCCAAATAGATACAAAGACTTGTCTTCAATGAGAGATAAAGTCTACGACTTTCCCTTGTCATTGCTGGAAGTGAAGTTTCATTATTTCTGACCAATGGAGTATCTCTATCTCCATTTAAGAATTTAACAAAAATATTATATTTTGATAATGTGACTGTGTATTCTTGTGTTGGAATTTGAAATATTTGATCCAAGAGCAACAGTAACCCAATTTCCAAAACTATTACAATTTCTTCCAGTTGTGGGGTTGTTTAAAATTGCAAAGTGCAAAATGGGTGAACTTGGGCAAGTACCATCCTCTCTGGGCCTCGTTTTTCCTCATCCATAAAATGAGGGGGTTGGACTAGATGACTTTTAGAGTTCCTTCCATCTGTAAATGTATGATGGGATTAACTCATTTGATTCTCACAATTGCCTATGAATTAAATAGGAGAGATATTAATATCTCCATTTTACAGATAAGAACACTGAGGCTCATAGAATTTTAGGGTATACAATTAGTAAATAGTGCAGTTGGGATAACAATCTAAGTCTTTTCCCAGCACTCTTCGTTCGGGGAGGTAGAGAAAGAGAGGAGAATGAGAATAATTTCTTAGCCACAATAACCATCAGTAAAATTAACCAAGTCAGGTCATTTCTATTATGGCATCCACTTTCTATGGACCAAACCTTTTGTATATCTATTTCCAATTGACAGCTGCCTTAGCAGTGTGTGAGAAAGATCAACATTTTCCACTAAATAAAGACTACACAGAGTAGTCTTTAGAGTATTGGGCTTCAAGTCAGGAAAACCTGGATTTGAATCTCATGTCTGACACTTAACTAGTAGTGTGGCACTAGGCAAGTCACTTAATCTCTGTATGCAACTCTCTAGGACTCAGGGGGAAAGGATGTATCTGAGTCAGAGAACTCGATTCAGATTCCAGTTCTGCTATCTTATACCCACGTGACCATGGGCAAGTAACTCTTTCTGAGACCTCAGTTTCCTCACCTGTAAAATGTCATAGTTGGCCCTTAGATGACCCCAAGATTTCTTCTAACTCTGATCTACTAAGTCATAAACTGCATTCTGCATTGGTGCATTCTTATGAAATCATGGATCTTTCATGTTATCATGCAAAGATCATGTCTTAAATTTTGAAATTTCAAACATGCTCAAAAGCACAATTCTGTTAAAAACCTGACCTAACTGAAACTGAGTAAAGTCAAGTCAACTACAGTACTCAAAAATTAAAGATCCTTGGCTTTACTTTTTACAATATAGGACTCATTGATCCCACCACATGGAAAAGCATGTATGACATCTATATATGTTTATATATACACATACATACATGTATATATATGCATATATGCTACATATATATGATATATGGCTAAATGCCAGGAGAGAGCCCTTAACCTTGATATTGTTACTCAGAATAATGGGGGGGAGAATTAAAATATGAATATGTAAAAATGTATATATACTATAGAGAGAATAAGCAAATCCACATCTTTCTGATGAAGACATGTCTCCTTTTTATTCTAGGTACTTAGGGGCCCAGGTCACTATCAATTGGTCTACCTGAAATTTTCAATGATACCTGTTTGCATGGCAGGAAAGCTGCACATGTTTATTCTGATTTCTAAGATGACTTAAAAGGCTCTTTTATGTTAAAAGAGAGGTGAACTTTCTTCAACAGACTGTGTCTATTCAACTTCTAACTGGGCCTCTCTCTTCTCAGGATGTACCCCAGCCAAATATTTCGGGTTATTTACCATACAATTTTATTTGTGAACCAGCAGTGGGACAGAGGGTAGGGTGGGGGGTGGGGGGGCAGGGTTGGATCTGGGAGGGTGGGATAAAGAAGAATAAGGAGGATGCTCTGCTGTGTACTGTATTTTTCAAATAAAATTTTTAAAATGAATAAAAAATAAAGTTCAATTTTTTTCATGTATCTGTATAATCCTTTATTTGGGGGATGGAGTGGTCTGGACTGGGGTGTCCTGAATGTATGTTAATGTTCCCATAAATGAATTTTTCACTGAGTGAGTCAGTAGCTGTTCGGAAATTCATGTTAGTGAGTAAGGGAAGTAGGAATTCCTCCCATCACCAAGGCCTAAGGTGTCATTTTGGAACCATACCCCACCAAGGTATTCTTAAACCCAGGCCCCCATGGGAGGAGGGGTGAAATATGGAATGGATATAGTATGCTTAGAATAAACAAGCTACCTCATCCTGCATTTGAGGAGATCACTTAGAGACGTACACTCTTGCTTTTTTGCCCCTAAAGCACCATGTGTTAAATTAGTATGGCATACAATGTCAAAGGTAACCTGATTATATACCTAATTGCCTAATTTACACAATTCTCTGTGCGGTCTAGTACATTGCCGAGTATGTGTGCTTTAAAGTGATTTCCTGAGTTGTTTGTTGTTGCTGCTGATGATATTGTTTTGGAAAGTGAAAAAACAAAAATGTGATTTGAATTTTTTTTTCCTTCTCCCTACACTTAGCTCCAAAGTTGTCCCTCAGGTGGGTTAGTGCTGTGGAAAAGGTCATAACTTCAGGGTCACGTGTGAGCTTTGCCCTATACTGTGACCATAGACTGAACTCCAAATCTGGCCAGCCATCTCACAAACGCCTGGACTTTGGCACAACAAAGGGACCAGAGGAGACAGTACGGATGGCTCGACACGATTCACTATCTTCCCTTGACACCTGAATAGCAAACACTTCTATAGCACTTTCAGGTCTACTAAGCCTTTGACACATGGGTTCTTATTTGTTCCTGAAAACAACCCTGAGATATCATTGCAATCCCTATTTTTCAGATGGGAACATTAAACTTCAGAGATTGTGCTTTGCCTAGCATCATTGCTAGTAAGAAACTGAGGCAGGATTTAAAACCAAGTCTTCCTGACTACAGGACCAAGATTCTACCTACTAAGCCTTGCTGCCTTCAAGAATCTAGGATGTCATTAGTGTGGTTACTCTCTTCACTAACACAGATCATAGTTCCTTAGAAGCATCAGTATTTATAGTCAGGAAAGAATTTAAAGGTTATTTAATCATTTCATCATTTAGCATTGGTAATGAGACTCTCACAGTTTAGATAGGTTGGTCTTCTGTCAACAGAGCCTAAGTAGGTTTGTGCTAGAAGCACTTCTTCATTGGTAAGAAGAGCTGTTGCTTGCACCCCACAGCTATATCCTGAGACACCATGCTCACCCCATTCCACAGTGAAGTAGCATGGAGGGCTCCATCACCACTGGAAAATAATGCCCTACTCATGTCCTAAAGAAGTTGGGTTAGAAGTACCATCTTTATATGAAAAAGAAAATAAGCCCAAGACATTAATAATTGAATTGTTACCTTGGCCTGAGCCTGATGTGCTCTATAGGCCTTTCAGAACTTTAAGTATTAAAGCAAACAACCAAAAACATGATAGAAAAATTCACTAAGCAAAGGAAAGTTTTCCAGTATCGATCCTTTAGCATACTACGGTGCCACATTAGGTTCAAATTTTGCCTCACACACTAGACTCTCAGCAAGTCAAGGAGTCTCCCTGTAGCTTCTCAGCAAATCCAAGGAGTCTTGATTTCCTGTTATGGAAAATGAGAATGTTGAATCAGATGACTCCTAAAGGTTCCTTTTACCACTAAATTTATGATTCTGATCCTATGAGTCATGGAGAAATTGTGATCTGCATCCATGACGACGGTATATACATTAATGACTTCACCGATTCTTGATGGACTAAAATAATAATAACACCTGGCCCACTAAGTTATTGTGAGAATGGAACTCATCAAAATAAGGTCACATTTATATAGTGCTTTAAGATTTGCCAAGTAGTATATATATTCTAAGCATATGTATAATATATGTATGTGTATACACATGCACACATTTACATGTATATGTATGTAAATCCATGTATGTATATATGTAATATATCTATATCTGTATACACGCATATGCATGTATGTGTATTTCTATATATATACATGCACATACATTTATATGTGTGGTATTGTTTGTGTGTATGTATATATACATATATATATATATATGTATGTGCATGTATGTATAAGCTCATTTGCTCTGTTCTTCACAGTAACCCAGATAGGCAGATGCTATCATTATCTCCAGTTAACAAATGAGGAAACTCAGAAAAGCAGAGTGACTTGGGTCACATAGTTAGTAAGTGTGCCTGAAAAGGGAAAATTTGAACTCAGGTATTCCTTACTCCAAGTCTAGTTACACCTTATTCTCTGCCATATACACTTTGATCTAGTGACATTGGCCTCCTTGTTGTTCTATGAATAAGATATGCCATCTCTCAGGTTCAGGAATTTTCTTTGGCTGTTTATTCCTCATTGCCAGAATACTCTGCTTCCTTATATCTACCTACTTGCTTCCCTGACTTTCTTAAATCCTAAGGAAAACCCTGTCTTCTACAGGAAATCTTTCCCAGTTCCTTAATCCTGGTGCCTTTTCTCTTTCAATTATTTCCTATTCAACCCGCCTATTGTGTGCTTGTACATATGTGTTTGCTTACTGTCTCCTCCAGTAGATTGTAAGCACCTTGAGGGCAGGGAATATGTTTTGCTTCTTTTGTATACCTAGTCCTCGGCACAGTACCTGACTCACATAGGTACTGTATAAATGTCTTTTGACTGACTGACTTTCACTGAACTCTGCCAATCTAGTTATTGGGTCTCGTATCTTCAGAGATGCCGTTCAGCAATCAAAGTCAACATCACAGGCCTATACATTTGCCCCTCTACAGGCCTATAACCCCTCTCCAATTCTCCACGAACCTTCAAAGTTTACTGCCACTAGTTAATCAATCATATCCACACACATTTAGTGTACAGCAGGCTAGCCTGTTTAGTTCAGGAGCTCTTGGAAGGAAACTCCAAGTGTAAACATTCTGAGACCTTGTGATTCTCAAGAATTTACATTAACTTCCCTGGCCTTTTGTTTATCAGCTCTATTCTGATCTCTTTTTTGAAGATGGAGACATCTATACCTCTCCAGTCCCATGGTGCCTCTCCTATTTTCCACAACTTTTCATCAACTTCATAAATAAAATTATTATTGTTGTTGCTGTAGGAGGAGGAGGAAGCTAGGTGGCACATTGAATAGAGCACTGGGCCTGGAGTCAGAAAGACCTGAGTTCAAATTCCCCCTCAGACATTTACGAACTGTGTCACCCTGGGCAAGTCACTTAACTTCTGTTTGCTTAACTTCCACTGGAGAACAAAAGGGCAAACCCCTCCAGTTTCTGTGCTAAGAAAACCCCATCGACATTATGGTCCACAGGGTCATGAAGAGTCAGAGGTAACTGAATAGCTACAACAACAAAGAAGCAATGACTACAGAGAGCCATGGATTTTTGAGGAAGCTTTGGCTTCATCAAGAACAGACCCTGTCACACTCACTTCTTTCACTGACAGGACTAATGAACAGTTAGATAAAGAAAATTCTACAGATATAGTTCTAGGTCTTAGAAAAGATTTTGATAAAGTACCTAATAATATTCTTAGGGAGAAGATAGATGTGGATTAGACAATAATCATATTTAATTTGGTTCTCACAACAACCCTGAGAGGTAGGTACTATGATTAGGCCCGTTTTACACACGAAGAAACTGAGGCTGAAAGAGATTAAGCAATTTGCCCAGGTCACCCAGCTAGAAAGTATCTGAATCAGGATTTGAACTTAGGAGTCTTTTTCCTTCTCAGGCCAACATTCTATCCACTGGACCACTTAGCTGCTTTGGTTTTCAACTCCCTGATAGTAATCTTTTCCTGCTCTTTTCTGTAAAAAGCTAATTCTCCTTGGTAGGAAAACCAGAAGCAAAATAGGAATTAAGCATCTCTGTATCAACCTTTTTTATTTTAAATTTTAAATTATTCCAATCCTGTCAAGCACAAGCAACAGACCTATCCCTTTCTTGAGATTTCTCTTTTCCTTAATCTATTTAACCCCCCTATTTGTTGTCCTTTGCCCTCCATGTTAGTCTCAGCTCATCTAGACCTTTATTTCTACTGAGATTATTCTTGCAGTATAATGCCACAATTTACTTTTGTAACGGTTGTTCCCTGCCTTTGTTTTCAGCTTATATCCTTTAAAACATTTACATTAATAGACAAGTTCCCTGTGCATTCATCTCAGTCTCCCAAGCCAGCTCCCATTTTCCTTCTTCATTGGAATTGTTTCCTTTTGTAGATTAAATACAGCATTTCAGCATTTGATAAACCCAAGAGCACCAACTATTAGGGGAAGGACCCTCTTAAAAATAACTATTGGGAAAACTAGATGGCAGTTTGGCAAAAATTAAGTTAGTTTGACATCAGACCACAATAAGAATTGAATAAATAATCAACTAACATATAAAATGTGAAATTATGAAAAATGATAATAACAGAAAGTGATATCTTTAGCAGCATTGGGGAGAAATTTATAATTAATGAAGGAACAGAGAAAGTTATAAAAAGTGTTTTGGTTTTACAAAGTTAAAGGACTTTCGAATTAGCAAAATCAATTCACAAAGAATAGGTACACTCTTTGAAGAATTTTAAAATATGATGGTAATTGGTAAATATATAGATATATATGTATTATGTATGTGTGTATATATGTACTATATATACATGTATATTTCATATATATGTATATATTTGAAAACTGTTGAAAATTAGTTTGACTGGTATAGCTAAAACCCCTCAGGATACATATAGATTAAGGCTAATCAACTCAGAGACTAGGTATTACCTCCTTCCCAAGCTTCTTGTTTGGACGGCACAGTTAGAGTTAAGTTTCTTGGGTATCTGACTCTCATTCCCAACTCATTAGCAATTTACAAAATCCCTCTTTATCATGATAGGTTCTGACTACACTATTGACTATACCAGGGGTAGGGAGCATGCAACCTCAAGGCTCTAGGTCCTCAAGTGCAGCCCTTTGACTGAATCCTCAAAAGGATTTGTTCTGTAGAGTTTAGATTCGATCAGAGGGTTGCACTTGAGGACCTAGAGGGACACATGTGGCCTCGAGGCAGCAGATTCCCCACCTCTGGACTATACTTTCCCTATGAATGACAAGATAGTCTCCCATTGGTGCCACCTGGACCTTTTATCTAACACTATATGCTTGAGTCCTAATGGTATCTGAATCTTGACCAAAGGCCAAAAAGCTGTTACCTGATTCTAAACTAGAAGCCACCTCACTGGGTGCTGAGGACAATGGGGGCCACATTCTAAGACTGTTGTCTGTTGAACAGCTCTGCTGTTCTTCATCTGTACTACATCCTGTACTACCAAGCTCAAGAGCTATTCTTGAATAGATAGGTGTACAATAGTTATGAATACTTTCAATAGTGGAACTGGGGACTTCAGACTAAGATGGCAGAGTGATCAACAGTAGAACTTTCCACCTCTCTCTTTAAAAAGAGACAGTTCCATTAATGAGCTTTTTTTACCTATTTAGAGATTATTCCCACTTCATGAGAGGCACTTTGCAACAAAGTAAACCAATTAAGGGGCCTCATCTGAAAGTGCATGCGACATTCCACATGTCTAGTACCTTCCTCTACTTCCTTAATTTTTAAAGAGCTTTTAATTAACAAAAATCTATTTTATCTCCTTCTAACTTCCCATCCCATTGGGGAAAAAAGATAAAGGAAAAAGAAATTCCTTTTAACATATATGCATTGTCAAGTAAATAATGCCCTCATCGACTTTATATAAATTATATTGGCAGGACGTGGCTAGTATGTCCCTCTGGAATAATAGATGGTCAGCGTATTAATAATAGTCTTACAGCTTTCAAAGTTGTTCATCTTTACAGTGTTGTCACTAAATAAAGTGTCTCCTGGTTCAGTTCCTGTCATTCTTCATTGGTTTATAAAAGTTTTATAAATTGTTTACTTTTACAATATTTACATTATATAAATTGGTTTTGCTCATTTCACCATGTATCAGTTCACATAGATCTTTTAATGCTATTCTTAAATTATCTATTTCCTCATTTCTTACATCACAATAGTATTCCATCGCTTTTATATACCACAACTTATTCAGTCATTCTTCAAATGATGGTTATCCCTTCAGTTTCCAAGTGTGTTTGTTTGCTTTTACCACTGCAAAAAGAATTGTTATGAATAGATTTGTACATACAAGAAGTTTTTCTATTTTTTTAAATCATTTTGGGGTATAGGCCTACCATTGGTAATACTGGGTCAAAGAACACACACTGTTTAGGAACTTTTTGTGTACAGTTCCAAATTGCCTCCCAGAATGGTTTGTACCCATTCACAAGTCCTCCAGCCTGTTTTCCCACTGTTTTCCCTGTTTTCCATTTATTATTTTCTTTTTTGTCACATTTTCCAATTTGATGGGTGTGAGGTAGAATGTCACAATTGCTTTAATTTGTCCTCCTCTAATTAGTAGTTATTTGGAGCATTTTTATGTGGCTACCGATTCCTTGAGTTTCTTTCCTGAAGAACTGCCTGTCCATATCTTTATACCATTCCTCAACTGGGGAATAGTTGTTATTCTTAAAAATTTCAATCAGTTCCATGTATATCTATGTATGTGTATATATATATATATATATATATATATAATATATATATATTTGTGTGTGTAAGCATATGTGTGTGTATTTATATATCTATATACATGTATATCTATATCTGGGTTTCTATAAAATCTATATATACAAATGTGTGCATGTGGATAGAGAGTGAGACCTTTATCAGAGAAATTTGGCACCTTTTTTGTCAGTTGTTACTCTTTTAGTCTTACCTTTATTGTATTTGTGCAAAAACTTATTCATTTTATGTGGAAAAAATTATCCACTTTATCTTCTGTGAGATTCTTTGGCTCGAATTTATCTCCTACCCACAGACATGATAGGTATTTTCCATGGTTCTTTAATTTATTTATGATACAACCTTTTATATGTTTATGTCATATATCCATTTGGAGCTTATAGTGGGATAAGCTATGATAAGGTATAAGGTGTTGATCTAATTTAATTTCTTCCATACTGCTGCACAATTTTCCCATTAGTTCTTGTCAAATGGTGAGCCAAGTTGTCTCTAAACTACTGCATCAAGAATGAAAAAATAGAAATAGAGTAGCAATCAAGAAATACAAAGAGAAACTAGAGTACATACACTTTTTCCAGGCGTGGTCCACTTAAAGAGGTAACTTGTAGCCTTCAATAACTAAGGAAGATGTCAAGCCACTAAAGTCTGGTCCAGGAGCTCAGTGCACAGAAGTGTTCTAGCATATAGCCCACAGATGAGCCAGGAACACCTAGGGCCTGTAGCTGTCACTCTGACCCCAGACTAGGCGTGGGAGTTTGAAAATCTCAGACCAGAAAGATGTCAATCTTTTTTTTTTTACCCCTCTAGGGGACTTTTTAAGGTGTTGAAAGTTTGCGATTTATTAGCCTGATCCACTCAAGAGGTTTTTAGGAACATGACTCTCAGAACATTTAGGAAAACAGTAACAGGACCCCACATAATTAAGATCAGGACCCAACAAGAACCCAACTTTTCTTTAAAAAGTATGCAGAGCCTGTCCCTGATACAAAAATTAAAGAATACATCTTGGAAAAGTGAACATTGGTGATAAAGACGTATTATGGAAAGCACATTATCCAGCCTCTGTCTTTTGCTACAGCAGTTTTTGGAAGAAAGAGAACTATGGTTCCCTTCTTTACTTTCCTCTGCCCTCCACCACCCCCTAGCCACCTCACTCTTAACTTTCTCTTTTTTATAACCCTCTCGCTGCCAAAATCTGGAACCAGAGTGGTGGAACTGCCTTTCTTCCAACTCCCTTGCTGGCCAGCCCCCTTCTTCTCTGCCAGCCCTCTGTATCTAGAATATCCTTCCTCCTTTTCTGCCACTCCCTTTCATCTGGTACTAGCCTTCTCTGTCAGTTTCTTGCCTCCCAAACCACCCTTCTCCTTCTCTGCCAGTTCTTTGATTGTTGGACCATTTGTGATAACTTTTTATGGGGGCAGGGGGAGGGCAACAGAGGTTAAGTGACTTGCTCAAGGTCACACAATTAGTAAGAGTCTGAGGCCAGATTTGAACTCAGGCCTCCTGACTCCAGGGCTAGTGCTCTATCTACTATGCCACCTAACTGCTTCTGCCAACACTTTTGCTATCTCAACCCTCAAGACCAGCCTGCAGTCCTTGCTTCTGACACTGTGTGCTTCACCACAACTTCTCCCCAGAGGTTGAGGGCAGTTTTAGCTGCCTATTTTATCTCTATCTGTGGGCTTCCTACTCTTCCCTGTCTCTGAATTTCTATTTTGACTAGAACAATGTTGCCCTTCCTAGAAGATCTCACTTTTTCCTGGAACTGATGAAGAAAAAGCATAAAGTTGCCAAGTGCCTATTATATGGTTCTAGAACCTATATGGAGGGGGAGGAAGATGTGTTGTATTCTCCTCCAGGATTTTAGAAACTGTCCATGGGGTGAGAGGCCAAAATCTGAATGCTATGGAGTCTGACTTAACCCTGGTAAAAGTCTTAAACTAGGCCCACTTGTGTTTCATGAATGAGGCTCTAACCATGAGGACTCATATCTCTAAGACTTCCTGGAGAATTATCTTCTAGGAATTGAAGCTAAAGCACTGAGGAGACTACCCTGCAGTGCTGCAAGTGGACCCATAGGCTGGGCTGGTCAAGTCAAGTATCTGAGAGACTCAGTCTGAAAGAAAACTAGGACCCGGACTTCCCCAGCCAGATCTCAGATCTTCCTAAAACTCTGGCCTCAGCCCCAATCCTGAAGTTAAATGCAGACAAAAAAGCTTTCTTGCCAACAATAAGAATAATAAGAAATGTTTTGGTCCTGGGAATGACTAAGGCATACCCAGAAGAATATAATAATTCCCCAAAGCTTCAAACAAAAAACAGCATTGCCACAAAATCTACTAGACTTCTCAGAAGGTACATACATACATACATACATACATACATACATACATACATACACATAGATACATGTGTCAGGAGACATGCAAATATACATATATGTACATACACAAGCATGTGTATGTAGAAAATAAGAACTTTAGAGGAAAGAATAGGAAACAAAAGGAAATGAGAATTTTAATGAAAAGAATTGAAAGGAAATTTCATACAGATAGTACAAAACATTACTCAAGATACAGTTACTCTGAAAATTAAAAGGGAAGTCAATGGTAACGTGAGATGACTCAGGATACTTGAACAAAATCAAAAGACAAAAAAAATAGAAGAAAATATAAAGTATTTCTTAGCAAAAACAACTATGTTGGGAAACAGTTTAAGGAGAAACAATCTAAGATTCAACAGAGCACCAGAAAACCACTATAATAAGAAGAAGCCCGGAGATTGTATTTCAACAAATAATAAATAAAAAAATTCCCAGACACCTTAGAACCAGAGTGCAAAAGAAAAACGGGAATAATCCACTGCTCACTTCCTAAATCACCAAAGGAAAACCCCCATTGTATCCATAGCCACAACACAGAGCTTCCAGATCAAAGAAAAAACATACAAGTCAGAAACAGAGTACGACTAAGAAGGAGCAGGATCACACAAAAATTAGAAGCTACCATCATAAAGAATAAACAGTAAAACTCTAATAGTTGTGAATTTATTGTACTCCATTTCAGACTTAGCAAATCTATCAAAAATAAACCTGAATGAAGTTAAGTAAGGAAAATAATTTTGGAAAAATTGGATATATCCTCGGTGATTCCTGAATGAAATAAAAAGAAATATAAAAATAAGAATAATCAGGGGACCTAATTTGCTACGAATACTTTCCCTTTGGGCCCAAGCTGCCACTGCATTCTCAGTCTGCTGTTCCATCACTCTCCTATACACTCCAAAGCTCCCTAATTGTAGCCTATAGTAGATAAGGTGACCAAATGAAGCTAGAAAAACAAATTTGGGCCATGGCAACTCAACCAAACTTTTGTGTGAAATATAAGATTAAGACACCTACAAAGGAAATTATTTCAGTTCTCTCCTATAAAAGAAAAAAAATGAATTTTGTGACAGTTTTTCTCCATTCTGCATGTTCTCAGAAATATTTTCTTCTGATTTATAGGTTTCCTTTTCCCCCCATGTAGTTGAAGTTACTGGACATATACCCATTAGATAAACATAATATACTTCCATTTTTTTCTGAATACGTAAATTGAGAGAAATGATGAGGTAGAATATGATCATTCCTTATAACAAATTCAAACTAATGGATGTTGCTTTTTATCCTTTTCTTAGCTATCAGAAAACCAAAGTTTCTCATATGAGAGGCAAACCTTGGCTTACATCCCAATGTCAATGGCAAGCTTGATCTTAAATGTTTCCACACATCCATTTAGGTCCAAAGTGAAAATGAATAAGAGTGAACCCTCATTGCTTTAATCTCATCTATAGCTTGCTCTGTCTGTTGTGCAGCCCTTTGTGGTATGGTAGCACCATTTTTGTATTAAAGGCAAGACATTTAGGCTAGCTCTGCCCTCCTTAAATGGGAAATTCATTAGACATATGGTGACAGCAGCTGGGCTCATATCCATACCATTTTAGACATGCTTATATTTATTCTGTGTGTTTGGTCCTAATCTTGAAATGCAAAAGACATATGGACACAGCAGCTGGGCTATCATCAATCGAGACTCTAGCAGTGTTCATTTTAACAACATATATTAAAAAAGGAGAGCATTACTATTTTTCAACTTCCACTCTACATCCTAGTTGCTGTCTCTTTCTAATTCCCTTGGTTTCCAGGAATATTTCAAGTATACCAGATACAAAAATATATTGCTTCTTTGGCACTCTGGTACATATTCAATAACTATTCATTTACCTACTGAAAATAATTTATTAAGCACCAAGTACATCATATGTACTGGTTCCAGCAAAGATACACAAATACGCTCCTTGGATCTGAGGGTGATACACATTTCAGATAAGAAAACGTCTCTGTCTTTCTGAAGCTCAATGTCTAAAAGAGGGAAAGAAACCACTGTAACTGTAATACACAGTATTTCATGGATTTCTGATAGACACAAAGAAAAATGTTATGTGAGATCTGAGGGGATCAAATCAAGTCAATAGCCATTTCTTAAGTCCCTACTATGTGCCATGTACTCCATGAGGCACCGATGATACAAAGAATGTCAAAACAATAGTGCTTGCTCTCAAAAAGCTTACAATCTACTGGGGGTAAAGACCATGTGTATATGTTACTTTTTCCAGGATTTAAAAAAAATCATTGTTTTAAAATACTCAGATGATGACATGGAAAGGTTTGGCTTCAGATGACCTGGGTTTGAATACTAGCAGATGGGGATAAGGAAAAGTTTAATTTCCAAGGTAGCCATGGAACTGTGTCCTGAAGGAAACAAAATATTCTAATAGAAGATATATAATAACTCAATGAACAAATGCTTTCCAACAAGTGCAACTGAGTCAATATTGCTTGAATAAGCTAAAAAGATCATAATCAATTTTGTAAAGTCCCCTGAAATAGCAATGGACCAACTTTAAGAACCTCCAGAATATTTCAGGAGAGCATTCAAAAAATTAAGTGAAAATATGAAAGAAATGCAGCAGGAAATTAAAGCTCTTAAGGAAGAAATATACAAATCCCAGAAAAAAAAATTAGTGCATTTAGAATAAGAGGGGCTTGCTCCAAGCATCAGATTATCTAAAAAGGAAAATACAGAATTGAAATGCAAAAAAGCATTAAGTAGAAAGAATTTAATAGGAAAAAATCAAAAGAGATCAAATGGGAGGAACACACAAATGAAACACAAAATGAGAACATTAAGCTTAAAGACTTGATATGAAGCTATAAGAACTATAGCTCTATCTTCTAGAAAAAAAAATCATGAAAAATAGAATACTAACGTACAGGAGACTTGTACAGAAATAATGGAATTAAGTGAAAATGTACAGATCAAGAGAATCTACACAAAATGTTTAACTCATCAAGAAACATTATAGTCAAGCTTCAAAAGTATAATATCAAGGAATAAAATTCACAGGCAGCAAGGAAAAGGCCTTTCCCTAATCTGCATCAAAATCAGAATTGTTTTATACTTATTTTTTAAAAAGATAAATTGGAATAGAACATTTGTACTGGCAAAGAAGACCAATTGGCACTCCTGAACTAATGCATGCTACAAAGTTGAGCCTAAGGATCAGAAAAAATAATTGAATGTTCAGAACAAGGAAAGAATCAAAGGCTTTGTGCAGAAAAAAAAAATTAGTTTTCTTAAGCATACTAATTCAAACAGGAGAAAATTAAACATATTCAAATAATAAGAAATTAAAAGTTTTTACATGGTCAAGGTGAGAGAAGGCCATGTATACGTATGTGCATCATCTGAGACTTTGAAAAGGGCAAAGAAAGAATCAATAGGCTTAAGAATTGAAGGAGTAAAATAAATCATTATAAAAAATCAGAAGAGTAGAAAGAAGAAAGAATGAATATTTCAAAGGAAAATGCTTTCCATCCATTAGTAAATGAGCATTAAAGATGGTGGGATAATGTAGAGGAATTCCTCTCAGGTGGGAGGAGGAGAGAAGAAAATGAATGAATGGGCCAAGGAAAAGACTGGCCAGTACTTGAGAGGACACATAAATGAGAGGCCTTCAATTTCTCCACCTGGATTTGAAATGGAACGAGAATTAGAATAGAATTTGGGGGGAGACAGAGTTCCTAGATGGAAGAGGAATGGGAATTGGTCACAGAAGAAAGAGATTAAAGGAATACCATAGCAAATTCTTGAAGCAACATCATAGAGGTATGAAGGAATAAAATGGTGGTCTCACAAGGAACTCTCTGGGTTTGGGGGAGGAAAGACACATTGGCACTCAGGAAGATTAATTGTTCCAAGACTAGGTCTTAGACCTTTAACTAACAAGCTCTGGGAGAAGGAAGTTCTTGGAACCACTTGGAGGCCACAGTTCAGAGGTTTCAGCGAGAGAACATATGCTCAAAGGAAGAATGGCATACCATTATAATTACAGGATCAAAGATTTATAGCATTCTAAACTTGGAAAAAAACCTCAGCAGTCATCCAATCCAATTCATATCCATAAAAAAATCTCCTCTAACAAATATGCAACAAGTAGCCATCCTGCCTTTTCTGGAACATTTCCAATGAAAGATAGCCCATCAAAATCTAATGCTGCTGATTCTCCTTTTGGATAACTCTAATGTTAAGAAGTTATTCTTTACCTTGAACCTAAATTTGCTTCTTTGCAATTTTCTCTCACTCTTTCTGGTTCTGACCTTCGATGACCCAAAGAACAAAATGTAATCCCCTTTCCACATTACAGCCTTCAACCACTTAAAGATATTTATCCCACTCCAATCTTCACCTCCTCACTCCAATCTTCTCTTTTCCAGGATAAATATATACTTTTTTTCAACCAGTTCTCACATGCCATAAACTTAAGACACTTCACTGTCCTTGTTACCTTCCCCTAGACCCACTTAGGTTTATGAACATCCTCCCTAAACTGTGACATAAAAAACTGAACTCAATGCTGCATATGGGTTCTGACAAAAATGTACTATAATAAGGCTGTCACCTCCCTATCATCAGGCATTATCATGTAACAAAATTAGCTATCTTATATGGTAGGGTTGAACAGGCAATTCACTAAAACTGTGATATCTTTTTTTTTCAGAGAAACACCTATCTAACTATCCCATGTCTTATATTCCAAAGTCCATTTCTTTAACTCAACCAAAACTTTAATATTTTCCCACTTATCTTTATTGTATACATTGCAGGTTCTCAAAAGGGAGGAGGGAGGGAAGACAAAATAACCCATAGGATTTCTTACAACTTCATAGTGAGAACAAAGAATAAAGAACTCTGGTCTGAGATATCATAAATCCAAGGAGAAACTAGAGTAAATATGTTTGCCAGTCTCTTGCACTAAGAGACAGCCAGAAACCTGGAGGCACTAGGGAAGGAATCCAACCAGAAAAACCCAGTGTGGGAGAATAGTATAGGAAAGTTTTCCATCACTAGGATCAGAGGAGAGCCAGGGAAGCCTGCAGCCAGTAGCTATGTGCCAGGGTCACAGAGAAAGTCAAGTGGACTAGTGTGTAAACAGGCCTAAGGCCAAGGACAACAATTAACGTACAAGCTGGATTAGAATGCCTAAATGTAGGTTGTCACAGTACAGGCTGAAGAAGTTGATCACCCCAGTGCAGCCCAACCTTGTGCCATGTGCTCCATGTGCTGATGTCTCCTGAACCCCTATAGGCAGCTCTGCACAGTGTGTTGGCTGAAGATGCTTCTGAAATTCTTGAAGAACACAGCACTTTTTATCTAGTCTCTGGATAGTATAGATCAGTACAAAAGAAGACCTTAACATTTCTTCTAGAAGTGCACAGAATCCATAATCAACAGAAAGACCTAATTCAGGAAGTAAGTTTGGAACAATGAATAAATAAGAAAATACTCTTGATAATAAAGAAATATTAGGGATCCAGGTTTGCTTGACACATAAACCAAAAATAAAAGAATAACTCTAGGTTATCTACTAGGTTATCTCCAATAAAATCACAGATTTATCATGAGCTATACGAGAGTTCCTAGAAGAAATGAGGCAAGAATGGAAAAATGATCATATAGGAAAGGAAATGATAGCTGTAGAAGAAAGACTTGGAACAAGAATAAAGAGCTCAGAACAGGAGGTGCAAAACCATATTCAAGAAACACACTCCTTGAAAGTTATGTTGACAATATCATTTTGGACCAAGATCAATGACTTCATGAAATGACAAGGAACATCTGAATAAAATTGAGAGAATGAAATAATATCAGAAAACATAAGATATCCTTTATCAAAACCAAATGGCTTGAAAATAGGTCAAGGGGAGACAAACTTAAAATCATCCAACTACCTGAAAAATCTCAACCATAAAAATGTCTAGATGTAGTATTTCAAAATACATATATATATATATATATATGTATGTATGTATGTATGTATGTATGTATGTAAAACTGCTGAGTTCCATTAGTGAGGGAAAAGCAAACTCTTTCTTCATTGGAGTTTGTAGTATATTTACTCTTAGGAGTTTTCATTTTGAGGTTTCTTTTAAGAGGTAATTGGTAGATTCTTTTTATTTTAATTTTTCTTTGTATCCCTACTTTTAATATGGTGCTTTGAAAATTAATTGCATGTTGCTTAATCAATCAATCAATCGATTAATTAAATGACTACCTTGGAAGTGTATTATTTATTTTGCCCACAAGGAAGCACTACCCTTAGTCCATCGGGGCATTCAGCTTATACAAGAGTAAACTTTTTGCCTCTCCTGCCACCAGGGCATGATTTCTTTAATATACCATACCTCCCTGTCTCTCAAAAAAACCCCTCAAAGAAAAGTCATTTTACCACATGGCCTCTCAACAGGAATTGAGAACGATATAATCTTTGAGTTCAAAAGGACCTCAGGGGATATTTGGCTAACCAATATCAGACTTCCCTCAGAGAGTCACCCAGCATTAATGTTACCTTGTATCTACTCTGAATGAATCTTTTACATACCTATCAACGTACATATTAGAATGTAAGCTTCTTGAGGGCAGGGAGAACCTTTATTTTTATGTATCCTCAACACTTATCACATTGCCTGGAAGACAGAAAATCCTTCTTGATTAAGTGACTGAAGAACTATCATGAAGTCGAACCCATAAAGGATCTTTAAGCTATGGCCCAGTGGATGTGGGTTGTTCAAAAACTTATAAGGTTGTTTTTGTTGTGTTCTCTCGGCAGCAATCTTTCTTAAGGTAATAATTTAAATATATGAACCAAATGCATAGCGAAAACAGTTTACTGACTCATTTAGACATCTATATGACATAAGCCAAAAAGCTGTCAGCTTACAAAGCTATCAATATGGCATGCTTTTAAAATAGTCAGGTCCACTTGAAAATGGACACTTCTCCTGAGGGAGTTATCATCGATCATAGTCAGCATATTTGGCAATGAGATGCAAAGGCATATCAGTAAGCTAAGAAATGAAATACTCCATCAGTTAGGTTATGCTTTTTTAAAAAATATATCAAATCTTGCTGATTCCTGCACAAAGCAAAGGAAATTAAATTAGATGATGTAGGTCAGATTTATGTACACAATATGTTCATACAGAAGTTATTTCAAAAAAAGGCAACTTACATAGTAAAAGATTAAAAATAGGGATAATAGAAGACACCATTATACACATTCTGATAGATATGAATTAATTTTTTAAACATTTTTCCCAACTAAAATTAAATATATTCCAAAAAAACAACCTTAATGGTATATTTTAATTGATAAGGTTTAATTGATTAAGGTTACAAAACACTATAGGTCCATTACCTCACAACAAACCAGTGAGTGCTATGGATACCAGTAAGTGCTATGGATATTAATATTCCCATTTTACAGATGAGAGAACAAGTGACTTGCTGTTAATCACAAAGTTAAAATGTATCAGAGAGTGTTCGAATCTGTGTCTTCCTCTCTTCAAGTCTAGCACTCTATTATGTCTGTCTGCTCTTTCTGTATTCAAATCTATGTGAATAAGAGATATTTCTCTAAGTCTATAGAATGTTTCTTCTTAAAATAGGAACAGAAAGTGCTCAGACTCTCATGTTCATATTCTCATTTACATTGGTGAATAGCAAATGTCTCTCTAAATGAATGCCTTTGTGGTAAATCAGCAACCATGCAAGAAAAGTTAGTAAAGGAGGAGAAATTACCTACATAGATTATACATTCAAATGAGATTTATTGTACGATACTCTTTACAGCTGACAAAGAACTCAGGAAGGCCAGAGAAAGGACATGCCATATAGTTCCAAGTGTGAGACAAATGACTTTGTAGGGCAGGCAACTCCAAAGATGACTTCCCAGTTTCCATTTTTATACATAGTGGTCCCCACTTCTAATTTACTACTTCCTCAGTTTTAAGAATTTTAAGAATTTTCACTGGTTAAGAGAGAAGAAGAGGAAAAGAAGGAGGGCAATAGAAAGTTTGACTCATTCCCTTGACTGACTTTGGGGCTCTTCTCATAGATATAGTGACATGGTTCTGTCCTTGATTAGGCTCTGAAAAACTTTCCCAGTGCCCTGGGGCTCAATTCTCTATACCAAAACTTAAGAGCACATAAAGGACTACTTGGCAAAACAAAGAACAAAGATATCACATTTACTTCTCTTATGCCAGTCTCCAGAGTCTAAATTAAGCTGTAGATTCATTGAACAGGCAATCATTCATTCAGGGCCTTTTCTTTAGTAATTCATATATTGGGGTGTCTTGAAATGGACTAGTAGGGAATCACCAATGTGAGTTCACCTGTCATTTTTTCTATAACAATAATAATCTCTATTATTACTGTTAATTATAATTATAGATTATAATTTAATTTATAATAATTATAATTCTAAATTAACTTATCAAAAGTATATACTGATTATAAATGTAAATACAAATTAAATAAAAGTTTCAAATATAAATTAACGATTAGTTTTCTTAAGAATATTTATCTAATATTTTAAGATTTGCTAATTATATATATAATATACATATATATCACATATATGTAATCTTTTTATCTAACTATGCAATATTTATCAATTTAAATACATTTCATTTATTTCCATTAAGAAAGATATATTCATTTACACTAATAAAGAAGGATATCACTTGGGGTTACAAAAATTTTTTAATAATAAACATATCCTCATAATAAGGATCATATTAACCATAAAAGTCATAGCCTTGCTAGACCTGACACATAGGGTTTCCTGACTCTAAATCAAGGATCCTGCCTCTCAAAGAAGTTTTAACTCAGATGTCGAGGCAAAGGAGACAATGGATAGAAAAATACTCCATTAACTAAGAATGAAACTATATTGTCTTTGGTGGTTCTCTCCTGTGTTCCTAAGACCTGTGCATTAATATACCTTAGGTCTCAGGTAGAAGGGACAGAAGGAGAGATTTAGTATGTTTGAGACTCAGGAATCTACAAAGCCTTCTCCTTTATCTTAGCTGATTCATAAGTATAAAAAGGCAATTATTTATATGTATGGATTTGAAGAAATTCATTTGTTCGAGTTACATTGTTAAGGGTTTAACAGGCACTTGCAAGGTGCTTCTCTCTCCTAGAGGCAAAGAAAGGTCAATCCTATCAGCAAAGCTAGATTTAGGGTACTTGGTTTTCTAAATCTGGGAAGCATAGAAGCTCAAATCCCAAAGAGATGTGATATAAATGACTTCAGGAGAAAGCCAGTTTGACTTATATCTTAGCTGTAACTCCCTCTACAATAGGAGTTCTTAACCTAGGATCCATGAACTTCAAAAATGTTCTATTTCATTATAATGTGTTTGTTTTGTATCCTGCTATATTTTATTCTGTGCATTTAAGGCATTCTTGTGAGAAGGGGTATGTAGGCTTCACCAGACAATCTCCAAAGGACTTAAGAACCTCTGTTTTCCAATGTCTCTAATGAAGAACCCCTGCTGTCCAGCGCCTGTGATAGGTGGTTATCCAACCTTGTCTTAAAGAGCTTCACTGATACTAATGTCACACTTTTGTGGCTGTTCATTTCACTTTTAAACAGTTCTAGTTGTTAGGACATGTTTCATTATGTCAAGACAAAATTGATCTCTGTGGGTACCCCAAAGGACCTAGTCCCTCACCCCTATATTCCACACCCCACCTTCTACCCTTAGTTGTTGAGCAGAACAAGACTAATCCTTTTTTCCCAAGACAGTTTTTCAAATCTTTGAAGAAAGTCTTAATGGCAAATCTCCTTTCCCCCAAGACTTTTCTTCCACAGGCTAAATACTCCCAAGTCTCAACCAGTCCACACACTCCATTGTTCTGTTCTAGGTCTATTTCTGGTCCAGCCCAGGGATCCAGGCTCAGCTTCAGCACATGATGAAATACTCATGAACCATAAAATTCAATAAAATACACTGACTTCCAACAATGCCAGAAGGATACAATTCAGTAGATAAAATGGATGTTGCCATGCTTCACCTCCACATTCACCACTGTAGCATCACTGGGTCAGAAACACAAGCCACAGGGAAATAGGAATTCTGCTAAGCTAAGAAATTTCCAGAGACTAGGGTTGATCATGCATCAGATGATGAAACAATGGCAGTATTTCAAGCCCTAGTATCTCCGACCAACCAAACCTTGAAGATGGCCTCCTTTCCTATTTAATGACAAACAATCTCAGCCTATGTAAAACCAATACTGCTCTTACCCATAACCCACTCCTTGGTGTCAAGATCCCAAAAATCTTCCAAGGGATCTTCCACCATTTAAATGAGCCTACTGTTATTAAACAACTCAGATCTCTGGACAAAGCCTAGCATAGAAAGCTCTTAGGGAGAAGCTTATTACAAATAAAGAAAAATAAATAAAATATAAACAAATATAGTTTATATGCAATGGCAGGGAGAGGGGTGAGATATCGGGTACAATTCATAGAGAGTCTCTTGATGCAAAGCAATAGCAATGAACAGGAGTAGCACCAGGACTATCAGATCCACAGCAGTAATGACAGTATCTCTAATATAGTAATCAATTTCCATTATGGGTATGGGTCATCTATAGCAAAGTAGATAAGAGGTCATAAACCTCTTGCATGTAACCTATCCACACCCCCATAACACCCTGTAGTCAGTGTTCTCCAACCCACCAGAAAAAACTCTCCCCCTCCTTGGGAATCCCACTGGCATATGATACAAAATCCTTTCCACTTCAGAGGCCACTCCTGAGGGGCTTCCAACTTCTTCTGCAGAGGCTTAAGTACTTCACCCAGGGATTCAAAATTGCTGCTAAATAAACTAAAGGCACTACTTTCTTCTAGGTGAATTTGCACTCAGTGTGATTATGTAAAGATAGTTTCACATCATCCATGTTTTTAATGCAAAACACCTTCCAACAATTCTACCCCTTGAATACTCCAAAATCCTTCTAGGAAGAAGTTATGTAAACCATCTCAGGGAAAGGTGACTTGACACTTGAAAGAGGTCTTATGGGGACAAAACTTCAAAGCCTAGGTGGTTTTCTGTTGTTGTTGTGGTTCAGTCATTTAGTTGTGTCTGATTTTTCATGATCCCATGGACTGTAAGGTCCCTGGGGTTTTCTTAGAAAATATACTGGAGTGGTTTGCCATCTCCTCCTCTAGTGGATTAAAGCAAACAGAAGTTAAGTGATTTACCCACAATCACACAGCGTCTGAGCTTGGATTTGAACTCAGGTCTTCCTGACTCCAGAACCAGCACTCTATCCACTGAACCACCTAGCTGCCTCTTTAGGGAATAGGAAAAAAAGGACTAGAAGTAGTCAACTTAGACTACTTCTAAAAGGAGTTCATCCTTACTAGATAAGTCTTCTTGGAAATCTGGCCCAAGAAACTACTAGAACAGAAAACCCTATTCCTTTCAAGGATACTACCAATGTATCAGCAATACAGTTTCTGAGAGATATGACTCTAAAACCTAATAAGCAGTCGGATCATGATGAAGCTGCTATTTCAAAATTCCACTCCAAAATTTAAGAATGGCAGCTTCCTGAAAATGATATTGAGGATGGAAAATGTCCAAAAGTGAAAAGGTTATATCAGGAAATCTTGAGTTCACCATCCCTGAAGATCTTTAAGAAGTCTGTCTTACATAGGCTTGGAAGGTTTCCCTTTAAGGAGGCAAGCACGTTATCGTCAGGATTTAGTTGGCCCAAGAGACTAGACCTTGAGACACTAACACAGATTCTTCACTTCCTGAGACATAAAAAGTCTACCCCACGTGGGTGCGAAGTTCTAGAGTTTTAATAGAATTCTTACTGACAAGTAGAACATTCTTCTGATACAGCAAATGCATTTCATATTGAATTTTACAATCCACAAGTATTTTCATTGAGTTCAAATCTCATGCCTGAATCACTGGACTGATATGAGCTAGACCTGGCTCAAAACATTTGGTGTTAGCTGGCAAAATTGAATCAAAAAAATTCATGGCTAATTCCATGATCAGTGTGGGAAGGGTGACCCAAATGTTAAGGAGCCTCAGATGCATGGATAGCTATGAGTTAGGTAGCCTGGCGCTACTGTCCAGCTAGCTACATATAAGGAGCCATTTCAGTTAGAGGAAGGGGCCATCACTGATCCTGTGGATTTAGCTTGATGGGTATTCAAGGACCTTGGCAGGGATGGTAAAAGTCTTGTAAAAGCTGGCATTCCCCAGTAAGTTCTTCCTCACTGGAGATCTTTAAGCAAATAATTTCTTCTTGCCTAGCATTTTGGGGAAGATCTTTGTCCTGGAATGGGTTTCAGGCTTTTCAAGGATATCAATGAAGCCCTCCAGTGGTCCAACAGTCAGCTCTACCTTCACCATGTGGCCAGTCCATCTTCTCTTCATACGATACAATTCTTGGATGACATCTTTAACTTCTGTTCACTCTCCTTGTCTTAGTCAATTCTGGACCCATTTCATTGTCCGTTTGTATCCTAGTTGCAACGTCTGCAACTTTGTAGCTCTTCGTTGGTACATGGCTCACATTTTCTGACTGCAAGAAAAGGATCCACACTTTCCTCTGACCAGGAATCTTCCATTTCCTGCTGTACATTTCCCCTGAACAAAGGCAGCAAGGGGCTAGGCTAGGCTGAATTCAATCTGGAATAGCACAAGGCAATTTCCTCCTTCTACTGTCTGCCTGATCTTCTAACCCCAATGTGGAGAACCTCCATTGCAAAGAGATGCAAACTTTCTTTTTACTTCAAGCCTTCCATCTCATGCTTTACCTGTCCCTCGGGGAAAGTCAGTGGGGAATGCCATCACTTGCTGGACCATTTCTTGACTAATCTCTAGTCTTTGTAAGGAAGAAGATAGGTAAAACAGAGTGAACCATTTAACCAAAAGTTCCCTGGTCCCTCCACATAAGGAGAGAACTTGAGAAGTGCTCTGTGTACCTGCCAGTCCCTGCTACAGGTAAACACATTTTATATAAGGATTATTCATGGTTTATTCTTTCATTCCCTGATGGTCTTTTTCTGCCAGACTTTCCCATAGGCAATCATCCCTTTCTTCATTTCTCCTCCCATGCTGCTTTGCTCTTACTGAAATTCATTCTGCTTATTTTTCCAGATTGATTTCATCACTGTATCTGATTAGCACTCTCCAGTCCATTATTAGCAGCACTAACAAATGCATCAGACAGTGCTGGACCCAAGGCAATGATATTCTATTTACTCCTATTCCTGGAGCATCCTTCCCTCCTCCTCTGTGACCTGTGATAATCAGTGGTAAGAGGTGACTGCCTACTCCTTTTACCATGTGCCTCTTGTAGGAGGTGACAAAAGGTAGTGCGAATCCTGTACTAATGACATGCTGCCCTTCACACCCAAAGGCAATATTGTCAAGATGGCATGGCCTTTGAGTTATTTGTCCAGAGAATGATGATGGATTTGATCTGGACTCACTTAGGACTGACAAAACATATTTGTGAGATGGTCAGCCTAGAGAGAAGCTAATTGGACCATGGAGGGACTAAACCCCTGACCTTGGTCTCATGAGTACCCCATGGTAACCAGCTGACCTACCTAACCTGATGCATGCTGTGTTAAGATAACTTAGCTGGCACAGAAGCACCATGCCCTAGCACATAAAATAGTACCTTAACTGATTCAGGAGCCAGTCAATTACTTATGCTATGTAATCGGTGCCCTTTGTGCCCTTCACTTCTCTTTTCTCGTGTTGACTCCCCTCCTTATTTCACTGTTCACCAAAGTTTAGGGAGAGCTAGAGGAACTAGACATTGGATTTACTTGCTATAGGGAACTTCAAGATAAGGAAAATCCCCCTACCAATGTAGATCTGTACCTTTTGTGTAACTTCTAGTCTTTGAGAGTCTAGATAAAGTACTGAATTTAAATGACTTGCTTAGGTTGACCCATCCAGTGTGTACCAAAGTCAAGACTTGATCCCAGGTTTCCCTGGCTCTGCAGTCATCTGTATTCATTACACCACATAGCTTCCCACCAAAAGTTGAGATTGTTGTTCAGTTATTTCAGTCATGTGTGACTCTGTGACCCCATTTGGGATTTTCTTAGCAAAGATACTGGAGAGGCTTGCCATTTCCTTCTCCAGTTCCTTTGGCAGGTAAGGAAACTGAACCAAACAGACTTGCCCAGGGTCACACAGCTAGTAAGTGTCTGAAGCCAGATTTGAGCTCAGGAAGATGAGTCTTCCTGATTCCAAACCCAGCACTCTACTCACTATGTCACCCACCTGCCCAAAGAAGTTGAGCAGGGTGAGCAAAGAAATGAAACTCAAGTCAGTCCACATTGCTACTTTTATGTAGCTTCAATAAAACAATGGATGGGAATTTGAAATTCTTGGTTAAAAAAAATTTAGGATCAGATGGAGATTTCAATGATCCATGCTGCAGCCATCCCACATCAACACAGATAATAAAATAATTAAAAACATTATCCCCCAGCACTTATCAGTGATGATCAGGTGGTGTAATAAGAGCTAAGCTATGTAAATACTATTACTAGAAAACACATTTCCCCCTGGGACATAAGGCTGGAAACCTGTGACTAAAAATTCAATTTCAATGCAAGTCAAAGGCAATATTAATAGTCAATAAAAAAGGAAAGGATCCACCTGCTAAAAATGAGGCATTCTCAAATTGAGAAAACTGGAATAGGAAAAATGTTATTTAATTTTACTCCAGCCTTTTCGTTGGATACATTATTAATCCCTACTCTTTTTTTCTGAGAGACATCAAGCAGGCAGCAAAATTTATTAAGCTTTTACTGTGAGCCAGGCATTGTGCATAGTAGATAGAACTGAATTTGGAATCAGGACATCTGAATTCAAATCATGATCCAGACATTTAACTTCTCTGAGTCTCAGTTTTCCTGTCAGTAAAATGGAGATGATGATATTTGTACTACCTACCTCTCAGAGTTACTGTGAGGAAAGCTCTTTGCAAATGAGAATTTCTATTATTATTGGGCCAGTCATAGCCTAAATTGTGATACAGATAACATTTACCTTTTGGGCTTTATCATTCCCCCATTTATATCTACTTCTCAGTTTCATGTCTGGTGCTGCCCTTCTGATTAAAATCTTAAAGTTTTACCTCTCATAGGAATATCTACTTCAAAAGAAAACATGGTCGTATTAAAGGCTTCTACATGTATTTGTTCTAGAAAAAATAATTATTCTCTGTTCCTGGCTCTCATACTGCCACCTAATCTGCCTCCGTGTCTTTACTTGTTTTGTGCTGCATGCTCCCTTCATCCCCATCTCCATCTAGTGAAGTCTCCTCTCTCCTTTCAGGCCCTCCTCAAATACCACTCTCACCTTCTTGCCCTCCCTGAATCCCCAAGGGAAAAGTGGTTTCTTTTCCTCTCCTTTCTCATACACAGCACTTTCCCTGACTCTCTTTGGCCTTTCTGGCATTCTAATTTAGACTGTAAACCCCTAGATGGCAAGGATTAGGCCATTGTTAGGATTTCTTTGTATTCCTTCCACAAGGGGCAGGGAACTTGTGACCTGGAGGTCACATGTGGCCCTTTAAGTCCTCAAGTGCAGCCCTGATTTGTTTTGTGAAGTTTAGATTCAGTCAAAGGGCTGCACTTGAGGACATAGAGAGCCACAAGTGGCCTCGGGGCCGCAGATTCCTCACCCCTGCACAGAGCCTTGCTTAACAATCTTGCTATTTCTCATTCCTTGCCTACAAATTATTCCTGGGCAGCTAGATTAGAGCAGTGGTTAGAACACTGGGCCTGTAATCAAGAAGATGAGTTCAAATCCAGCCATTTACTAACTGGGCAAGTGACTTAACAATGTTTTCCTCAGTTTCCTCTCCTGTAAAATGAGCTGGAGAAGGAAATGGCAAGCCACTACAGTATCTTTGCCAGGAAAACCCTAAATTAGGTAACAAAGAGTTGGACATGACTGAACAACAATGTAAATTATTCCTGGCCTGCTTTCTAAAGCTTTAACTTGAACTCATTTCTTTAAAAAACAAATCTAGCAGAGGTTCTTAACTTTGTGTGTGCATATGTGTATGTCATGAGCCCCCTGAATAGTCTGGTGAAGTATATGGACCAAACCCCTTCTCTGAATAATACTTTTATTTGGTTTTTTGTTGTTTTTTTTTGGAGGGGGGAAGGCAAAGCAATTGGGGTTAAATGACTTGCCCAAGGTCACACAGCTAGTAAGTGTCAAGTGTCTGAGGCCGAATTTGAACTCAGATCCTCCTGACTCCAGAGCTGGTGCTCTATTCACTGTGCCACCTAGCTGCCCTCTGAATAATACTTTTAAATGTACAAAATATACAGGATTAGAAAGGAAGACAATTATATAGAAATAGAGTTACCAAAATGTTTTTTAAACAGATTCATGGGAACCCTGCTCTAATATAAAAGATGACCATGAACTCTCTCAAGTACTATTCTAAAAAGATCAAATCTCACAGCAAAAAGAAACCCAGCAACTACCTCAACTTGAGCCTGAGGGGAGTAAAAAAAGGCACTGACAAAGATTGAGTCTGATTAGTCTCCAGTAATCCTTTGTACCCAATATAGTACAGAGGAGCTCATAGAATTTAGAGCTGGAAGGGACTTAGAGATACTAGGTCTAAAACCATCATTTATTTCACAGATGAGGTCCAAGGAGAGGTGGGAAATGGGGAATGGGGGTAGCTGAGTCATAGAAGAAGGAGGGAGCAGAATTGGTCCTATGCCTCCCAATCCAAAGAGCCTCTTCACAACTCCACACTGACCCCCACCAGTGTCTTCCACACAATCCTACAGATTGATGTCAAAAATTGTTCATAGCCCCAAACAAAAGAGACAAACAGACAGGCAGGCACAGACAGAGAAAGGGAGGGAGAGGGGGATGGACGGGGGGGGAGAGAGAGAGAGAGAGAGAGAGGGAGAGAGAGAGAGAGAGAGAGAGGGAGAGAGAGAGTGAGAGAGAGAGATAGAGAGAGAGAGATAGAGAGAGAGAGAGAGAGAGAGAGAGAGAGAGAGAGAGAGAGAGAGAGAGGAAGAGACAGAGGGAGATAGACAGAAAGAAACAGAGAGATACTGAGATAGAGAGAAAGAGATAAAGATGGCAACAGAAAGGGAAAGAGAAAATCAGACAGAGACAGAGAGATAGACAGAGACAGAGAGATAGACAGAGACAGAGAGATAGACAGAGACAGACAGAACAAAGAGGGAGAGGCAGATGGAAAGAGAGAGAGACAGAGACAGAGAAAGAAACAGAGAGAGGAAGAGAGACAGAGACAGAGGAAGAGAGAGAGGGAGACAGACAGAAACAGAGATACTGAGAGACAGAGAAAGAGATAAAGATAGTGATGGAGAAAAGGGGAGCGCAAAAGTCAGACAGAAACAGAGAGAAAGGGAAGGAGAGGGAGAAAGATAGAAATATAAAAAGATGGAGAGAGAGACAGAGACAGAGATAGAGAGAAAAAGACGGAAAGTAAGAGAAAGGTGGAGAGAAAGAGAGATAGAGAGAGGGGCAGGCAGACAGCAGAGATAAGGACAGAGACAGAGTGGCTGTCACAAAGTTTATTCTTCATCTTCCATCCCGACCTTTCTAAGAGTGTTCTAAGAACGTCACTGCTGATTCTCGGGAAGCCTCCGTCGATGTCCAAAGCAGGTGATGACAACCTCAAAGAGGTCAGGCCTAAAGATAACAAAATTAGTTTCAAAGTGATGGGACAGAGGTGCTCCTTTTGGGGAGAGTAGGGGAGCCAGCATCGGCTACTGTTGAAGATAGAAGTTTGGAAGACAATCGTGCTGAGATACACTAAATATAAATTGGGAGATCACAGTTTGTCAATATCCTGCAACACAGTAAGAGGATATGATGGATTTTGAAAAGTAACTCTGGAGAGCTCTGAAAAGGGCAAGATCAGGCAGAATATCAAAAAGGTTGTCGAAAGGAAATAGAGTTAGGGCAAGGTTCCCACTGGGTATATTCCTTCTTGGGGAAGATTGATGCTCCTCAGCGGGGAGAAATGGAGCTTATAGACTTGCTTAGTTATAGACTTGCTTAGTAGACTATGCACTTCAGGATATGTTGCTTAAATTGTGTAAATGAATTCATATTCACATTGTTGTTCAGTCATTTCAGTCACGTCTGACTCTTTGTGACCCCATTTAGGGTTTTCTTGGCAAATTTGTCATTTCCTTCTACAGATCATTTTACAGATGAGGAAACTGAGGCAAGCAAACAGGGTTAAGCAATTTGTCCAGGAACACACAGCTAGTATCTAAAGACAGATTTGAACTCAGGAAAAAGAGTCTTCCTGACTTCCAGGCCTCTATCCACTGGGCCACTTAGATGTCCCTATATTCACATTAATACTTAGTAAATCTCTTCTAGTGATGCAGGTAGTAATGGGGAAATTAATGGACTAGACATCTGAAGTTCTAGGCTCTAGTCCTGGTTTTCTGATTTGGGGCATGTCACCTAAATTTTCTGGGTCTCAGATTTTGTGTTTTATTTTGTCATTGGTCTGTTTTTCTTTTCTTTTCTTTTTGGAGGGGGAAGGCAGGGCAATTGTGGTTAAGTGACTTGCCCAAGGTCACACAGCCAGTAAGTGTGTCAAGTGTCTGAGGCCAGATTTGAACTCAGGTCCTCCTGACTCCAGGGCTGGTACTCTACTCACTGAGCCACCTAGCTGCCCCTTTTTCTTTAAGAAGAGATGAATAAAAATGAATTAGTGACGAAGTATTTATTTTGTGCCAACACTTGCTAAGCTCCGTGGACACAAATACCAAAGCAAAAATCAATCTCATCCCTTTAGGAATATACATTGAATAGGAGAAACAACATTCCTGGGGAGTGATAGCCAGAGAGGGGCAATTTGTCCAGAAAATTATGGAATGATCAGTGGACACATAAAGGAGTAGATTTAGGCACCTCATTTAGGAGGTTTGAAGAGTTGATTTGATCATGGTTACACACCTGGAAGGGGAGGGGCGGCAAGGCCTACAGTGAGTACATTGTGAAGGACCTATCCCAAGAGACCGGAGTGAAGGGAAGCATGCCAGGACTTTCCTAAAATAGGGCTAATAATCTGTGCCTTGCTAGTCTCACAGGGTCCTGGGGAGGATGAGACACGATCACAGAATCACAGAGTTGAAAGTCACTTCAGTGAACACTAAGTTAAATTAAATAATGCATTTACTTGATAGTTTTCCCTAAAACTGAAGCAGTCACTTGACCTCTGAGGGCCCTCAAGCAACTCTCTTAAAACCATAATTTTCAGAGAAGTTGTTCATCTACCTCAGCAGAGGAAGTTCCTCATAGCAATAAAACAAAACCTCCATCTTTTTAAAAAAAAATGATATCCTGATGCCTTGTAAGGACTGATCATCTTTAAGAAGAAAGAAATTTGGGACCAGAAAATGAGACTTGAGATACGTGATCTCATGATCATATTGCCTTGATGCCTTAGTAAAGTGTAAACAGACAGAAGTCAGGAAGACCTGAGTTCAAATCACAGACACTAGCTGTGTGATCTTGACAAGTCACTTTAATTTCAGTTTTCTCATCTGTAGCATAAGGATAATATTAGTACCTACCGCCCAGGATCAAGTGAAATAATAAGATTATCTTATTTAATAGACAATGCGATAATACTTCTAAGGCACTTAGCACAAAGCCTGACATGCAGGCTCTATAGAAATGTTAGCTATTATTAAGCTATCTTCATTAATTCCTATAGTTTAAAAAACGGATTTGTCAGATTGTTAACCCTCTGGTAATGAACATCTCTGAACTTAGTTAGGTATTAGCACAGTTAACAGGATAGAAGAGTCAATCTGTGGGACAGAAAGGCAACAGCTACTGTGAATAGCTTCAAAGAGGGCACGAGTCACTCTCCCACTCGGAGGCCACATCTAAACAGCATATAACTCTGGAATGATGTTAGGCTTTATTATATCATAGGGGTTGAACTGAGCGCAAGGAAAGAGCAAGAGAGTTCAATGACTCCTCTTAAAACAAAGGAGTGAGGCTCAAATAGTCTGATTACCTAGGCCAATTTCCTTATTTTCCTTTGTGGTGTGTCGTGTGTGTGTGTGTGTGTGTGTGTGTGTTTAGGGAAAGTCTTGTGCATCGGGCTATTCTGAGAACTTCTTGAGGTCTTTGGAATAAATTGACCAAAGGCCTGAATAGTTGTGGGTACAACTGTATGGCACAAGGTCAGTAACAAACATGCCCCTAACTAGGTAGCTAGGTGGTACAGTAGATAGAATACTGGGTCTGGAGTCAGGAAAACCTGTATTCAAAATCAGATTCAGACACTTAATAGTTGTGTAACCCTGGAAAGTCATTTCACATCTGTTTCAGTTTCCTCAACTGTACCTTGGGAATAAAACAGCATCGACTTCAAAGGGTTGTTATGGGGATCAAATAAAATAATACATAGTAGACATTTGATAAATATTTGTTCTCTTCTCATAACAACACCTTCTGAGACCTGCCCTAATCTCTGAATGTGTCTGTAACAAAACTTTCAGGAATCTTGTGGTCAGGAGACCTTGACACAAGAACAGTAATCAGATAAAAGATGCATAGTTCGTTATGTGGTCCCTACTTGAAATCTTTCCAGCTTGGCAGGACCTCCAGATCTTAAAAGCTAGTGGAAAAACCATTAAGAACCCAGAGTCAGCTCCACATCTTATTAAGACATCAGAGGAAAATGTTAACGAGAGACTTAATTTCAGTCTTTTTTAGTCATATCCAGCCCTTTGTGACCCCATTTGGGGTTTTCTTGGCAAAGATATTAGAGTGGTTCACAATTTCCTTCTCCAGCTCATTTTATAGAAGAGCAAAATAAGGCAAATAGCTTTAAGTGATTTGCCCAGGGTCACACTGCCAGTAAAAGTCTGAGGCCAGATTTGAACCCAAGAAGATAACTCTTCATTTCAGGCTGAGCACTCTCTCCATTGTGCCACCCACTGCCCCAAGATTTAATTACAAAAGGATATTCTAAATTTTTTAATCAATGATCTGAAAGAAAAAAAGACAAGAATTGTTTTTAAATGTTAGATTTGCTTGGGTCTCTTACATATTATTAAATTAAAAATCAAAGATCTATTAGTTTAATTAATGAAAAATTAAAGATCTGTTAAGTTATAGAAAACTGAAAGAAAAGTGATCTTGAAATCACCTGGTTCCCCAGGCCTCCACAATCAATTAGACATATATCCTTTTCTTTAAAATCTCAGTTACTGGCTCATTTTACCATTTGGGAATTCTTCCTCTAATAAGCAACAATGCATGTATATCTGTATATACACATAATATTAATACACAGTTATCACAAGAGTTCATGCTTATTTATCATTTTAAAGTTTTACAAAGAGTTTTCCTTAACACAGTGCTGTGAGGGAGGTATGTAGCATAAGTATCATCATTCCTAGGCTTACTAACAGGCTGCTCCTCTCTCTGGAAGTTAACACCAATATGAAAAAAAACATCTCACGGAGCAAAACTTGCTGCCTGAACATACATAGTTAAACTTGCATTTTCTAAGCATAATCATCGCCTATTCCAGTTTAGTGGAATTCAACTGTTCAGATGGTATCAAGTCTATAGTTCTTTAAATGTCTACAGTACTGTATTGGACATATTAAAAGATGAAGTCTCTCCCTAAAAGATACCATAAATTAACTTTTATCAGCCATTCTCAGGAGACTATGTATCCTGAGTTTGGAAAGACACCATCTATCTAGGCAGTATTATCACTTTCAGTATTTTCCGGCAGTAAACATTTGAGCATACCACATAAGAATTCTAAATTTCATACACCTACAATAGATTTGATTCAATCAAATAAACATTTATCAAGTACCTATGGTTAGTAGAACTCTATGCTAGGCTGTTGGAAGATAGGTAAAATTCACAAAATATTGTGCTTCAATTCAATGTTTTTAAAGTATCTATTATGTACCAGTCTCTCTCTCAGGTGCTAGAGAAACAAAAATACAACGGAAATCATGCCTTCCACGAGGGAGCTTATATTCTACTGGAGAGAAAACAGCATATATGTGGATAAATTAATATGGAATATAAAAAGGCAAATACAAAGTCACTTTGAGAAGTATTAGTCAGATGCTAATAAGTGGAGGTATCATAAAAGTATGAGATACCTCCTGAGCTTCACTGAAGGGTGTTTGGGATTCCAAGAAGTGGGAATGAGTAAAGAAGGCATTCTAGGCATCCAGGATAACCTGTACAAAAACATATGGATGAGACGTATAATGTAATATATGGAGAACTTACAGCAGGTAGATCACAGCTGATGATCCCACAAAATAATCAATCTCTTAAGTACTTAATGGACCAACATTCTAGAATAAAAGATCATAGGTTAGAGTATAATGTTCCAGGAGGGGAAAAAATGCAAAATAAAGCAAAAAAGGGAAATCAAGGCCATACACAAATTCATATACTATTGCCATACAAGTATCCATGAGTATGATTTTTTGCGCACTGTGCTTTTATTTTAAAAAAACATTCTGCACTCCAAGTCAGTAATCTGAAAATGAAGGGATTCAAATAAGATTTACCAATCACTTAATTTTTTAAAATGGTTTCAAAGAGACAAGGATTCCCAAGCTTCTACCCAAAGATACAAATATCTTTTGATGCTGAGAGAGAGAAACTGTTTATAGCTAGTGCTTGAAAAATAATTGTTGATTTATTGGTGGTACAGTAAAATAAGAAAGTGTAGCTTTAGGCAATAGAGCCGATTTTTGGATCCCTAGATATTTGCTATCCTTTCGTTAACTGGATTTAATGCCATCTGGCCTGAACCACTGGTTTGTTTTTTGTTTTGTTTTGTTTTGTTTTTGTTTTTTCCCCTTGGGGTGGGAGAGTAGAGAGGACATTAATGATGAACAGGGCATTCTGTAGTAACCTGCATAGTTGTGTGATATTGAAAATAAGTCACCTGCTGCAAGGACCAGCTCTGTAAGTGAATCATACAAGATTTACTCTTTTTATTGGAATAGTGTTGTGGATAGTTCTGGTGTTAGCAGGAGTGTAGGCTGCATAAGCCGGGGAGGCCTCCAAGGCAGATGATGCCTAGAGTCTGAGCTCACTGCGTAGCTAGGGCAGAGAATCAGTTGTCCACTCTTTCAGCGGTTATGTGGCCAATAGAAAACTACTTCATAGCCATTTCAAAATGATTTCCACCTAAATGCTAATTTATTCAGTTAAAGTGGAAATTTACCTTCCTGGCAATCATATAGCTAGGGCACCCTATCCTTGGTACTTAAGCTAGTGACTGGAAAACATAATTAACTATTGAATTGTTCAGTCATTCCGTCTTGTCTGACTCTTACTGAAGCCACTTTGAGGTTTTCTTGGGAAAGATACTGGAGTGGTTTGCCATTTCCTTCTCCAGCTTATTTTTACAGATGAGAAACTGAGGCAAATAGGGTTAAGTGACTTGCCTAATCACACAACTAGTAAATGTTTGAAGCTGAATTTGAACTCATGAAGATGAGACTTCCTGGTCCCAAGAACCAGTGGACTATACACTATGCCACCTACCTGCCCCAAACTGTTAGATTAAATTGTATCAAACTGAATTGAATCGTTTAATCTGAAACTAGAGTAGAGATTCCTGCATGGTGTTAAAGGACATTTCAGTTGCTAGTTTCCTAGCATAGTGCACTCTGGTACCCAAGATAGAATAAAGTTTTCTAGCGCCCTGTATTACATAGGGTAATATATCATAGTATACTTTAGCAATGAAAGGACAGTGAACATTTCTGACACTTCATGCTGGGCACATAGTATAGTATAACTGAAATACCAATAATAGGCACTTACCATATGGCAGGCACTGTGCTAAGCATTGGCAATACTAATTACAAACAAACAAACAAAAATAAATAAATAAAAACAATCCTTGACTTTTGAAGGAGTTTATATTACAATGGGCAAATGACATATAAATAATTCAGAACATAGAAGATAAATACAGAGGAGATGTAAAATAGGATTAGTGTGGAAGGCAAAAGAAACTAGGAGGAGGACAGAAAAAGATCTGCCAAGGGCAGCTCTTGAGCTGTCAAGTCAGTGTATCAACTAGGATTTTTAAAATTTTTTTATTTTTAATTTATAGATTAAAATAAGCATTTCCATAACATAGTATAATAAAAAGATAATTGCACATGAAACAGCTCGTCTATTGTGTACAATTTGCTATTCTTTTTCAATATATAAGTTATCATGTAAATTTTTTTCTTCCCTCCTCCCACTCTAGAGATGCCTACCATTAGACACGAATGTGCATATATGTACACATGTGTGTGCGTTTATATAAGTACACACACAAATATATATACATATATATGTAAAATCATTCTGTATATACTTCTATTTATCAGTTCTTTCTCTGGATGCAGATAGTATCTTCTTTCATATGTCCTTTGTAGTTAATTTGGATGTTTATAAGAGTCAAAATGACTTATTTGCTCAAAGTTGTTCTTAAAATGATCTTGCTGCTACTGTATACAATGTTCTCTTCGTTCTGCTCTTCATTATTTAGTGCAAGTCTATCCATGTGTTTCTAAGATCATCAGCCTCATCATTTCTTAGTGCACAGTAGTATTCCATCACAATCATATACCAAACTTCTTTAGCCATTCACCAAATGATGGGCATCCCTTCAATTTCTAGTTTTGGAACATATAGGTTCTTTTCCTTTTTTCCTGATCACCTTAAGAGACAGGCCTAATAGTGATATTACTGGGTCAAAAGGTATACACAGTTTTTCTTTTTTAAATAACTTTATTATTATAACTCTTTGAATATAATTTTAAATTGCTCTTTAATACAATTAGATCAGTCCACAATTCTACCAACAATGAATTTTTTCATATGACTATAAATTGTTATCATTTCTTCATTGGAAGTCTACTTGTTCATATCCTTTGACCATTTATCAATTGGGGAATGACTCATATTCTTATAGATTTTACAAAATTCTTTATATATTTGAGATATGAGACTTTTATCTGAGAAACTGTCTATATGATTTTTCCCAATTTTCTGCTTTCCTCTGACCTTGGCTACATTTTTATTTATATATAACCTTTTTAATTTAATGCAAACAGAATTGTACATTTTCTATCTCATTCTGCTCTCTCTTGTACTTATTCAGCCTCAGATGTTTACTAGTTGTGGTTTTTTTTTCTTTTTTATTAAGATTTTTTATTTTTAGTTTACAACACTCAGTTCTGCATGATTTTGAGTTCCAGGTTTTCTTCTCCCCCTTCCCCTCTCCCTCCCCAAGATGGCATGGAATCCAATATATTTTCTACATATAACTTCACATTGAACTTATTTACACAATAGTCAAGTTGTAAAGCAGAATTATTACCAATGGGATGAATCATGAGAAAGAAGAAACAAAACAAAAAGTAAAGCAAAAACAAAAGAGTGAAAAAGAACAAAAGGAAAAAAAGGAAAGCAAACAGTTTTGCATTCAGTCTCCGTAGTTCTTTCTTTGGATGTAGACAGTTCTCTCCCTCATGAGTCCTTTAGAGTTGTCTTTGAAACTTGTATGGCTGAGAAGAGCGAGGTCTATCAAGGTTAGTCATCACAGAATCCATATATCTATGGTTGTGTATAGTGTTCTCCTAGTTCTGCTCCGTTCACTCAACATTGTATCGTGTAGGTTTTTCCAGGTTATTATGAAGTCCGTATCTTCCCCATTTCTTATAGCACAATAGTATTCCATTACATGCATATACCACAACTTGTTCAGCCATTCCCCAATTGATGGGTATTCCCTTGATTTCCAATCCTTTGCTACTACAAAAAGAGCCACCATAGATATTTTTGTACATATGGGTCCTTTTCCCAGTTGTGTGATCTCTTTGGGATACAACCCTGGAAGTGGTATTGCTGGGACAAAGGGTATGCACATTTTTATAACCCTTTGGGCATAGTTCCAAATTGCTCTCCAGAATGGCTGGATCAGTTCGCAACTCCACCAGCAGTGTAAGAGTATTCCAATTTTCCCATATCCTCTCTAGTATTTATCATTTTCCTGTTTTGTCATTTCAGCCAATCTGACAGGAGAGATGTGGTACCTAAGAGTTGTTTTGAATTGCATTCCTCTAATCAGTAGTGATTTAGAGCATTTTTTCATAAACTGTTTTTTTCCTACATTATACTGGTTTTAGTTTGTTTAAACTTTTTTTTTCTAGTTTTAACTGCTTTTTTTCTGGTGTAAGCTAGCTTTTTTTCTAGTTTTTACTGGTATTGTCCAATCTAAACTTTTTTTTCTCAGTTCAGTTTTAATGTTTTTTTTTTCACTTTTAACTTTTTTCCTGCTTTAAACTGTATTTTCTGTTTTAACTGTTTTTTTCCAGTTTTAATTTTTTCTGGTTTTAACTGTTTTGTTTTTCTAATTTAAACTGGTTTTGGCTGTTTTTTTTTCCAGTTTTAACTGGTTTTCTCCAGTTTTTACAGGTTTTTCTAGTCTAAATGGATTTTTTTCTAATTTCAACTTTTTCATCCAGTTTAAACTGGTTTGGCTGGTTTTGACCAGTTTATTCCAGTTTTAACTGTTTTTTTTCCAGTTTTAACTGGTTTTTTTCTGGTTTAAACTGGTTTTGGATGGTTTTTCCCATTCTAACTGTTTTTTCTTCTAGTTTAAACTGATTTTAGCCAGTCTGAAATGATTTGAACTGTCTTAAACTTGTTTTAGCCAGTCAGAACTGGTTTTAACTTGTGAAAGAAAAATCATACTAGGGCAGAGTTAACTGAAATTTCACCAGTTTTACAACCCAAGTTCCTTACTTACAACAGTCCCAGCTAGTGTTTTGGGAATATGGGAAGGGTGAAGGAGGGAAAGAGCTAAACTAATGCCTTTCAAGTTCCACAAATATCCTGGCCCTTGACAAACAGATACAGTTATACTGGCTTCTAAAGGTAATGTAAAAATTGTAAAAATCTTCCTTGGCTTGCATTTTCTTTCCCATAATTTTACTTGAATTTTATCCTTCATAAAGAAGAAATGATGAAGGGATTTTTTGCATAATAAAAATGAAGAAAAAAGATATCTTTTATCTAGAAAAATGGCAATTAAAATTGGAGTAGATTGCTATGGAAGAAATAATTACATTCCCGGATTGTGCTTTTGTTTTCCAAAACAGTCTCCAATTATTCTTTAATTAAAATAGCACATTTTTATGCTTAATTATTAATACAATAAGATCCATTTAAGCTTTCCTTAGAATGCTGGACTTGGAGCCAGGAAGAGATGAGTAGGAATTCTGCCTTTAACATCTATGAGATGTATGACAAGCAGGATTTCTACCCAGGTCTAAGGGGTATAATGCCACACAGTAACTACAACAAATTTTTTTTAAAAGATGAAATGAACTAGAACATGTGTTTTTTCTGAATATTCCCAACCCAACTTTAAGAAGAGCAATATCAGCAGGATGGCCCAAGAGGGTCCTGTCAGTTACATACATAATTTTATGTTTGGGAGACAGACACTTTAGATCATAGGAAGAAAAACGAGCAAAGCAATGCAAGGACATCATTTATTTCCATGAACGGATGATGCTTTGCACACCTGATAGATTGGCTCACATGACGAACCATTTACTATTGCACATAGCCTTAAAGTCAGTTTTTACATATATTGCTGGATTTCAAGTCATTAGCATTCACCTACACTGAGAAGAGAGGCTTGAAAAATGGGTCTGAGAAGGGTCATTTGAGATTATGTCAATTTTCTGTGTCACAGTATAGTCATTTATTACTTTATTTGTAAAATGCATTGTCTTGTCATTTCTAAGCAAATTAAACAAATAAAGACTAATTCTTCTATAACACTCATCCGTATGGAAAAGACCTAGGCAGGCTCAAGGCTCAAGCTATGTTTTGGCACTTTGAAGTTAGCAATGGAGCTCACAATAACATATGATTATTATCTTTTCTTCTGCCCTGTCTCCAAAGTGCTTCCATTTTTCATTTCAAACAGTTGAAGCAAACCAAGCTAAAATAAAGAAATCTTCCCATATTCTCAGCTTCCTGCAGTGACATTCTCTCACATTACTTGGCCTCAGGCTGTTTCAAAATTGAGGAAAGCTATTATTTGCCAAAGCTTCAGAGCACATTCCCCTGTGTGACAGATAGCAATTGGGCATTTGTGCATCTCTGGTATTTTGGCAGATAGAGCATGCCTTTGACTGTCAGTTGACATTCAGTTGGCCTGGCATTGGTTCTACTGTGAGTCCCTTATGTGGTTCTCCAAGAGTCTCAGTTAGATCCTGCACTCATCTCTCCAGGTTCTCAGTTAATTAACAAACATTGACTAAGTGTACAGTATGCACCAGGCATTGTGCTAAGTGTTGGGGGTACAAAGAAAGGCAAAAGCACAGCACCTATCTTCAAGTAGTTCATAGTCTAATGAAGGGAGACAATGTGCAAACAACCATGGGCATACAAGATATATCCAGGACAGATTCAGAGCATACCGGCAATGTATGTGTGTTGGGGAGTAAAGGGGGGCAGAGGCTTGAGAAGAAAGATCTCTTGCAGAAGGTGAGATTTGAGCTTAGTTCTGAAGGAAGTCAGGGAATCCAAGAGAATGATTCCCGGCTGACCTCTCTATTGTAATACTTCTCTGATGGCTCCTCTCCCAGTTCAATCCACAGTTAGAATCAGGTGTCTCAGCAACCAATTTTTCCCCCTTTACCTAACTCAGCCCCAGCTACTAAAGCAGCTCAGCTGTATTGCACTGTTTTCTCAACTTCTTCCTCCTCAGACAGTGAATTGATCTTTGTTATCTGTGATTCAGAAGATGTTGGTTATCAGAGAAGTATGTAGCCCAAGCCGGAACCAAGGGATTTGTGTGCCTCGGGCAACATTTAAAAACTGAGTCTCTTCTCTCCACTTTTACAACCCACTAGAGTCTTTGGGCTATTTACATATTTGCTAAGTACACTAAATATTCTTCTCTCAAAGCCATTATAATGATTTAAAAAATGAAAATGCATGACTTGATACAACAGTATAACAATACAGGATAAAGTATAACAGTGATAGGATAAAAAGCACTGAAGCCTAGAATGATCTGAAACAGGTGAGAAAAGCTAATGAAGAGGAGAGGAAAGAAGACACTCAAAGGTATACTAGGACTGCTGCTTTCATCAAGGAACTTATCGCTTCAATTATTTCCATAGACTTTCAAACTTCCCATTCCTGCTACTACAGACAGATGACTGTAGGATCATAGTTTTAGAGGTGATGGGGAAGTTAGAACTTATGTACTCCAAACTCTCCATTTTATAGATGAGGGAACAAACTCAGGAGGATGAGGTGACTTTCTCAGGGTGGTGGTGGTGGTTGTTACTGTTGTGGTTGAGTTGTTTCTGGTCATGTCTGACTCTTCATTCAGGGTTTTCTTGGCAAAGATACTAGAGTGGTTTGCCATTTCCATCTCCAGCTCATTTTACAGATGAGAAAACTGAGGCAATTGAGGTTAAGTGACTTGCCTAGGGTCACAACTAATAAGCATCTGAAGCCAGATTGGAACTCAGGTCTTCCTGATTGCACTCTATTCAATGCGCCTCATCACACAAGCCCTAAGTGACTGAACTAGGACTTCAAATGAGACTCTCTGACTCCAAATTCAACACTTTTTACATGAGAAAAAGTCCAAAGTCTGAAAGGAGTCAGATTTTGTAAGGTTGTTGTGAAGAAAAATATTTTCATTACCTTACCCGGTGCCTTGTGCCTAGTAAGCATTTAATAGGTGCTTGTTCAATTGACTTGAATTAAATTGTACCTTAAAGTGCTATATAAATGTGTAATACCAGTGTATTTGCTATGGAAAAAAACAAACTGTTATGTAAAATTACATTGCTATGTTTTATGTAAGGTGGATTTGTTTTCTTTTTCAAGATACTAATTTCCAGGATCCATGGCCATAAACAATCTCACTGCACTTGAGTATCATTATGTAACCAAGATAATGTAAACATTTAAGTTTATCCTGTAAACAGTCCACTGCACCTGCACTATGCTGAATCACCAGGATACTGCTAAAGTTAACATAAAATTGTGAACTTACTCCTTGGCAAATTACCTTCTTTGTGCGCTCCTCTATTAGCGAACACTGGTCAGTAAGGGGGAATGTGAATGCTGTGCTTGAATGGCCCCCATTGAGACTTAGGAGACTGTTGTTAGAGGTGGTACTCCTACTCCCATTCTTGACAGCCCCTGTGAGAAGAGTGATTGGGTGGGTACTGTAGGAACTGAGCTCCACCGCAATCTCCCAAACCACTGCCATCAGGAAGAAAAAAGTCAATTAACCCCTTATCATGTCTCCACTGTTGTCCTTCTGGCTGCCAGGATCAAGACTGACCCTACTAAAGGCTGGATCCCAAAAGCTCCTGTGTTACATATGTGTACCATTAGACTAAAATTGCCAATAACTTGTGTAGAGATTCCTTAGTATGAACATCTGACAGTCTCTTTCTTTTATATTTCTAAGCCATAATAATTACCCTCTGTAAGTAAGGGGAATTTTGGTGTAAGTAAGGTGGATTTTAGTGTGTGTAAAGTGGATTTTTGTTATTATTTCTTAGAATTCAGTTTCCCAGGATCTGTGGCCATAACAATCTCTGTTTCCCAAGTATTAGATATGAGTTCCCAGGCTCATGGTTCAACACATCTCCACCATGCTAGTGCAGCATTATACAATGATAAATAATATAAACATGTGCTGAAACTGTAAATATCCACTACGACTGTGCAATAAGATATAAGGATGAGGTGATGTAAATTTGTGAGGCTATTGCTGGCAATACACCTTCTTTGTCTGATGCCCTATAAAACAGGTGGCCATTGGTTAGTGAGCTGGGGAAACTTTATGGTTGAATGCACAAGCTGGAATGTGTGTGCCTTGATTGGTCCCTATCAAGGCTTGGGAGGGGGGAATCTGTGTTTGCCTCAATCAGCCCCCATTGAGGCATTAAGGGATTTAGAGGAACTCTATATGGTTGAATGCACAAGTTTGTGCCTGTCTTGATTGACCTCATTGAGAAATAGGGGTATTTGCTCCCCCTTCTTGCTGGCCTTTTCAAGAAGGGTGATTAGGGAATGCTGTAGGAGTTTGTGGTGCTTCTGTTATCAGCAATGCTGTGTTAGAGAAGACTAGACTAGAATAAAGCTTATTACTAACCCCTTTAAAGCTGTCTTTCCTGTCTGACCAGATCAAGAGTGAACCTGTTAGAGACTGGAGTCTGAAACCTCCAGTGCCTCCTGCGTGTTATCTGTCTAACACCCTCTACAGAGAATTGATAGCTATTGCTACTGCATTGGGCTAAGAATCTCTCTCTCTCTCTCTCTCTCTCTCTCTCTCTCTCTCTCTCTCTCTCTCTCTCTTTCTCTCTCTCTCTCTCTCTCTCTCTCTCTCTCTCTCTCTCTCTCCTCTCTTTCTCTCTCTCTCTCTCTCTCTCTCTCTCTCTCTCTCTCTCTCTCTCTCTCTTTCTCTCTCTCTCTCTCTCTCTCTCTCTCTTTCTCTCTCAAACACACACCATTTTTCTAAAAGTAGCATGGTAGTCAAGTGGCAAATTAGAAGCCGTGTAACATTTGCTCCTATTGATTTCTCAACAAAATAAATCCCAGTTTCTGTTACTATAGGTCAAAATATTGGGAGTCAAGGGGTGGGAAACAAAAGCTTATCACTAGAAATTTTTGAATTGGTTGCTGATAAAATGGCTCCCTCATTCCAAAGGCAGCCAGGCATCCATACTCCCCTCCAACATGGGCTAATAGGTTTCTTGTCATTTCTAGTCAAATGATGACAATCCTGATTTAAATTTTTTAAATGATGTAATGGAGAGATCATTAGACTGGGATTCATGGAATCTAAGTTCTGGTCTCAGCTTTTTCTGCCTATCACCTGTGCAACTTCGGACAGAGAAGTCACTTAGCTTCTCTGTTTCCTTATCTGTAGCGTGAGGGAATCGGATAATTGACCTTTAAGCTTTCTTTCAACTTAGCTATAAATCCCACAATCCTATAATCTGTTCTGTCTACTTTAAAGTGTTGATACAAAAATCAAATGTGATCTTACGGAAAGTACTTTGTAAAGGATGATGTGTTTTGTTCAGCTTAATTAAATATAATTTACTAAACATTAAGCACCTACTATGCATAATACATTCTACTAGTGGAAGTATAAAGATGAAAAAATACAAACCCCACCTCTTTAAGAAGTTAATCAAGGGATGACCTCTTTAAAGAAAACTCAAAAAAAATCAAACTAGGAGGGGAAGACCTTTAGGGTTCCTGGCCAAAAGAGAAACAGTTAACTGATTTCTTTCTCAAAAACTAAGCCTTAAACCCACTTCACTGTGGAGCTCATAGATTGGACAATAGGTCCTGCCCTTCTAGCACAGAGTGAATGTAAATACCAAATGGTTACTAATAAATGTTGTTTGCTTCACTTGTTGACTTGGTCATCTCATGTAACCTCCTTTTGTAGATTTTGGCTTAGTGATAACAATATCACCTACTTCTCACTGCTGTGAGTCTCAAATGAAATAAAATATGTAAAGCATTTGTAAACCCTAAAATGCTATACAAATGTTGGGCATCAAAGCGTCAGAGTGGATAGCCTGGGATTGGAATTAAAACCTCTGTTCAAATCCTGCCTCGACACTTACTGGCTATGTTACCCTAGGCAAATCACTTATCCTCTCTCAGCCTCAGTTTCTGCATCTGTAACATGGGAATAACAGCCCTTACCTCAGAGAATTCTTGTGAAGATCAAATACAATGCAATAGCTCATGTAAAACATTTTACAAAAGTTAAAGTACTAAATAAATTCTAACTCTCTTCATCACCATCGCCCAGGTTCTTATAGCTAGTGTATGTCAGGATTCAAACCCAAATCTTCTTGGCTACAAGTTCAGGGCTCTACTTGCTACACCATACTACCCCAGCTGTCTGACACTTTATCACCTAACCTAACAATTTAGGGGAAAAAAAGTGAAAATAAATGGTGGAGTATATAAGGTAGTGGGCAAAATAAAGCTTTTCTCCTGGGTAAGACTTGTGCAACTTGTCTGGGAGAGCAGTCTGACAGTTGTTGATTCTCACAGTAGGGAAAAATGGGAGATTTTGGAAAATCAGATGCATTTAAAGCTTGTTAGTCATTACTCTAGGCACTCACCTTAGCCTGTTGGGCACTGCTGCTGAGGTAATTTGAGGCTTCATGTTAGGCACCGTTTGACATTCAAAGAAGGTCAGATTTGACAGCTGATAGTTAATTTTCTGAAAGCACTTGCTTTCCCCCATCACTTCCTCCCTACATTCCATTACCCCATCAAAAAGGAGGGGTGGAGGAGAAAAAGGTTCCTTTGTCTATACTTTGGGTTTTCACTTATTACATTCCCTGGGATTGCCAGGGAGGATTGTGGCTAGCCCTTTGAATGACAACATTCCAACAACTTTTTAAACTTGGAGGAATCACTGTCATCAGGGCTTTTTGGAATATAAATTATTTTTCTTGGCAGATATTGCAGCCTCCACAGGGCTCATTAGGTTTTCGGGAGAGAAGAAGACTGTCACAAAAAGTGGTACTGTTCCAATGAAATTCCTAATGGATCTGCAATGTCTGTGGCTTCCCTTAGATCTCTGAATTCCAAAGTAGGGCTTTCAAAATTGTCATTTACCTGACTGTTCATTCCAGAGCAATGAGGCTGCTATTTTCTACATCTTTTATTCCCAGACTTTCACTTTGACGCTTACTCCATGGAGGGGGTGGGTGTAGACATTTCTATGATTTAACAGCATTGGCATTCCCTTCTAACTGGCTTCCTGGTTCATCTTCACATGAAGAATTTCTTTGCAGTGATTGGTTTCTCAGAGATGAGCAGTCATATCTCTTCTCCCTCCTATGGGTGCTGATGCTGGAAGCTTTCCTATGTGATCCCTTACATAGAAAAGTTAATCAACTGAATTCCATTGCAGCAAAAGAATTTTGGGCTCAAATCCCAAACTCTGTTATAAAAATACTTTCCAATCAGCCCAGAGAATGAAAGATAAGCAAGGCAGGTTTTGTTTCAGAAAAGCAAAAGAACTTAGTGTGTTTTCTTTGATTCTTTATCTATTCATTGTGAAATGTAAATAAATAGAAAGGCTACTATTGTGTTACTAATCTTGTTGCATTTGGTTCAAATTAACAAACCAATGTTTCACCCTTCCTTTTGATTAATTACTTATACCTTTGAAGGAAGGAGGAAGAGGAGGAGGAGAAGGAAGAGGAGAAAGAGTCAGAAGAGGAGGAGGAAGAGGAAGAAAAGGCAGACAGCAAAAATAGCTCATCTGGCACCCTAGTCACATACTTCTGTAAATTGACAAATACATAATACATGATAACCAAATAAAAGAACTCAAGATTTTAAAATGAAGCAGCACTATAAAGGAATTAAGACAGTTTCAGAATATCACTGAAGGAAATAGGGGGAAATGCCAGATTGTGGCATAGTGAATCTGTGTTAAGAGGATACATGTTAGTTGAATTCATAGCCTTCAATTTATTTTTCATTTGATTCCTTCTGTGCATGAAATGAAGAGGCTATTACCCCTCTCTAGTCACCTTAATGCAAAGATAATTACAAAAACTGTTACCATCCTACCAAATCATAGCTGAATAGCTCAGGAGGAAAAAAGAAAACCCTCAGTCTGGCTTATTCAAGATTTAAGCTAATTAGGATGAGCAGATCGCAATTTGATAATTTCAACTTTCTATTACTGCTTATTTAGACTTCTTGGTGTATAGCTATCCTGTAACTTAACTGAACATCAATTAAACCTAGCAGATATGGAATCACAATGTCAGATCTAAATGATTTAGGCCAACTCTGTTATTTTCCAGAGGCAAAAATATACGTTCGGAGAGGTAAAGTGTTTTACCTTATATGACCAAGGTCAGGTAAGGAGTTAATTGCAAGGGTAGCATGGCTTCCCTGGGCTTCTTCCTCCTGTTCTAGTGGTTTTTCCAATTAAGTGTTTGGGTTTTGTTTTTGTCTGTTTTTTTTTTTTGGCACAAGAAACTATAAATCTATTATATACAATATGCTGTTTCTTCTAAATATATAATAAAACTGTCACGTAACTTTTTTTCCTTTTTTCTTCTCTCCCTCCATCCTGCCCTAGAGGTGGCTACCATTAGACATAAATATGTTTCTTTTATTTATCAGTTTCTTCTCTGTATACAGATAACATCTTCCTTCATAGGTCCTTCGTAGTTAATTTGGTTACTTATAATAGTGAAAATGACTTAGTTGCTCAAAGTTGTTCTGAAAACAATATTGTAGTTACTGTATACAACATTCTCTTGGTTCTGCTCATTTCTCTGTTCATTATTTCATATAAGTCTATCCATGTTTTTCTAAGATCATCAACCTCTTCATTTCTTATAGCACAGCAGTGTTCCATCAGGATCATATACCACAACTTGTTCAGCCATTCCCCAATTGACAGGCATCTCAGTAATTTCCAGTTCTTTGACACCACAAAGAGAGCTGCTATAAATATTTTAGAACATATAAGTTCTTTTCTCTTTCTCTAATCATCTTTGGAAACAGACCTAGTATTGGCATTGCTGGGTCAAGGGTTATAGGTAGTTTAATAACTCTTTGGGCGTAATTCCAGATTGCCCTCCATTTTGGAGGGCATTAGTGTCCCAATGTTTCCACATCCCCTCCAACATTTATTGCTTTGCCCTTTGCTCATTTTAGCTAATCTGAATTTTGGCCAATTAAATGTAACATGAAAGATTTGTGATTTTTCACTGTGGGAACTCCCAGTGTGGATACACCCTCTACCAACTCAGATTGTAAACTAATTCTTTCCTTTAATTAGATGAGGAACTATATAGTTACCCCAACTTAAGTCACTTGCCAGGGTCAAATAGCAAATAAGTGACAAAAGCAATACTTGAACTCAGCCCTTCCTGACTTAGGAACTCTGTCTACACCACTCCAAATAAGAATACAGTAGAGAATAATTCAGCACAGCATAGAATAAGGAATTCTAAACTGAAAAGAAATGTATGAGAGCTAGAAAAAATCTAAAGTCTACATTATGTTCCCAGGATAGTGCAGATATTCTGGTAGCCTTATTAATCTTTCTTACAAATAATTCTAATGTACTACAACAAGCAGTTATTTGTTGCCTTACTGTGTTCATAGCACTATGGTAGGCTATAGGAAAGGTATGAAGTAGTTAAGTACAAAATAGGTAATCCATTAGAGTGTGAACTTCTTGGGGGGAAGAATCATCTTTTGCATACTCAGTGTTTAGTACAGTGTCTGGCACACAGTAGGCACTTGACAAATGTTTATTTATTGATCGATTATAAGGCATAATTCCTATGCTTCTGGAATTTATAGTTCATCATCAGACACAAGCATTTGATAGCAGTAATACAAAATATTATATGATCAGCACATAAAAGGCATGATACAAAGTATTCTATAAGCACAGAGGGAGGAAGTTGTTACTACTATTAGGCAATATGGAAAGCTTCAAGAAGATAGAATTTGATTTGGGCATCAAGGGAGGGGAAGGAACTCAGCTATCAATGGGAACAGAGCAAACATTCTAGGTATGGAGAATGATGTGACCCACAAACCCAGAAACCATGACACACAGAGATTTTTTTTCAGGAGATAAAGAGGAGTCTGTGTTGGCTGGAGCATATAATATAGTAATGAGCATTGTGGTTGCATTTTCAGATTATTATCATACAATGATACAATACAGTAGAACAGTACCCTCCTAAAGACATCTTGTTTTCATAAAATCGGAGCTACAATGTAGTGTGCTTATTTAACTTTCTTGTGTTCTCATATGTGTTGCTAGTGCTTAAATCAGAGAACAGTTGGGGAGCAAAGCTATCCAGTTTCAGGATCACTGATGCAGACAAAGTTCCTGGCATGATGAAGTGAGAAGAAAAAAAAAACATCGAAGAGGGATTTGTGATTAATCAGTAGCAATAACTACAGATGTCACATCACCACTCTCTTGGACACCCAGAAATAAATTTCCATTGGAAGCCTAGCTCTAGTAGTGCGATCCCTGGTTATTCATTATAGTAGCAGCTAACAACCAAAGTATGACCTAGAAAGGAAAATGACATTGTTGGTAAGTATGAAGATGATTTTGTGGAACAATGTTTCATGAATCATTTAACATGATTAATTATGCATCCATCCAAAAAGATTGTTATGTCCAAGGACCAACCTAGTTGGATGCAGAAAAGCTCATTACCAGAGGGTTGGCCACTAAGTCATGAATTTTTTTGTTGCTGACAACCTAAGAAACAAAGAAAAATTAAAAGTGACCCTCGATCCTATTCAGTCTCCTCTCGTTTTGATGGGCTTGGTATTAGAATAGCACAAAATGCATGAATAATAATAAATGGATGAATTTCTCTAAACATTATCTTAATTATGAGTACTCTAATTGTGCTATCAAATTGGACAGTGTCAATATCCCCCCACACACACACACACACACAAAAATTCAAAAATCTAGAACACTGGGCCAAAACTAGAATTGGATAGGAAGGAGAAAGGAGAGGAGTCACCCAATGTTCTTTGTCACTTTCCTCTAGATCTCTTGAAATTATAAGAGTATCAGTGGAGAACATGATGACCTTCTCCTGGTTCTCTTGACATAAGCTTGTCAATGGAGAATACAATGACCTTCCTCTAGGTCTCTTGACATAATTAGGTTCTCTTTGGAAAATGCTGCCTGTCCAATTTAAAATCTTATTCTCAGTATATGTCCAGCTGACCAACTTTTCTGCTAATGTTGTTGGTGATATCTTTTATACCATTGATGGTTTGCGATTTTTTGTTGGCTATATATTTAACTTATTTTTTACTTCCATGAATCTCTTCATTTCCTCTGTGGGTGCCTTTCAGCTTATCAGTATCCTTACTAAAATGTGCACCCAGAACTGAACACAGTGTGTAGAATACACTGGGACTATCGCCTACCTTGAAATGAACACTGTGATCCTCAGTGTAGGTTAAGATCATATTAGCTTTTTGTTTGTCACCTCACACTGTTAATTAGTGTTGAGCATACAATCCATAGAAAGCTCTAATTAAGAAAATAACTGTGTCTAACTTTTACTTATGAAATTGACATTTTTAAACTCAAACACAATCATTCTCACATTTTGTTTATCCCAAATGTTTTAACCTATTAATATATTTTGAATTCTGATCCTGTCATCCATTGTTAGCTATCCCTTTCATCTTTGCATCATCTGCAAATTTGACTAACAAGTATCTATGCCTTTGTCCAAATAATTCATAAAATAATATTATATGTCATGGAGCCACTGGGAACAGCTTCCTGGTGTACTACATTAATGTCCTCCTTACAAGCTGACCTCAAACCATTAATAACTACTCCATACAATTGTACTCTTATTTAGAGCTCATATCTCTCTTTTCTACAAAAATTTGTGATAGCTTTTGTCAAATAGTAAGCTGCATTTATGGTTTTCCCCTGACATATGAATCTAGTAACCCAGTCAAGGAATGAAATAAAGATGGTTTGGCATGGCTTCTTTTATTTTTTTACAAGTTTTAGAGTTTTATTTCTGTTCTCCCAATCATCCAGAGCAGAGTTGGGCTGGGATCTTGCATGTCTTGAATCCATGCTCATCCTTTGTTATTTTTTTAAAATTTTATTCAGTATTTTATTTTTCCCCAGTTACATGTAAAATAATTTTTAACTTTCATTTTTAAAACTTTAAATTCTAAATTCTCTACCTTCCTCCCTCCCCCACTATTGAGAAGGCAAGCAATTCAATATAAGTTATACATATGTGGTCATACAAAACATTTCTATATTAATCACGTTGTGAAAGAAAACATAGACAATAAAAACCTCAGGAAAAATAAAGTTTAAAAAGTATGCTTCGGTCTGTATTCAGACACCATCAATTCTTTGTCTGGAGATGCATAGCATTTTTCATCATATGTCCATCAGAATTGTGTTGGATCATTGTATTGCTGGGAATAGCTAAGTCAGTCAAGGCTGATCATCTTACAATATTGTTACTTTGTACACAGCAAATTTCACTTTGTATCAGCTCATGTAAGTCTTTCCAGGTTTTTCTGAAACCATGATGCTCGTCATTTCTAATAGTATTCCATCATAATCACATACCACAACTTGTTCAGCCATTCCCCAATTGATGAGCATCCCCTCAATTTCTAATTCTTTTTCCCCATGTAAGAGCTAATATAAATATTTTTTTGTTTTTATCACTTTTTTATATAGACCTAGTAATGGTACTGCTAGTTCAAAGGGTATGCATGGTTTTATAACCCTTTGGGCATACTTCCAAATTGTTCTTAAAGAACAGTTGAGTGACCTTGGGCAAGTCACTTAACCCCAATTGCCTTGCCTTCCCCCCTCAAAAAAAAAGAATGGTTGAATCAGGTCTCAGCTCTACCAACAATGCAATAATATCTTTTTCCTCATATCCTCTCCAACATTTGTCATTCTCCTTTTCTGTCCTATTAGTCAATCTAATAGGAATGAGGTAGTACCTCGAATTGATTCAATTTGCATTCCTCCATCCAATAGCGATTTAGAGCACTTTCTCATATGGCTATAGATAGCTTTGATGACTTCATCTGAAAACTGTTCATATCTCTTGATCATTTATCAGTTGAGGAATGGCTCCTATTTTTATAATGATGCAGTTCTCTATATATTTGAGAAATGAGACCTTAATCAAAGAAACTTGCTTCAAAATTTTTTTTACAGTTATGATTGCTAAATGTATTTCCCTCCATCCTATTCCCCCTCCATTTATTCTACCCTCTCTCTCCTTTCACCCTGCTCCTCCTCAAAAGTGTTTTGCTTCTGACTACTGCCTTCCCCAGTTTGTCCTCCCTCCTAACCACCCTCTCCCCTTCTCTTATCCCTTCCCCTCCTACTTTCTTGTATGGTAAGATATATTTCTATACCCAATTAAGTGTGTATGTTATTCCTTCCTTGAACAGTTCTGATGAGAGTAAGGTTCACTCACTCCCTGACAACTCCCCCCTTTTCCCCTCCACTGTAAAAAGCTTTTTCTTGCTTCTTTTATGTAAGATTATTTACCCCATTCTACTTCTCCTTTTCTCTTTCTCCCAGTGCATTCCTCTTTCTCTTCTCACCCCTTAATTTTATTTTTTAGATACCATTCCTTCATATTTAACTCATGCCTGTGCCCTCTGTCTATATCTACTCCTAACTGCCCTAATAATGAGAAACATTTTTTACGAGTTACAATTGTCATCTTCCCACGTAGGAATGTTAAGTTTAACCTAATTAAGTTCCTTATGATTTCTCTTTTCTGTTTACCTTTTTGTGCTTCTCTTGAGTCTTATATCTGAAAGTCACATTTTCTATTCAGCTCTGGTCTTTTCATCAAGAATGCTTGAAAGATATCTATTTCATTGAATATCCATTTTCCACTGAAAGATTATACTCTGGGCATACTTGCTGGCTAGGTGATTCTTGGTTGTAATCTTAACTGCTTTGCCCTCTGTAATATCATATTATAAGCCCTCTGATCTTTTAATATAGAATCTGCTAAATCTTGTGTTATCTCGACTATGGCTCCACAATATTTGAATTATTTCTTTCTGATTGCTTGCAATATTCTCTCCTTGACCTGGGAATTCTGGAATTTAGCTATAATATTCCCGAAAGTTTTCGTTCTGGGATCTCTTTCAGGAAGTGTTCTAGAATATCAGGGCAATTTTCCTTGGTAATTTCTTGAAAGATGATGCCTATGTTCTTTTTTTGATCATGACTTTCAGGTAATTCAATAATTTTTAAATTATCTCTCCTGAATCTACTTTTCATGTCAGTTGTTTTTCCAATGAGATATTTCATGTTGTCTTCTATTTTTTTCATTCTTTTGATTTTGTGTTATTGTTTCTTGATTTCTTATAAATTCATTAGTTTCCATTTGCTCAATTCTAATTTTTAAGCAATTATTTTCTTCAGTGAGCTTTTATATTTCCTTCTCCATTTGGACAATTCTACTTTTTAAGGAGTTTTTCTTTTCTTCAGTGAATTTTTGTACCTCTTTTCTTATTTGGCCACTTCTGCTTTTTAAGGGATTCTTCTCCTCATTGGCTCTTTGACTTCTTTTACCATTCGGCCTAGTCAGGTTTTTAAGGTGTTATTTTCTTCCGTATTTTTTTGTTTCTCCTTTACCAAGCTGTTGACATGTTTTTCATGATTTTCTTGCATCACTCTCATTTGTTTTCCCAATTTTTCCCCTACCTCTCTTCCCTGATCTTCAATTCTTTTTAAGTTCTTCCATGGTCTGAGATCAATTCATATGTTTCTTGGAGGCTTTCGATGCAGGAATTTTGACTTTGTTGCCTTCTTCTGAGTGTGTGTTTTGATCTACCATGTCATCATAATAACTTTCTATGGTCAGAATTTTTTCTGTTGTTTTCTCATTTTTCCAGTATATTTTTTGACTTTTGCTCTTTGTTAAATTGGGGCTCACCTTCAGGGTGGAGGGTTCACTGTCCCAAGTTTCAGGGGTTTTGTGCAGCTATTTTCGGAGATACTTTTAGGGAGCTGTAAGTTTTCAGTTCTTTCAATGGTGGTATGATCTAAGGAGCTGTGTGTTTACTACTTTCTTGGCTTGTAGTGTGCCCTGTGAGTGACCACAAGCACTCTTTTCTGCCCTGGAACTGTGACTAGGGTCCCTGTTCCACTGTGGCTGCAATCTCTGGTGTTCTGGTGCTCCTTTTTACCCTAGGACTGCCACTCAAGACTGCCACCCAGATCTGAGTATAGGAAAAGCAACACAGTCCTGCCTTAGTGCTAGCAAAGGGACCCCTGTAATCTCCTTCTGATTAGTCGTTCAACCCCCTTACTGCCTGTGGGCTGAGGGCTCCAGAAGCAGCCACTGTTGCTGCTGATTCAGTGACTCCCAAGGCCTGCTCTTGGTTTGCTGGGGCCCAGTGTCCATTAGTGCAGCCTGAGCTGGATTGTGCTCCACTCTCACCCAGGTGTGACAGACCTTTCCTGCTGACCTTCTAAGTTATCTTTGGCTGGAAAATTATTTCATCCTGTCCTTTTGTGGATTCTGCCACTTCAAGAATTGTTTTATGGCATTATTTCAAGGTGTTCTGGGGTGAGCTCAAGTGAGTTGCTGACTTTTATCAGCCATCTTGCCTCTGCCTCCTGGCATGGCTTCTTCTGAATGAAGTTGTCCTGACTCTTTGGGATCACCACTTCCTTTCCTAAGTGATCATTAATCATCCCTTTCATAACATGTTTTATAATATTACTAAAAATGGAGGTCAAACTCATTAGCTTATAATTATGGACTACATTCTCTCATTTTCTTCTAAAAAGAGGGATAGCATTTACCCTTCTGTATCTACAGTCTTTAAAACATCACTTAGAGTAGACAATTGCATCTGCCAGTTCTTTCAGTAGCTAATGATGTGGTTCATCTGGGCCTTTTGACTTCTGGATATTCTCTCTGTGGGTTTTTAAGGCACTGCTCTTTTGTGGTTCTGCTACCTACTTGACTGATTATTCTCAGTCTCCTTTGCAGAGGTCATTCCACATCAACTATACATGAGTGAACCCTGAGACTCTATTCTAATCCCTTTTCTCTTCTTTATCAACCTACTCTTTCAGTGATCTTACCAGTTTCCATGTGTTCAGCTATTATCTCTATGCAGGTGACTCCCATATCTACAAATACAGCCCATCTCTCTCTCTCTTTGGAGCTTCAGTTTCGCATCTCCAAAGACCTGATGAACATCTGTCTCATAAGCATCTCAAATTCAACATTTCCAAATTTGATCTTATCTTTTCCTTAAAGTCCGCTCCTCTTCTAAATTTCATTATATTCTGTTGAAATTGCTCCAGTCACAGAGATTTAAAAACTAGAACTCATCTTCAATTCTTCACTCAAACAACCCCTTTCATGTCTAATTTGTTGCCCCAAATCTTGTCATTTCCCTTCCACATTTTTTCTATCCCTGCTCTTCTTTCTACTTATATTGTCATCACCCTAGTTCAGTTACTCATTGCCTTTTCCCTGGACTATTGCAATAGCTTCCTAATTGATCTCCCCGCCTCCAGCCTCTACCCTCTCCACTCTATATACCTACTTCTTGATATCCTTAAAGTACAAGGCCAATCATTTCAACCCCCTGTTCAAGAAGCTTCAGTTTCTTTCTTGGCATTTAATCAATTATTAATATTTGTTAAGTACTCATTCTATATCAGGCACTGTGCTGTGGCACTGGGGGGTGCAAGTACAAAGACTCAATCCCTACTTGCAATGAGTTTATGTTCTAATGGAAATGATAAGTACATACAAAAGCATATAGCATAAATATGAATTAAATAAATGTAAATATATTAAAGTAGTGAGGATTAAGAAGCATTTCCTGCAGAAGATGGTACTTGAGCTGCAGTAATTTTATGACACAGAGATAAGAAGTGAGTATATGGCCCTTCTCCATCTAGTTCTCACCTATTTTTTTCTGGTAGGATTACAGATTAGAGCCCCTCTGCCCGCATGCATTCTCCATTTCAATAAAACTGCCCTATTTGTTATTCTCTGTATATAACTTCCCATATCCCAGCACCACACCTTCTGCACAGTCTGTTGCCCATGCCTAGAATGTTCTACCACCACAACTTGACTTCTTGGAAGGCCTGGCTCTTCTCAAGTTCCACCACTTTTAAGAACCCTTTACTGATTTCTCCAATTGTTAGTGGCTTCACTAGAATTACTCTGTGTTTATTGTAGCTTGTATTTATTATGTGTGAATACTCTCCATTGATGTGGTCCTAGGATCTCTATTTAGAGACAGAAAGAATCTTAGAAGCCGTTAAGTCCAACCCCTCGTTTCGCAGATGAACTGAGGCTCAGGAAAGTTAAAGGGCTTACCTAGAGTTAGACTGCCAGAAAGTGCCTGAGATAGGATTTGAAGCCAGGTCTTCCTGATAGCTATGTGGGACAGTGAACAGAACAGTGGACTTGGAGTTCAAATCATACTGCAATTACTAGTTGTATGATCCTGGGCAAGTCATTTAACCTTTTGTTTTAACCATCAATTCTTTCATGTTCAAAAGTAGTTGGACTCAATGGCCTCTACACCCAAGTAGCTGGATGGATAGAGCACAAAGGCATAGAAAACAAAAGTTGGAGAAAGGAAGATATAATTTCATATCCTTCCTCAGACAATGATTAGCTTTATGATCCTGGGCCAATCACATAACCTCTCTGTGCTTCAATTTCTTCATACATAAAATGGGGATAATAACAACAGCAGGTACTTTTTATTATTACCTAATATTGTGAAGATCAAATGGGTTAAGATATATAAAATGTTTTACGTATCTTAAAATGCTAAAATTCTAACTTATTGTGAAGAAAAAGAATTCTTTTACAACAAATCTGGTCACTCAATCATCCAGGCTCTTCTTGAAACCTTCCAACGAGGAAGACTCTACTGCCTCCTGAGGCCACCCATTCTACACCAAGGTAGCCCTAATTATTAGGAGCTTTTCACTATATCTTGCTGCTTCATTGGAATTATATTTGCAAAATTATTTATTTGTTAATAAAACTTTCTTCAAGGCTAAGGATTTCCATATTATACCATCAGTTTCCTAGCTAAACTCATATGGGAATCTGGAAACATGAGGAAAATGCTAACAAACACATTTCCATTTCTTGGGGCTCCAAGAGAAGGCAATGCAGTGGGCTTTTCATTTTCTTTTTATCATATGTGCAGGCAAATTCTTCTGTTAAGGCCTGTCCAAGAGATGAAGAACATGGGGTGTAAATATATAAATGAATTCTCTTCCACAGTAGGGTTGAGTAATCTTAATTTAACAAAAACCTTAACTCTGTGGTACTCTTCAACTCCCACTGAGGTCTTCTTTACTTTGCCAAAATGGAACCGATTAGTTTCTACTAAACAAGCTCGACATGGTTCTTCTGACGGCAGCTGGTGAATTCACCTCATTTATAATTGTCTATGTTGAAGGAGGTTGATTTGTTCATATTCCACATGTTTGTTTTGTAAGATTTGACTAATATTCTTTTGGGGACACAAAATCTACTCTACTGACTATGTAAAGTTTGATATTAGGATGTGAGAATCTATTTCTGTTATACTCAGTACTGATTTCCAAAACAACAAAGAAGTCAGCACCAGATTGTTGGCACTCTATGCTATTTGGTCCAATGTTCACAGTAACATTCGGGTTCTTCTGGTTGGTTGTTAACTAGAGAATACTAAGAGATGTCTAAAAATGTGCAGTGCTACTTGGGATTTTTCAAATGACAAAATGTCATTAGCATATTAAAATATCCATCTCTAATGACCCATCAAATATGACTTCCATTCATTCTTTTAAGAATTAAGGAGCATGAACATGATAGTTTATTATTAAAATATAAGAAATTATGAATGAAAGAATTCAGGGAAGAGCAGTAAGACTTATCTGATCTAACAGAGAGTTAACAGAGCTAGGAAAATAATGTACAAAATGTCTACAACAGAGTACATGGAAATGTATTAAAAATTAAACCAAATGCCATGTAATCATAATGATTGAAATGGATGTCAAAGAATAGAGGATCTAATGCACTTCTCTCTTTTTTTGCAGAGCTTGGGGAAAAAAGGGTGTGTAACATTACATAAGACAGCTAGGTAATGCAGTGGATAGAGCGCCAGGCCTGCAGTCAAGAAGACCTGAGTTCAAGTCCAGCCTCAGATATTTACTATCTAAGTTACTTAACCCTGTTTGCCTCAGTTTCCTCATCTGTAAAATGAGCTGTAGAAGGAAATAACAAACCACTCCAGTATCTTTGCCAAGAAAACCCCGAATGGGGTCACAAAGAGTCATTAATGATTGAAATGACTAAACCACAAAATTACATATACTGTCAGACTTGGTAGATCTATTGTTTAGTTTTGCTGCTCTGCTTTTTCCCTCTCTTTCTTTTTATCCTTTCTTACAAGAGATAACTACCTCTCTAGATAGGGAAGAGAAAAGAAATATACTTGAAAGTGAAGGTAACATAAAAACAAAGATTTTTTAAAAAGAAGCTACCACTTGATTGATTGTTTTCTTTTGTCAGATCAATAGCTTAATGAAATAATCGGTGGCATGTATACCTTGCTCTAGGCAAAAACAAAGATGGGAGAGCTTTCATTTTGTTGTAGTCTTTATTTTACCCCACAGAATATTCAGAAAAGGGAGAAAAAATAAATACTGCACAAAACTCATAAAGGACTCAAAGTAATCTATATTGAATCAGTGCAGTTTTTCTCCCTATATGACGGGTCCCATTTTCCCCACAGGGTCCAAATTCTTCCAGACTCTGTACTATGTTATAGTCTAGACTCCCCATAGAAGGCAAATGAAGCTGGGATCACCAGTTTGGGGCAATCCTTCCAACCTCAAGAAGTCATGGAATCTCATCCTCACACAGTGCCATATTAAAGTTCCACCTTCACCTCAAAGGGGAACATACTTGGGACCACTGGCCAGGCACCCCCTTTCCCATCAGGCCCACAAAGTCTAACTAATTTTAACAGCAGAGTACAAAGTCTCAATCCCTAGTTACTCAGGATAGTGACTTTTGGTTCCCCGTTTCTGCTCTGCCAAGCACCAAAAGACATGGATCTGATCCTCTTCACTCTCTAAGAGTTACTTATTTCAGGAAACTGTACTTGCCTTGACAATGAGAAAAATTAAGGTTGATCCTGTATCATTTATTTATTGATCCTATTTCCAATTAATTCATTTTGTCCAGTAACTGCTTTTTTTTCCTGTAACTGCTTAAGTTGTGTTTTTTTGTTTCTGAACTTAATTCAGAAACTCAGCTGGCTTGTAATGGGTTAAATTTAAAAATCCAGCTCTCCAGTTAATCATTGATCTATTCTTGCCTCAAGGAATTTAACTGACCTTGAGGAGTGTGTGTGAACACAAAGGAAGTCATGCCTGATATCTACAACACCAAGCTATTCTTCAAGGCTGTCTGGTTTGCTGTCCAAAATTCTGGGCTGCTGTCTCATGTTTGTATTCAAATGATGAGCACTTCTTAGTCTCATGAAAAGAGGAAGACCATTACTAGCCTCCATTACCAAACTTCCAACCAATCATGTTATTCTCTGTGCTTCAGCTCTGCAACCAGACAGGTTGTACTTAATCCCATGAGGTAATCTAAACTGTTTTGTTCTTTGTTCTGTACTTTCCCAAACCTATAAAATGGGAACTGTCATTTTTCTTGGGGTCTTTGGCATGAAAGGAGGCAAACCACTGACCTCTTATTGACAAGCTGCATGCCCATGTTAATAAATGTTGCCTTGCTGGGATATTTGTCTCAATTTACTCTTTTGTTAAAACTCAAATACAGAAATAGAGTGGTGGATCAATGGAAAAGTTTAGGTACACAAGACACAATAGTCAACGACTATAGCAATTTACTGTTTGATAAACCCAAAGACTCTGGGATAAGAACACATTATTTGACAAAACTACTGGGAAACCGGAAAATAGTATGGCATAAACTATGCGTAGTTTATTATACCAAATACCAAAATAACTTCAAAATGGGTAAATGATTTAGACATAAGGGGTGAAATTATAAGCAAATTAGGAGAGCAAAGAATAGTTTACCTGTTAGATCTATGGAGAAGGGGAGAATTTATGACCAAACAAGAGGTAGAGAACTTTATGATAAGCAAAGTGGATAATTTTGATTGCATTAAATTAAAAGGTTTTTGCACAAACAAAGTCAATGCAACCCAGATTAGAAGGAAGCAGAAAGCTGGAAACAATTTTTATAGCCAGTATCTCTGATAAAGGCCTCATTTCTCAAATATACAGAGAACTGAGTCAAATTTATAAGAATACAAGTCATTCCCCAACTGACAAATGGTCAAAGGATATGAACAGGCAGTTTTCAGATGAAGAAATTAAAGCTAGCTATAGTCATATTAAAAAACAAAGCTCTAAATCACTATTGATTAGAGGAATGCAAATTAAAAACAATTCTGAGGTACTACCTCACACCTGTCAGATTGGGTAATATGACAAAAAAAAAAGGAAAACAATAAATGTTGGAGATTTGGGGAAATTGAACACTAATGCACTGTTGGCAGAGTTGTGAACTGATCCAACCATTCTGGAGAGCAATTTGGAACTATACCCAAAGGACTATAAAAAAACTGTGTATACCCTTTGATCCAGCAATAGCACTACTAGGTCAATATCCTAAAGAGATCATAAAAAAGGAAAAGGACCCACATGTACAAAAATATTTATAGCAACTCTTTTTGTGGTGGCAAAGAATTGGAAATTGAGAGGCTGCTCAATGGAATACTATTGTTCTATAAGAAATGATGAGCAGGCAGATTTCAGAAAAACCTGGAAAAACTTACATGAACTGATGCTGAGTGAAGTGAGCAAAACTAGGACATTGTACACAGTAACAGCCACATTGTGCAAGGATCAACTTTGATAGACTTAGGTCTTCTCAGCAATACAATGATCTAATTCCAAAAGACTCATAATGGAAAACGCTATCCACATCCAGAGAAACAACTGTGGTGTCTGAATGCAGATAGAAGCATACTATTCATTCTCTCTCTGTCTCTGTCTCTCTGTCTCTCTCTCTGTTTCTCTCTCTCTGTCTCTCTCTCTCTCCCTCTGTGTGTGTGTGTGTGTGTGTGTGTGTGTTTCCTTTTGTTCTGATTCTTCTTTCACAACATGACTAATGAAGGAATATGCTTAATATAATTGTACATGTATAGCCCATGTCAGATTGCATGCTATCTTGGAGAGGGGGAGGAGAGGGAGAGGGAAAATTTGGAACTCAAAATCTTATGTAAGTAAATGTTTAACACTAAAAATAAATTTGAAGAATAATAAAAAGAAAAATAAATAAATAAATAAAACAAAAACCTCAAACACAACAATATAAATCCAGATCCAAAAAGTCCCAGTTTTGGGATTATTTGCAAGGAAATCTCTAAGGCCTACAAAGTACAAGGAATCTTTTTTTTTATCAAGAAAATAAGATTTTAGAAATCCCTCTTCCTCTTCCTCCACCTCTTACTCCTCCTCCTCCTTCTTCTTCATCTTTCTTCCTCTTCCTCCCAATTTAATGTCAATTTAATAACAAAATATTTTCAAGAAATGTTTTCTTAGCTTTCTGTTTAATTTTTCTTCAAATAACAAACATTTTAAAAATTAATCTGTTCTTCCTACTACCAGCTCTTGGAATTGGGGAAGGGAAAAAAGCAAAAAACAAGTCCCTCAATATGAATCTACATAGGCAAAATAAATTCCCACATTAAACATGTCCAAGGATGTATGATTCCTTGTGCAATTTAAGTTCATTGCCTGTCTATCCAGAGGTAAATAATATGTTTCATCTTATCCCTTTTGGGCTCATGGTTTAAAATTACTTTAATCAAAGTTCTAAAGTCTTTTAAAGTTATGTTTTACTATAAAGTTGTTATCATGGTATAAATTATTCCAGTTCTATTCACTTAACACTGAGCTAATTCACAGAGGTCTTACAAATTTACTCTAAAATTATTCACTTCATCTTTTCTTATGGCACAATAATTTTTCCATTATAGTCATAAACCATAATTTGTTTAGTCATTTCCCTATAGCAGAAGACTGTAATATTAATTAAGGTAGGACTTTCTTACTGTTTTCTCTTTTAGAATACTAAAGTAATCAAGTGCCTTTGATTAAGTCTTGCTGGGTGCTAAGCCCCAGACCCACAACATTTTGCTAACTACATATGAAGCCCCAGGCCCAGATCCTTTTTGCTGATTAGGTATGGAGCCTTTGGGCCCTAAGAAGAATATATAAACTCAGAGGTTAGCATTTTGTTTGGGGCTTTCACACTGGAAGAGTGTTGGTGTGGAGACTCTGGGTAGCCGCCGGAGCCCCCCAGCTTTGAAAAAATCCAGATGTTGGTGCTTCTATGGTAACTGTGTGTTGGGATTTGGTCTGTTTATATTGTCTCTGTTTGTAATTTCTGTTTGTATTTGCTCTGAAGTTCAGGGTGCTGGCTTTTCCCCCTGAACTAAGTGAATTATATTTGTATGTTTGATTAAAGTGAGATTTTTAACCCCTTAAAGTTGCTTTCCTTAGAAAAGCAGATCAAAGAACCTGTGCTAGCAGCCCTCCAGTGTGCAGGTGTTATTGGTCTTACACAGCCACAGTAGCAGCAAGCCACATTGTTGTTACAAAGACTTCCTTAGTATTTTTTAAATATTAACTACCATGAAAAGAGCTGTTACTAATATTTTCATACATATAGAGATAGTCTTCTTTAAGATATAGAGATCTTTTTCTTTGTTTTTTTAGGGTATAGAACTAGTAATGGTATTGCTAGGTCAAAGAGTGTGCACAGTTTGGTAACTTTCTGAGCATAACTCTAAACTGCTTTCCAGAATGGCTAGACCAATGCACAGCTCCATCAACAATGCACTCATGTACCTGTTTCTCCACAGTCCCTTCAAAATTAGCCATTTTCTTCTTTTGTCATCTTTGCCATTCTGATAGGCATAAAGTGGAACCTTAACGTTGCTACAATTTACATTGCTTGAATTATTAGTTATTTACAGCATATTTTCTTCCCTCATGATTTTCAATAGTTTGGATTTCTTTCTTGAAAATGCCTGTTGGGCAGACCTTGGAAAACCTGAAAAGACTTAGAACCTTGCATTGCTGAGAAGAGCCAAGTCTATAAAAGTTAGTCATCTCATAATGTGATTGTAACTGGGTATAATGTTCTCTTGGTTCTGCTCCCCTCACTCAGCATCAGTTCATATTAGACAGCTCCAAAAGGCTCATGACAGAAAATGCTATCCACATGCAGAGAAAGAATTATGGAGTCTGAACACAGATCCAAGCATACTAATTACTCTCTCTTTTGTTTTTTTGTTTCATTTTACTTCTTCTTTCTTGTGTTTCTTTCCATTGGTTATAATTCTTCTTTATGACATGATTAATATAAAAATATGTTTAATATTAGTGTATACATAAAGCCTATATCATTGCACACTGTTTTGGGGAGGGGGAAAGGGAGGGAAGGAGAGAAAATTTAAAACTCAAAAGCTTGTGGAACTGAATGTTGTAAACTAAAAATAAATTAATTTTTTTAAAAAAAATTTTAAAGAAAATGTTCATATCCTTTGACCATTTATCTATTGGGACGTGGTTCTTAATCTTATCAATTTGAACCAGTTTCATATATCTCTTGAAATGAGACCTTCCAAAATGCACCATGTACAAAGTAACAGCAAAGTTTTAAGATGATCAGCTGTGAATGACTTAGCTATTCTCAGCAACACAACTATCCAAGACAACTCCGAAGGACTTATGATGAAAAATGCTATCCATCCCCAGAGAAAGAATTGATGGTTTCTGAATACAGATCGAAGCATACTTTTTTTAACTTTTTCTTGAGTTTTTTTCTATGTTTTCTTTGACAACATGACTACTATGGATATGTTTTGCACAACTACACATGTATAACCTAGATTGAACTGCTTGCCTTCTCAATGGGGGGGGGAAGGGAGAGAGGGAAAAATTTGGAACTCGAAGTTTTAAAGGCAAATGTTGAAAATATTTTTACATGTAACAGGGAAAATATATTTTTTTAAAAATACTTTAAAAAAATTAATGAAACCTTTTTGTCAGAAAAACTTGTTGCAAACCTTTTCCCCCATGTACCTGTTTCCACTCTAATTTTTGCTGTATTAGCTTTATTCATGTAAAAACTTTTAAATTCAATATAATCAGAATTGTCTATTTTATCTTGTGTGGTCCTTTGATTGTTTAGTCATAAACTCTTCCCCTATCTATTGATCAAACAGGTAATTATTTTTCCTTGTCCCTATAATTTATTTGTGATGTGAGCCTTTTATACTTGTCATGTATCCATTCAGACCTTACTGGAAATCTTTTTTATATTTCTAGAATCCCTGATCATTGGATTCTATAGGTCTGTCTGCATCAGTGAACCTGAAATTGAATGGCATTTGCTCCTTGATTATTCTTTGATTTGAGCATTAGAAATACATCCAGAAACAGTAAAAGTTAAGCAAACATAGTACATCGTAGTTCTAATTTCATGAACAATAAGCAAGTTTTCTTTAGGAAGGTACTGTTCTATCATATTGTACCACTGTAGGGTAGTAATATGGTCAGATCTATGTTTGAACAATATCAATCTGGCAGCTATGTGGAGGGTAGGTTGGAGAGAAGATGGACTGGTTGCCAAGAATCACTTAAGAGGTTATTGTAAGAGTCCCTGGGCAAAAGGTAATGAAGGCCTGAACAGGAGTAGAGGCTATATGAACAGAGAAGGGGACAGACATAAAATATATGGATGTAGACTTGATAAAATATGATAACTGATTGGAAATGGAAAGAGAGCATAGCATAAGCCGGTGGATGGGCCATCTGATATAACCTGGATAAAACTGCAACAGTCTGTAAGTACTTTAAAAAAATCACATTTTGAAAATACTTGAATTTTACACTGTTCAAACATTTATGAAATAGCCATAGAACTATGCAAGGTATTATATAGGATACAAAATGTAGAAGACATGGTCCCTGCTCTAAGTGTCTAAATCCAAAATTCCAATATTTGTGCTATATAGACTATACATGTTGTTTTTTAAAAGTAATTTGTAGTAAGGGCTATATCATTGTTGAGTGGGGCTATTCAGGGCAGGTTTTATGGAAGAGGTGAGCTGAATTGGGTCATGATGCAAAAGCAGCACTACACCCTGGCAGAATGTCTAGGCAGACAGGCTAAACCAGGTTGAAGGTAATCAACAGGCTTAAGCTTATCCTGGATGGGCCATGATGTTCCATGGAGTTCAGACCAAGCAGAGCTGCTGATAGCAAGTAGAAAGTTAACCTGACTGGCCCACATCTTTTTCCAATTATATTATTCTTAATTATGTCTTTTATACCACTTGCGCACAAGTTAATGTTGAAAATATGATGGAGCCTATAGTACTTCTACCCACATTGAAACTTTGCATTGCCATTTGAGTTACTAAAAATGTTCGTTTTTCTTAAATTGTGGTGTTCTCTCATTCATCACCATTTAAAGTCCCTGGGAAAAATGTTGGAATTAATACAATTGATTTTTGTGTCAGAGAACAATTTGGGATCATTAAAAACACTCTGCAATTTTTCAAATGCAATCTATCCCACTGTTCCATATCCTCTCTATCCATATGTAATGTCTGTCTGAGATGCTGATGGACTAATTCAATTCGTTGTCATTCAACTTCATTTCACAATATGGGATATCTGCATAATTCATCTAGCTGTTTTGCATTGTATTTTCCACATGACCTGCTAGGCTTTTCACTTTTGAATGGTTCCGCATCTCATGGAGGAGAACCTATAGAATTTCAGAATGGCACAATTGACACCATGTCCTCAAACAAGAGTGTCTAGAGAACCTTACCATTCGCTGAGAATGTTTTTTTCCATTTGGACTTGTCACAGGAGATCATCCATGACAGTGAAAAATACCTTTGATGAGCATGCCTCCATATTTTTTACCTCACTTGATGTCAATTAGGCTAAGGATCTTGATTGATTAATGATAAGGATTGTTAAATAAGATTATTTCTATGATTGTCTCTCTCAAGGAATCACATACGACCTGAACACATGCATGGGCTAAATCTTGTTGGAGGAGAGCTTTTAAAGCTTCATTTTAATATCACTACTGACAAAGGTTTCGGTTTTTTTTAATCAATGAAAGATAGAATTGGATTTATACACCTCTCAGGCTATTTTCTGATTCTGAAGATATCCCCTGTGTAAAATCACCTGTGCATGCCTTTCTCATATTTTCAGCAAGGTTATGCTTGATGAATGCATAGGCAATTCTTCAAAGATGGACAATGATTTAGACTCAGAATTAAATAGGAGGTTCATATTTTATAAATTCAAGAGTGTTTCCTATATTTCAATGACAGTAGTTTCCAAACTATTCATTCCTATGGGTAAGGAAGTCTGGAGTGGAAGATGGGAGAGTGCTATCAATATTTTCCCACTGGTGTTACACAGCTGAGAATCATGGAACACACTCTGATCTCAGAAATCAGAGAAACAAAAAAGCATTTAAATGGGTGTGTGTAAACAAACTACAGCAACGTGACAACATATCAACAATTTGAGTCATATGTTAAATGCCTGCTATGTGCCAGGCGCTGGAGGCATCATAATAAACCTCATTAAAGCTATATATGTCCAGAAAATGAGGCAGCTGAATGTGGCAGTATTAACAATAGTAAGAATAGCTAGTATTTGTATGGTGCCCGCTATGGGGTCAGGTACTAAGCTAAGCATTTTTTACAAACATTATTTCATTTGATCGTCACAGCAACTCTGGAAAGTATATGTGATTATTATGTCCATTTTACAGTTGAGGAAACTGGGGCAAACAGAGGTGAAATGACTTGCCCAGGGTCATACAGCTAATAAGTATCTGAAATCACATTTGAACTCAGGACTTTCTGACTCCAGGCCCAGTGCTCCATTCACTGTGTCATCTAGTTGTATCCTGAAAAGAGTCAGGAAGAACAGATGGACTATTCCAGTGTTGTATTTCTGTCCACAAAATATTTAAAGGACTGGTGGATAGCTTCCAGCATATTGAGTGGGTCATTATGGAAACACATGTGCGAGTCATACAGGATGAAAAGGAATAGATGAGTTGCAATCAGCCTTGGAGGGAAGAGTTCTTATAGCAATGAGATTAGGGATTTACTGAAGTGATAAGGTAAGATGTCTTAGGCACTAGAGTCATTCAAAAACAGAATAAGCTGCCTTGAGAGCTTTTGACTTCCTGATTATAAGCGGGTGATCACTTTTGGGGAGACACTATAGGCAGGATTAACACTTTGTTGGGTGGGTGATGGGTGGGTGGGGTGTCAGCCTAGATGACCTCTGAGACTCTGATTCCAGGTCTAGGATGAAACAATGATTTTATTGGTAGAAGTAAGAAGAGGATTCCCTCCCATTCAGGCTGTGCATAAAAATAGTTCAAATTCTGGCTAAGTCCATATACTCAGTCACAACTCTTATAAGGAAAGTTGTTCCTTCGTGTTGTTGTTGTGTCTTGTTCAACTCTTTGTGACCCCATTACAGGCTTTCTTAGGCAAAGATGGTTTTAGTGGTTTGCCATTTTCTTCTCCAGCTCATTTTACAGATGAGGAAACTGAAGCAGACAGGATTAGGTGAATCGCCCACAGTGACACAGCTAATAGGTATTGGAGGTGAAATTTGAACACAGATCTTCCCGACTCCAGGCCTAGCACTCTATCTACTGCACCACCTAGCAGAAAGTAACTAAAAGAAGAAATAATCCTTTCCTTGAAGAGCCCACCATTATCATCTATTAGTAACTAAAGGTAACAGAGGAAGTAACATAGTAAAGATTGCTAGATTTGTAGTCAGAGAATCTGGGTTCAAATGCTGGCTCTGCTACTTAGTACTTATAACACGTGACCTTGGGCAAGTCATGACTTCTCTGTGTTTTATTTCTCCATCTTAAAATGAAGGAATTGTAATAGATGGCTTCTTCTAAGTTTCCTTTCTAGTTTGAGTTCTGCATCTGTAATCCTAAAATCCTAAAACCATCTTTGCCTAAAATCTAATAAAATTACAATAAGGGACTAGTGTTCTTGACCAAAAATATCTTTTAAAAAATTGTCAGTCTGTTTACTTTTCCATTGGCCAGGAACACATTTGGGAGTTGGGGGTGGGGAGCAGTACTCAATCTGTCTGAAAAATCAAATCTGTCCTGGTTCACATACAATTGAATTCTTTAGGTAGTTGGCTGACAGAACACTGATATCCTAGGCTGCACTCACAAAGCTTTTAATGAAGGTTATTTTATTTACCTAATGATATTTTTAAAAACAGGAAACCTATCTCTCAAAAGAGCCTGGTCATATCAGAAGCACCATGTTTCACAAGTCAATGAGCACAGAGGCTCAAAATATAGCTCTTCATATACTTGGTCCACCATTAAAAGATACAACAGTGCAGGAAACAAAGACGGCTATACAGAGTTGGTATTGAAAGAGCAAAGCAAAACTTGTGGCCACAGAACAGCCAGGGGAAGAGGAAAATGAGAGAAATGTGAGTAATATAGAACTACTCAACTGTGACTGCAGCTTACCCCCAACATGACAGAGAGCACAGATGGACAAAGGATTAATGTCCCGCTGCAAACCCAACACCGCCAGGCCAGGGCCCTACAGTAAGACCAAACTGTCTCTTATAAAGAAAAGCAAATGTCCTGCTGCAAACCAAACGCCACCAGGCCAAGGCCCTACAGTAAGACCAAACTGTCTCTTGTAAAGAAAAGCAAGTGCCATAAGCCAAAGGCAGCCATGTGTGAGCACCACCGAAAGATACGGCTGGTTGCCATGTTAGTTTTTAAAACTGGCATTTAAAATCACTCAGACAGATGGAAGAAAATTATGCAATAAAAAGTTGACATTTGATTTTACTCTGTATGTTTGTTAAGTTAATTCTTATTATCTCAAACTGAGATTAGTACTGAATGATAATCAGAATGTGACAGTTTGTAGTTCATGTGAGGATTATATTGGTTCTAAGGGCCAAATGGAGACTAAATGATTCTTCAGTAGGTAACAATTAATCACAAGGATGTAATTACATCAAGAGATTTCAAGGATGACATAAATAGTGAGGGCAAAATTTGCAGAAGGAAAGATGAAAATATCTGAAGCACATCAGTTTTGTTTGTAGGAATAAAATGTTGCATCAGTATGGACCATCAGGGTTGATGTGAGGGAGAGAAGAGAAGAGTTAGTAGCTCCATTTTTACAAATGAGGAAATTGAGACATGGAAAGGTTAAATAATCCCATGGTCACAAAGCTAATAAGCATCAGGGACAAATCTTTTTTCTATAGCCCTACCTCTCTTGTGCTGTGCAACTCTTCAAGACATTGGATAATATGCATATTATTATGTTTTGAATAGCATTTTATTAGAGTGAAGAATTTTGAGAACTCCAGGACACTCTGCTTCCTTCTTCAATGAGATCAGTGTGTGGCTCACAGTCTTTCTTTCTTTCTTCCCCAACACATGGCCTTCTACTAGGGAATTTTAACATACATTTGATATTTCCTTCAATCATCCTAATTTCCCACTTACTCATTTCTCATAACCTACTCCTCCATCAAGCCCCAGCTATACAGATAGTTTTATCCTTGATGTTGCCATCACCCACAGGTATTCCACTTGCATGTTCGTGAGCTCTGAAATTCCTTTATTTGCCCATCACTGATGTCATTCCACTTCTCTCTATGTCTTGCATCTCCAAACCTTATGCTTTGTCTTCAACAAGTCCTCCAATTCTTCTGCTCATCAATTCTTTCCCAAACCATTATCCTTATATTGACTACACACTCTTCCCTTTTTCATCACAAGCCTTTGGTGAGTTAGTTCAGCTCTACACTGTCTTCTCCCAGGTTCCTTGCCCCTTTATCTTTGCCCCACCAAACTTCAACCTTGGGTTACCTTCACCATCAGCTGCCTTTGCTTCCCAAAGTGGGAGGGGAAGATCCCCTCAGAGTTCCAGGCCTATTCATTGAATGGGCACTACCTCACTCAAAGTGAGAAACTGAGAAGACCTTAGCGTAAAAGGGCCAGGGTCTCCCATTGCATCCTGGGCCATCTCCAGTCATCCTGGTGAATATCAAGCCACTGGGCCCAGATGGCTCTGGAGGAGAAAGTGAGGCTGGTGACCTTGCCCCAAACTGAATTTTTTATCTTTTCCCCATACTGTTTCCTTTTCATAACCTCTCTATTAATATCACTACTATCTTCTCAGTCAACCTAGCTCACAATTTAGGGGCTATCCTCAACTTCTCACTCTCAATATCCAATCAATCAATGTTGTGGAGTCCCTTCACATAAGTTGCAGCTCTTAACAGCTCAGAAGATCAGAGAATTTGAGAGTTGGAAAGGACCTCAATGGTTTCTTAGTCTTTCCCACATTTGAAAAGATTCCCCATTTTAATATACAAGACAAATGGAAATCTGCTGAACGACTGAAGACCTCTAAGAACAAGGATACATCTTGGGAAATCTTATTCTACTTTTGGACAGCTTAAATGTGAAAAAGTTTAGTTTTACTTTGCTTTGTTTTATTTTCCTGAAGTCAAGCTTTAACTTGACTCTTTTTAACCTTCAGTTAGTATCCTCTGGGACCAAACTGAATAAATTTAATCACTGTTCCACTTGACAGTCCTTCAAATATTTGGAGCCAGGTATAAAGTCTTCCCTGAATTCATTTAATTTATGGTCCTGGAGAGTTGCTAGGCCCTCCCTGCAAAAGATGCATTGCTTCACAGCCAACCCTACTACAAAGCTCTCTGACCAGCCCAACTGGCTCTTAGACAGTGTGCCAAAGTTTTGCTCACAATCCCTGGATACAGCTTTCAAGAATCCAGGATTCTGTCATAATGGGATATGAAAGGGAAACTATGTCTATATAAAGTTCTAAAAAAACAATTCTTTTAAAAATCAGTGGGGAAATCATTATCTTCCCTATCAACCTAGATCCTTTTTTCTACCTCCTCCATCCTGGCAGTGCCACCATGAGGATATCAAGCTTCCTTATTTTTCATCTCCTGTAGTTAAGTGGTCACTAATGACCTTTTAAAAATCCTTCTACTTAAGCTTTCAAGATGTATTCACTATATTGTGAAGAAGAGGAGGGTCAAATATGGGACAGGGTTGCTACTCGTGGTGATAATGATAGTTGAAAATAGGGGGAAGAGGGACTTTATTTTACCTCTGTTTTCTCTGCCGATTTTTGGATAGGAAAGAAGGAAACTAAGCTTGCTAATGAGTAATCAATACCTAAGACAAGTGAGAAAATAGTAAGAGAACATTGAACTGCCCTTGGTGAATTCAAATAACTCAGTTTGGATAAACAACACCATTAAGTAATGAAAGGAATGGAAGACGTGATTGCCAAATGACCGCCAGTGATTTTTCAAGGTTTGTAGCAAATAGGAGAGATGTGGCCAAACTACTAGGGGGGCACACGTGTTCATCCACTTTTTTTTAAAGGGAAGTGAACCATTGTGTTAAACTATAGGCCAGGGAACTTAACTTTGATTCCTGAGGAATTTCTGAAATATCATTATTGTTATTGTTTATTATTATTATTATTATTATTAATAGCTAACATTTATAAAGAGCTTACTATGTGCCAGGCACTGTGCTAAGCGTGTCACAGTTTTTACCTCATGTGATACTCACAATGACCTTCAGAGATGGGCGCTCTTATTATGCCCCCATTTTACAGGTGAGAAAACTGAGGCAAACAAAGACTTGACCACGGTTACATAGCTGGCAATTGTTTGATGCCAGATTTGAATTCAAGTCTCCTTGACTTCAGGCCTGGTGCTTTATCCACTGTGCCATCTAGTTAACATCTCTACATAGTGAACATGAAGTATTAGTACGGTTTCATCAAGAACAGATCACACCAAACTAATTTCATTTTTGAACCGGTAGCTCGAGGGCATGCTATAGACAGATTTGAGTAAAATGTTTGCTAAAATATTCCATGCTATTCTTGCAGAAAAGATGGAGAGCTGTAATCTTGAGAATAGTGCGATTAGAAGGTTTCATACCTGGTTGGAGGAGCCATGGCTAAACAGCAATTTAGCTCTTAAAAAAAAAAAAGAAAGAAAGATCTAGGGGCAAAAATCCAGGAGTTCTAGTGGACTGCGAATTCAATGTGAGGCCACAATGCGACACGGCAGCCAAAAATGGTAATTCAATTTTGGCATCTATTAAGGTAGAAATGCCTTCTGGGAACAGGGAGGTCGTGTCATGTCCTGCTTTACTCTGCCCTGGCCAAACCAAACCTGAAGCATCGTGTTCAGTTATAGGTACAGCCAGGTAGTGCAATGGATAGAGTGTAGGCCTGCAGTCAGGAAGATTCATCTTCCTGAGTTCAAATCTAGATAGACCTCCTAGCTGTGTGACTGTGGGCAAGTCACTTAACCCTGTTTGCCTCAGTTTCCTCATCTGTCAAATGAGCTGGAAAATGAAATGGCAAACCACTCCGGTATCTTTGACAAGAAAACCCCAAATGGGGTCACAAAGAATCAGACATGACTAAAACAACTGAACAACAACATGGGTACAATATTTTAGAAGGTTCACTAATAAATGGGAGAGTATCCAGATAACTGCAAAGAATTATGATGGGCTTTGGGCCTATGGTACGTAAGGATCAGTTGAAAGAACTAGGGAAGTTTCTCCCGAAGATCGGACTTAAGGGGAACATAACAGACATCTTCCAGTATTTGGAGGACTGTCATAGAGAGGAAGGATTAAATTTGTTATGTTTAACTCTGGAGGGCATGATCACAGGCAGTGAGTATAAGTTTCAAAGAAACAGATTTAGACTTGATGTAAGGAAAAAACAAAAAGCAAAAAAAAAAATTCCTAACAATTAGAACTGTACCAATGTATGAAGTACCACCATAAGAAATAGTGTGTTCCCTTTTATTTGATGTCTTTAAGCAGAGACTGGATGACCCCTTGTCAAATATGTTAGAGTAAGGATTACTTTGAAGAGTGGTTTGGAGGCCCTTGTAAGTCTAAAATTCTGTGATTCTGTGAATCCACTTCGGGTGCATAAAGCCTCAGAACTAAGACTCTCTCAGTCATTGACCCTTGAGGGCCCCCAGAGCATTCCTGGTACAGGCTAGTAACTCTTCCTTCATGACATAGACAGTCATTGTCTTCCTCATCCCAGTGAGATTTGAGCAGGCTTTGCAGAAAGCCTTACTACCTTCCACAGGAATAATTCCCTTCCTAGAAAAAAAAGGTCCACAAAGTCAGCATCTTCCTATCCTGGTATAATCAGGCTTCATGGAAGCCAAGAGGATAATTCTCCCCTCTCTCGGGCCCTTAGTCTGGCCTGCCCATGAGAGAAATACATCTAAGACAGCACCAATCATCAACATTATCATCAATGACTCAACAGCGAGTTGAGAACCATCTCCTTCCCAAATCTTTCTCAGCCAGGCTGTGCCACTCATTAATGACACATAACACAACTGCCAAGTTTGCAGATTTTATTATAACAGAATCTCATTTTTATGAGATTTATTAATGAAGGTATCACTATTAATGAAGGCATCACTATAATTTCCTTGAGATCAAGAATCATTTCTTATACTTATACTTTTATCATATGCCACATATGTAGGGGATCCTCAATAAATTCATATTGATTGATTATATGTCATCATAGGATTTACATATACATTTGTATTTATTCTTACATGTGTTATCTCCTCTGATCCCCACAACAACCCTGTAATATAAGTGCAATTATTTTCTGAATTTTACATATGAGGAAACTGAGGCTAGCACAAGTTAAGTGACTTTCCCAAGGTCATAGAGATAGTGATTCTGAGGATTCAAACTCAGGTCTTCCTGACTCCAACTCCAATACTTTAACCACCAAGCTGGGCAGAAGACATTCTTCTCGCAACATGTATTTATTGTATCTGGGTTGTGTATTCATTTATACGTGATGCTTTGTCTCCCCTGATATAATAGAAGCTCTCTGAGGTCAGGGACTATATTATTTTTGTCTTTTTCTTCAGTGCCTGGTACTTACTAGGTATTTAATAAACATTTGTTGATTTGGTTTTCACCTATATTTTTCTATTCTAAAGCCAGTGAATAGCTCCAATTGTTTTTTAGACGATTTCTCCTGACTTCCTGCATTTGTAAGGTGATTCTCAATGTCTACCTCCTCGTTACATCTGCTTCTCAGCATTCACCTTCCTTCAAGGCATTGAGCTATGCTGCTTTCCATGAGATCTTTATTTGTTCTCTCCAGTTCTTACTGGTCTCTCCTTGCTGAAATATATATTACCTGTGTTTGATTACTCATATACATACTGTTCATCCTTTTCCTTCTTACTTGGGCCCCAAGTAAGTCCCTTGAGAGAAGGGACTGTTTCCTTTTTATCTTTCTATCATCAGTGTCTAGCATAGCGTGGCACATAGTAGGTACTTAATAAGTGTTTGGGGAATTGGATTGAGATATATACATGTGTGTGTGTGTGTGTGTGTGTGTGTGTGTGTGTGTGTGTGTGTAAAACTATTAGAAACTACAGGAGGCTCCCAGCATTGAGGTAAAGACAAGAATGGCTGATATTTGGGTATACAAAGGGCTAAAAAGGAATACAAGTTGCTCCACAACTGGGATGGTCTTTTTTTGTCTTATTATCCCTAGTTCCTAGCATATTTCCTGGCAAATTGTAAGTATTTGGTAAATATGTGTCAAATGACTGAAAAGATAAATGAATGGAACCAAAAAGAACACTCAAATTCAATGAGTCTCCCAAGCGTCTGGAGTACCTCTTAACCCAGTTTGGGTTAGCTAGCATGGGAGAGTCATGAAGGTTGACCCTTCAGTTCTCATTGCTTTCCTATCCTTATCACCCCCAATCCAGCCCCAGAAGACTGTGACTTGGATCTATACAAGTTGAGAAGCATGACACAAGGCTGGGAGTAGATCAGACTATTGGGCCCTGCAGCACAAAAGGGAAAAGAAAGGGAAGGAAACCATGAAAGGAAAACAAAATCACTCTGACTATACCCCAACACTCCCATGGGACAAATGACATAGTCATCTCAAGCGAAAAATTCTGCAAGCGTTGTCTAAACAATGCCTAATGAATGCACTCTCCTCCCTCATACATGAACACTGAATTGATTTTTTTGTCCATGTGGACAAAAACTTAGTGGATATTCTTCACACAGGTGGCAGTACTAAAATTTCTGATGATTTGGTTTCATGCACTAGATAAAGAAACCCTAACCAACCTGGTATTTGGCATGGGGAAATGGCAGACCAGATTGGAGACTGGTCAATGGATGAACGTTTTTGAAAGCTGGGGATGTGCATCACAATTTAAATATTTCTACAAAAACCTGTGGAAGCTCACAAAAATACATTAATTACAATTACAATACAAAAATACATTAATACATTAATTGTGTTTGTCATCTTAATAAATTCCTCATTAAAAAACCTGTCACAAACTTGCCGCTCCAGTCTCCTCTTTGGACACTTCCCAGCTTTAGCATGTAAATTTTTCTCTCGCACATCTGCTAGGAAAATGCAATTAGTTAAACCCATATGTCTCAGGGGAGCATGAAAAATTTAAACAGCCAGAAAAGACCATGAAGCCCAACAAACATATCCTTATGGTTTCCCAATTTTCATTTTTTCTATGGCCTTAACTTACCCTCTTCATAATCCTCCTGCTCTTGCATATTCATACCATTTCCCAAAGCCCTTAGAATCTTCAGTGACCTTTCCCTGCCAGTGCTATAGCAGTTACGTGCTGAGGTCACTGGAAGTAGGGAGCATACACATGCATGATGCTGGTGGTGGTGGTCCTTTATATACTTTCCATGCTGTGCTGCATGCCTTAACTGATTCCTGGAAGAACAGCAGGTTGGTGTGGGAAGAAACCTCAGTTAGACAAATGTTCTTGCCTTTCCAACTTGTACTATCAATCTAGAAGCTGATTCAGAGCCTGAACACATCCAGGAGTGGAGGGTCTGGATTCTGAAAAGGCCCTGGCACATCTGATTAGGCTTCAGGTCATCCTGGGTACAAAAGTCATTGGGGAAAGGAGGCAGAGTCTAGGATCATTCTGGGGTCTTCCCAACATTTAGGTGCAGTTTAGGGTGGTTCTAGGATTTGCTTTATACAACTGTAGGGACAACACCAAATTTCTCCCAGTGAGCATACAACCCCTAAGGTTAACTTCAGAGCTAAAGGTGTAGAGCTTTTTGTTGTTCTTTAGTCATTTTTTAGTCATGCCTGAATCTTTGTGGCCTTACTCAAGGTTTTCTTGGCAAAGGTACTGGAGTGGTTTGCCATTTCCTCCTCCAGCTCATTTAACAGTTGAGGAAACTGAAGTAAACAAGGTTAAGTGACTTGACCAGGATCACAGAGTTAGCAAGTGTCTGAGGGCAGATTTGAACTCAGGAAGATGAGTCTTCCCTGCTCCAGGCCCAGCACCCTAACCACTGCTCCATCTAGCTGCCCTAGCTAGGTTACTTTCATCAAGATCTAAGAATAGGCCAACCTCCCTATAGAAGGCAATTTTGGGACTGATTCCTGAAGTGAGGAATCTGAGAGCATGGCAATTCAACTCCCCTGATCTCCCCAGTAAACTACTCCCAAGGTTACCTCTTTTAACAGTAGAGAAAAAGAGAAAGAGAATCATAGGATCAGAGTCAGAAGGGACCTCAGGAGCCACTTAATCCAATCTAAACATGAATAATGAATCAATAAACATTTATTAAGCACCTACTATATGCCAGGCAAATTGCTAAACACTGGCGATACAAAAAAAAAGGAAAAAGACCATTTCTCATCTTAAGGAGTTTACAATCTAATGGGGGAGACAAGATGCAAGCAAATATATACAAAGCAAGCTATATATATAGGATAAATAAGAGATAATTAAGAGAGGAAAGGCACTAGAATTAAGGGGGATTGTGGAAGGCTTCCTGTAGAAAGTGGGTTTTTAGTTGAGATTTAAAGACAGCCAGGGAGTTCAGTAGTCCAAGTGGAGGAGGGAGAGTGTTACAGGCATGGGGGACAGTCAGAAAATTCTGGGAGCTGAGAGATGGACTGTCTTGTTCATGGAACAGCCAGGAGACCAGTGGCCTTGGACCAAAGAGTACATGTCAGGGATTGAGATGGAAGAACACTGGAAAGGCTAGGTTATGAGGGGCTTTGAGGCAATTTGGACTTAGAGGCAATAAGAAGCCACTGGAATTTCTTGAGTAGGGGTGACATGATCAGACCTGAACTTTAGGAAAAGTACTTTAGTGGCTGAATTAAGGATGGAATGAACTGGGGAGAGACTTGAGACAGGAAGACCCATCACCAGCCTGTTGTGATGATCCAGGCTTGAGGTAATGAGAGTCTGCACTTACTAGAGTTGTTAGTGTCAGAGGAGAAAAGGGAGAATATATGAGAGATGTTGCAAAGTCAAAATAGACAAGCCTTGATAACAGCTTAAATATGGGGAGGGGGGGTGAAAGTGAGAGTGAAGAATCCAGAACAACTCCTAGATGGCAAGTTTGAGAGACTTGGAAGATGGTGTTGCCCTCTGCAATAATAAGGAAGGTAGAGAGTGGAAGAAGTTTTAAGGGGAAAGCTAATGAGTTACGTGTTACACATGTTGAGCTTAAGATATCAACATCTAGTCCAGATATCTGAAAGGCAGTCAGAGAGGTGAGATTGAAGCTCAGCAGAGAGTTTGGGGCAAGAGAGATCTGAGAATCATCAGCATACAGAGATGGTAATTAAATCTGTGGAAGCTGATGAGGTCACCAAGTGAGGGAGTATAGAAGGAGAAGAGAAGGGGACCCAGACAGAACCTTGAGGGACACCTACATTTAGAGGGCATGGTTGGGAAGACAGTCCAACAACAGAGAGAAGGAGCAATCAGATGGGTGCAAGGAGAACCAGGAGAATGATCAACAGGGTCAAAGGCTGCAGAGAAGTCAAGGAGAATGAAGACTGAGAAAAAGCCATTGGATCTGGCAACTTTGCAGAGAGCAGTTTCAGAGAAATGATAAGGTCAGAAACTGGATAAGAAGAGAGTGCTAGGAGGGAAAGTAGAGGCACCTATTGTAGATGCCCTTTCCAAGGAGTTTAGCCACAAAGGGCAAAACAGATATAGGATGACAGCAGGGATGGAAAGATCAAGTGAGGGTTTTTTTTTTCAGGACAAAGGAGACATAGGTATGTTAGTAGGAAGTAGAAAATGGACCAGTAGAAGGGAGGGGGGTTGAAAATAAGTGACAGAGTGGGGATAGCAGAGGTTCCAATCTATTGGAGGAGACAGAACTGAATGGGATTTCTTAAAGAAGCAGAGGGGTTAGCCTTGGTGAGGAGTAAGGCTACTTCATTATGTGAGCTGGAGTAAAGGAGGAAAAAGTAGAACAAAGCATTTGAATGACAAGAGATAAGGAAGAGAGAAGAAAGAGTTCACTGAGAATGGCTTCGATTTTATCTGTAAAATATGAGGCAGGTTTCTCAGCTGACAGAATGGAGGGTGGGGAACCATGGGAAACTTGAGGAGGGATGAAAAGGTTTGGAAGAGCTACTGTGGAGAGTGAGTTGATAAAGGAAATATAGTAGGATTGCCTAGCAGCAGCAAGGGCCCAGTTGAGGTTTTGTAACATAAATTTGTAGCAGACCCAGTCAGAACAGTTGCATGATTTTCTCCAATGTAGTTCAGTAGCATGTGTGTAGGAGCAAAGTTTATCAATGGTGGGATCAAATCTGAGGCTAGGCTGGGGGTGATCAATGATCTTACAAGGTGGCTAGGGATTCAAGAAAGGAAGATAGTATAGAGCTTAATCGGTTCACTTAAGGTCAAGATGAGGAAAAGAGGAGAGAGTATCTAGTGCAGGGGAGATGACTTGGGAGAGAATCGAGGGGTCAAGGAACTGGAGATCACAGTGATGACGAGGAGTAGGGTTTTATAAGTGAAGGCAAAGGGAGGTGAAAAGCCAATAGATTATGGTTAGATAAGGGGATTTTTTAAAATCTCGAATGTGGAGGTGGCAATTTGTGGATGACAGCAAGATCAAGGGGATGACCTTTTTTTTTTTTCTGTGTGGCTGAGGTAGTGTGGAGGAAAAGCTCATGGGAACATAGTGGCTAGAGTACTTGATAGAGAATTAATATGTATGTTTAAGTCCCCCAATATGAGGTCAGGAGTTGTGGAGGAGAAAAAAAATGTAAGCCATATACTCGTTGAGGAAAGACGAGGAGTGAACTGGGAGTCCGTAGACAACAGCTACCAAAATTGTGATTGGGTGATAGATATGAAAAACATGGAACTCAAAGGAAGGGAGGTTACTGAGTGATAGGGGAATGGGGAGAACCTGGAAGTGGCATCAGAAAGCAAGGAGTACTCCAACTTCAAGTCCAACAGGGATCCCTGCAAAGTTCATAACAGAAGATCATCCAGAATTTCCTTGAAGATCTCGAGTGTAGGGAAGCCAGGAGTTTATTCCATATTCAGATAGTTCTAATTGTTAGGATGTTTTTTTTTCTTTATTTTCCCTGCCCTCCCAGATGTGTGTTGTAACCCCCAGTAAAATGTAAGCTCCATGAGCAGGACTCATAGAGCTCAGGGACCATTTCATTGTTATACTTGTTTGCTCCATGCCTAGCACAGCGCCTGAAATATAGCAGATCTTAAATACATGCTTATTTATTACTTGATTGATTACTGCAAGCCCAAGACTATCTCTATAAAATCACTCAGTAAACAGTTATTAAGGGCCTACTGTATACTAGGTATACAAAAAGAGGAAAAACACAGTCCCTGCCCTCAAGGAGCAGGACACCTAGGTGGTGCAGTGGCTCGAGCACTTTGTTTGGAATCAAGAAGAGTCTTCATGAGTTCAAATCTGGCCTCAGACACTTACTAGCTTTGTGACACCAGGCAAATCACTTAATCCTGTTTGTCTCAGTTTCCCCAACTATAAAATGAACTGGAGAAGAAAATGTAAAACCACTCCAGTATTTTTGCCACAAAATGTCCCAAATGGGTCACAAAGAGCCAGACAAGACTGAAATGACTGAACGATAGCCGTCAAGGAGGATACAATCTAATCTTACAATCTAAATCTACTCATTTCTCCTAGCTCTGCCCTCAATATCAGGAAGAACAAATCTAACCTTTCTAGTCCTTAAAATATTTGAAAACAGTTGTTAGCACCTCTCTTCCCTAACTCCTACCACCCACCCACCTCCTGGTATATGAGTATACACATCTTCTCTCTAGGTTAGATACCTCCAGTTTCTTCAACTGGTCTTCCCATAGCCTTTCATCATCCTAGTTACATCTCTCTGTATGTAAAAATCATCCAAATGTATTTCTCTTTTTCTATTAGGGCTTTACTTTTAGTATAGATAAACAAGCTGGATATTTTTGCCTGTTTTTAGAGGCTTAAAACAAAACAAAACTGAATGCCACAACTTTCTCAAAAGACTGTTCTCATGCTTAGGGAAATCCTTCCTATGTCTAATCATTAATTCCAGACCTTATTTTCTAATGAATATCACATGTATATACTTATCAGTATAAACAATCCTCACTCAATATAACAAACCAGTCCTCCATGAATGAACCAGAACTATCCTCTCCTTATAACCCAACAGAGAATTCAAAGTCTATATGGCATAGGAAAGCCATTAATTTGTGCTGTTTTTTTTTCAACCATTTTCACAAGGGACTGAAAATCAATTATGTTACACCTGTGGGGACCCACTTTAGGTGTAACTGCTGGATAGACAATAAAAATCCATTTCCCCCTTATTTTCAATCTCCAAGTTGACTCTTGAGTCATCATTTCAAATTAAGTACTTCCAATTCACTACTCCATCTTCACAATTCTGATTTTCTAGTCCTTTTTTCACTTTGTTGTGGTTTTCCACTATATGGCTCATTAGCTCTGATATCATCTGTCTATGCCAGAGGCAGGTAAGAATGTTTCTTCACTTGTGAGGTCAGATCCAGAGTGGAAGATATGCTCATACACACATGCATACATACATGCATACATGTATGGGTATATGTGTGTATACACACATGCATATATAGTTTTAGAACCTGGCTATAAACATATCACAGAATGAAAAGCCAAAAAAATCTCTCCAAGATTTGCTCTTCTGCCAAGCCCTGACTGGAAACAGGGCTAGTGGTTTGGAAAGTATATGTGCATGTAGTGGAAGTTGGGTGGGGTGTGTTGTTATTACTAGGAATCTTGGGTTTACCTGCCCATAGGTGACAATTTGTATCTGGTTGGTGTAAGTGGTGGCAAGGATGTCAGTCCCCTTTTCCATAAGTCTTTCTATGCTCTATGATGGCTATGAGGTTAGAAATAGAGTTATTGGTCTTGGAATACTATTATTAGGGCTCATGTGTTCATGGTCTTAAGCTGTTTCTTTCACAGCCTAGGGGAGAGTGGTAGTCAAGGCGATGGTAGTGATTTGACTCATTTGGCCACTGTTATCCTGGATGTAGTGAAAATCGGCAAATGCTACAAATCAGAGTTTGATTTGTTGTTTTGTTGATTTTCTAGGCTTAAGAAAATGATGGAAAAATGTTAATAATTCAGATTAAACAAAAAATGTGTGTGTGTGTGTATGTGTGTGTGTGGTGTTGTCCTACAGAGCCAGTTGTTACCCATTTACTAGCACACCCCTTCACCTGGCACATACCACCTTTTATCTTTTTCCCAGAACACTTTGCTTCTTCAGCTATGTTGATTTGTCTGTTCTGCCAATACCAGTTGCTCAGCAACTTGTGGGAGTGGTAGGGAAGATAGAGGGCCATTACCTCATTGACCTTGCACCCGTGGATGACGGCTGTGGGAGCCAGGCTTGGGGCAGGGTTGGAGAGTGTGATGATGCTGCTATTCATATGCAAGCATTTGTGCTACTATATCTGGGTTTTCTAAGATAGTTTTTAAGGTGATGAAATAGTTTCAAAATGAGTATCCTGCCAAAAATGCAGCTGGGATGGTCTCTGAAAGCCTGAATAATCAAAGTTCTCCCCTTGCTAGAGAATTTACCCTTCCATTCACCCTCACACAACTGGTAGATGGTGTCAAGAACTACCATGGAACATAAGATACTCTGGCAAAATATATATAGACTCATATATACTTCCTTGGATGTGTATCTGCCTATTGCCACACTAAGGAAGAAACAGAAATATGACTGAAAGAAGTTTTCCCACCCAGAAAAAAATGTACTAGCCCTTCCTGAGCCCTAGAGGTTCACTTCAGTGTGAACTTTGGTTTGCAAAAAAAGGAAGCCATCTAAAGGCATCAGCATAAGTCAGCTTGATTGTTGGCCAACAACCAGTAACAAATTATTTCCATAATTTCTAGTAAAACATCTCACTGATGAGTGTAGGTTATTCTGGATAACTCAAAGCTTATTTAAGTAAAGCATAGGCACTGGAAGGGGTCTACCATGCTCGAAAGTCTTTGAATGTGGTTCTAGAGGCAGACTGAAAATCTACTACCCAAGAACCAACTGAGGTAAGTACAGAAAGACTAGGTTCACTATCACTATTAGATTGCACTTTTGGTCATTTTTTTTTTTGGTCACCAAAAGGCCCTGGGTTCAAATCCTGAGATCATCAAAACAACAGGAACTAGAATCTTATAGCAGAAAGTACTTTTTAAAAAAGGATGTTAGAGATTAAGGAAGGTGAGATTCATGCTTCTAGTACCATGGGGAGGCACTAATTGAGAAACAGACACTTAAAAGCAAAATATCCAGCATCACAAACTCAATCTAAATACGGGCTTTATCACTCCAACTGAGGTAGTTCCTTTTGTTTAGACTACCCTTGGGTGTGCAACCTGGAGTCACATAGGTGACATAGGGATTTGCTTGGGGTTCAACGATTGACCAAAATGCATCTTGGATATTACAGATAAAGGAATTCCACTACACAAGTTCAAGCAGCAGCCAGACAGCAGTTGCTATTATATCTCGAAATGTGTGGGGGGCAGGACGGGGAAGAAGGGGGACTTTTTGTTCAACCCATCTTTTCATATAGTCTTTTACAAATTACATCTCTTACAAAAACAACCCAAAAAACAAAGAAAAATAAAAAATGTTCTTGCCTCTTTATGTCCCCTTTCTAGAGTGGTGGTGGAGTGTCATGGGGTATTAAGAAACATAGTTTTTAGATCATCTATAAATATTAATTAATTTATTGATAGTCTAATGAGGTCTTTGTCCAGGAACCAAAGCATTAGCATATTATGGGAAGAAATGAATCATGTCTATACTGACATCATCATGACAAATGAAAGTGGAAAACAAAAAAGGAATTACAACCAACTGGAGGAATGACTCAGAGGTTTTCCTTGGAGAGGCAAATAAAGGGTCTGTGGAAGTGGCTTTATCGTTCTCCCAAAGGCAAAAAGAAATATCATTTCATGTGATACTTAAGTATTTTTCATGTAGGGCTTATGATGAGCATAAGTAAAAAAAAATCACCACAGATATAATTGCATCTTATCTATTGCAGGAGATGAAGAGACAGAGAAATTCCAGTAAGATTACCCAGACTGTATCTATATATACCTTAATACTTGATGATTTCAAAATGCAAAGTTGGCCATAAGGATGGATGAGTAAAAGCCTGTTGGAAATTGGCTCAAATTTAAGAAATAAAGTCCAAGAGCCTATGAGCTAGTCATAAGTCTCACACATCTGAACGTTGAATACTTTTTTCAATAAGTCAGAAGGTGCTGAAGATGGTAGGCATTGAAAAATCTCACACTCACACACACACACACACACACACACACACACACACACACAATTGACTATATCTTAACAGACAGGAAATAACTGGTTACTGATGTGAAAATCATATCAGTGTAGCCTCTACCCCAACTAATCTAAGCACAGAAGACCTAGATGGATGCAATGAAAGAATCAATCAATCAAAATATGGACTATGTATAAATGAGTACATAATATATTTATGGGTAATAAAGCATTTTGATCATTGTATAGAGAAAATGATGCCTCATTAAAAGAAACATAATTGACTGAATTAAACCATCTCCAATCCAATGTATAACAAAGAAAGCTCATTCCAGAAGCAGAAGTGGAAGATCTCCAGCTAAGTCCCTAAAAAGGAATAGTTTCCACCCACCCTCAAGCAACCATGTTAGTTCTGAACATCTTATTAGAGTTCCTACCAGTAACTGGGTGACTATAGTAGGTAGCACAATTGACTGGAGTCAGTAGTAGCCACCACTTGAGTGAAAATGGTCAACAACAGTGGAGACTCCTGTAGATAGATGTGGAAACACATTCAATTGAGGAGAACGGCAGCTTCATGGATCATGACCTCTCCTGATAAGAGAAAAGTCGTAGCTATGGACTCTAAAAAGGCACCAACCCTAGGAACTTAGCAGAGAAATACACCTAAAACAGGAGCTTCGAGAGTACTCTACAAAAGAAGAAAAGTACTCCTAGTAACCAGGAGTTGTTAGTCTTCCCTTTGCCACCTCTGTTCTCTACACATATACCTTCCTCTCTCCATATTGAATTTGAGCCCAATCTTCCCAGGGACCTTGTATGTGCAAGAGGAGAGTGACCCACAGGTTTGGGGTGAATGCTTTCTGCCAACTGTTGATACTATACTATTCTCAGTAAATACCTTTTTCTAAAAGCAAATTGGCATCGCCTAGCTAACTGATGATAGGAATTACACTCATTGGGACTCATCAGTGAAAGGACTAGAAACCCCTAGCACTTCTTGGTTAGCTAATAGAACCCAGAAGCATTTACCTTCTAATTGCTCTAATATTCAAGCACAGATGAAGGTTGGAGGAGGGAGACCAGAGGGGAATGTTACCTCAGAATCAACTTTTGGTGTGCAGCTAGATGACTAACTAAACAGTTAGCAAATATGAAAATTATCACAAAATCTAAATGACGATTCACATTAAGAAGACCCTGATTACAATTCCAATAGTTCTAAAATGGGCCATTGAAAAAGCAATTTATGGCTAAAAGAAAAGAAAAAACAAAATGTGAAGATATTGACCTTAATAATTTTAATTTGCAGTGCAAACTCAAAAAAAGTAAAACTAATGCCCTAATGAGTTCAAAAGGTAGAGCAGGGTGTCAGAAACCTGCTTTATCTAGTAAGTATTTTATCCACTTCTAGGAAAAACAAATAGTAACCAAGAGCAACTTTGATGACGCATACAAACTCATTTGTTCAACACCATGAAATTAGATGGGAGAATATTATGAGTAGTATTGTCTCAAAAACAGTGAAAAGCAGTGTGAGAGAAAACTAGCCTATAGAAAATTTCAATTGAAACTCGGTTAAGCTCTGTCATCCCAAGATTATGTAAAAGATGATAAAACTGGCAGGAGGAAAACAGATAAAAAAATGGAACAGACCTATAAGAGTTTCCATAACTGTTTACATTATCAACAACGGGCGAAACACATTTGTGTTACATGAGAAAACAAAAAAAAAAGCACTCGCAAAATCAGGAAAAGTGACTATACTAGATGAAATTCTCATGGCGGAAGTCTGTGCCTTGGTGACACAATCTTGAAGCCATTTCATTTTTTGGCATTTAAAATCCTTTAGAATATAGCTTTCACGACATATATATGTATATATGTGTGTATATATATATATGATTTTCCATTTAAGCACTCCTGTAGGGTGAGTGGGAGAGAGGAGGGTACTACTGTTTGTCAGTCTGTCTGCCATGAAGATGCTGACCATTGAGTAACATCTCACCATGATGGAGCATTGAATTTAGTTTTAAAAGACTAAATATCTATTGGGGCCAAATGTGATTATTACTTAGATCCCATACTTAGGTGCTGTCGTCCTACAGAAAATACCTACACATTTTCACACTAAGCTCTCTAATAAAAAGCTTCCCTCTTCCATTAGTGGCACTGCTCCACCAGCTGGTTACATATGGTATTGCAGCACCTGATGAATTACAGAGATATAGGACAGTGAAGGCCAATTCACATTGGCCAAGAAAAGCCTTCATCTCCCACTATCCCTGGAAAACAGAGACACCAAAATGGTCTGTCCTCAGAAGGAGAGCCCATGCTATGGAAAAGGACAGGTGCAGCCCTCTGTAAAAGCCATTCTTGCAGGGTCACAACATGAATAATTATTACCTTCAGTGATCTGCTCCCTCAGGATGTTTAACACCTGTGCTAACCTTCCCAGAGTAAATGGGAGAAGGTAGATGTTATTGTTTTTGTTATAGTCTCCTATGAAGATGCTTACCATTGGGTAATTTTTTCCCCACTGATTGAGGATTGAGTTTAGTTTGGAAATATTGGTTACATATCTTTGAGACAAATCTACAGGACATATATCATTACTCATATCCCTTCTTCAATTAATTTGTTTCTGAGCAATATATATATTGGACCTTACCATGTGCCACATAAGATCCACAGGGAAATTGACATACTATAAACTCACATCTGACTGTTTTCCTGGGGATAGAGTATCCAGGGTGACAAACAACAACACCAGGGAGAACACCACCATTACAGAAGAGAGGAAAAGGCCTTGAGATTATGTAACATAAATATTAGTTCAAGGAACTTGAGATGTTTATCTTAGAGAAGGAAAGATTTGGGGTAGGGCAGGGCCATTATTGTTGTCTTCAAATATTTTGTAGAGTTTGAGCCAACTGTCCTCTGAGATCCCCTATGGGAAAATACTGAGTTTCCCATAACCTTACCGACTCTCTAGTCTTCCATGTTCTCATATACTGTACACAAATTTGGACAAGGGCTGGGACTGCTTAACCAGGGTACATCACCACGAATGGCTATTTAGAGGAGGCAGAAATTCTAATTAAATCTGAATTGAATCCCTGATGCTCTCCTCTAGTCTGACCATGTGAACTCCATACTCGATTAACTCCATTGGCTCTCCATTATCAAATATAAAATCTTCTCTTTGGTGTTTAAAGTCCTTCATAACCTACTTCTCCACTGTCTTTCCAATCTTCTTACATTGTACATACTCCCTTCCCTCATATATGCTACTGGTCTCCCTTGTGATTCCTCAAACGAGATACTTCATCTCCTGACCTCACATTTTCATTGATTGTTCCCCGTGCTTGGAATGTTTTCTCTCCTTTTGTCTGCCTCCTGTTTTCCTTGGTTTTCTTCAAGTTCCAGCTAACATCTCACTTTCTACAGGAAGCCTTTCCTGATCTCCCTTAATTCTCCTGCTTTCCCTCTGCTGATTGTCTCCAATTCATTTTATATAGCTTGTTTGTATATAATTGCTTGCATGATATCTCCCCCTTTAGACTGTAAGATCCTTGAGAACAGGAACTGGAACTTAGTAGCAATTAAATAAATATGTCTTGACTGATAGTACAGCCTAGGCTGAACTTGTATTTTTTGTTGACAGTCATCCCATGAAGCCTGGTCCCAGCTGAGCTTCTCTTTGGGGAAAGAGAATTTTCCATTTAGCAATTATTTGCGTCTAATATTACTATTTCTATCCCAGTAATTTTTTTTTCTATTTTCCTTAACTGCTCTCTTACTATGGCTAGAGATAGGGACTTGGCCTATGATTTCTCTGGTAAAAGATACTCCTAGGGAAGAAATTCTCTCTGTCAATGTAGGTCAACATATTCTCTTCAATTTGTAGTCTCAAGCGTTGCCTAGAATGTTGAGAGATTAAGTGACTCGCTCTGGGTGACATACGTGTCAGACAGTGTGAGTCAGAGCCAGGACTTGAACCCAGATCTTTCTGACTTTGAAACTCTCTGTGCAGTTTACCATGTTGGCTCTCATCAGTCTAGGTAAAGCTTTGTTTACCTGACCTTTAATGCTTTCAGAAAATTGGGACACAGAATGAACTAAGACAGGTGATATGGCAGCTAGGATAAATTATGATCCTTTAAAATACCCTTGCATTGACTTCCTAATCTGTGTGATTCCAGAGTTGAGTGACATACCTAATGTAACTCATGCAGCAACTCATTACTCACCTTCTTCTCTGGTACACAGTCCCAGCTGAGATCCTCCACGTCTACTCATTACTCACACTCACCTCCATTGTATACCCCAAACTTGTTGGTAACTTCCTGCTGTCTGCCAACATCTTTTATCATTTTGTGAATACATGCACTTGAGATTCTTGAGTTGAACTGCACGGGACTAAATGTGAGCCTGAGCAAACATACATAAGCTAAACAGTTTTTGAAACCACCCAAGGTCTGGCCAGTGTCACTGGCCATAACATCCATCCAAGCTTTGGAGATCTCATCTGAAAGCCTAATATCTGGTTTACTCGAGGGTGGTAGGCAGTTGGTGAAATCTTGAGCAGCATTATGCAATTGACACCATGAAATTACCCCCAAATTAATTCAGGCAGATGTACAGCAAAGACACCAGCAGCTTTGTTTCCCTGTTTCCTCTGTTCATTTCCCCACAATAAACATCACCGCTCATGATCCAAACTAATTACACAGCTCTCCAACATTAAAGGAAACTCCATTTTCATCCCATTTCTGACACACTGCACTTAGCTGCTTCCCCCTCTAATGCCTAGGTTCCTCCTCTTCTGAGCACCCCAGACTGCATTTTCACTTCTTTCCTCAACGTCCTTCAGAAACAAAAGTGATTCTTTCCACATATCCTCCCGTCCTCATTTCACTTAGGGTTAATCTTAAGGCAAATCCTAATTATAGGGATTTAATGTTCTTTCTAAACTGGCTATTTTAAGACCTGTTTACAAGATCCCAATCTGAAGCATCATTCAAAAGCAGCTTGAACTGATTGCCTCCTTCTTTGAGAGAGAGAGAGAACATCTAACAGCAGACTATCCATTTGTAGCGGGTTCATCTGCCCTATAATTAAGGCGCCATTGCAGGCCTGCTCCAAATATGCTGCTTCTGCTACAGGAGAACAGCTGAGGTCCTTGAGAGAAGTCAGAATATGTGCTCCAAGCACTTCATCCAACATTTTTTCTAAGCATCATTGGACTGGTGATAGTACTGAATTTGGAGGGCAATAAATGGTGATGATACAGAATCATTTAGCCACACATGTCTTTTGTGAAATCCGTACACCATATTTCCTCCCACCCTAATCGCCTGAAAGTCCGCCTGGTGACTACATCTCATCATTACCTTTTGCCCCTCTGAATGGACCCTATGACTGAAAGGCAGGGCCATAGGCTTCAGGGCATCTATTTTAAGCAGGAGTTCAGTACAATTTTCCCCCCATTTCCCACTAGGTATGTTGCTTTTGGATTTCTCTATATATCTCAATAACACAATGCCTCTCTTATAATAGATGATCAATAAAATGTCTCCAACATGTCCCTCCCACCCCTTTCAGCTTCCTTTTGGGTTTTGTTTTTCCCCTATTGGATGGCCAGCTCTTTGAGGGCAGGAACTGTCTTTGCTTTTATTTGTACTTTTTCTTATGTGCTAGGCACATATTACATCACTTCCCTACATGGTTAGCAAAACAGGAATGAATTTATGTTTAAAAAGGACTCTAATGTGGCACTAAATGCCATCTGAACTCTGAGAAGCAAAAGATGGTACCCTGGTTCCTACTGAGTCATTTATCATTCAATAATACTATATTCCAACATTTACCACAATTCCTGGAACACAGTAGGTACTAAACAAGTGTTTATTGACTGACTCAAAAATGGCTAATAAGCTTACTCTAGAGGAAAGATATGGAATGAGAACTGCTTCCACATCAACATAGATACTATCCTCTGGTTCTCAGAACTCAAGTGGCATTTAGTGCCAAATCACAGTCATTTTTTTAACATAAATTCATTCCTGTTTAATCAACCATGCATGGAAGTGATGTAATATTCATTTTATTTAAGAACTAAGAAAAAACTCCAGAGCCTGGGTGGATTAATGTTTGTAATGCTCCAAAGGACCCAAGGCTTCCTATGGGATTGGGAAATAGGCCCTTAAAAAGAGTTGAATCATAGAGTTAGAGCTGGAAGGCACATAACAGGGAATTTAATCCAACCCTCTCAATTTAGAGATGTGGAAACTGAGGCCCAGAGATGTTAAGTGATTTGGCCAAATCACATAGAGGCAAAATCTGAACCATCCAGTGCTCTGTAAATTGTACCATGGACACCAGGGGTAAATTTGGGGGCATGTTCTTCATCAACTGAATTCAAAGGAAGCAGAAGAGGAATGTTTTAAGTCCAGTTTGTGGTCTCAGTATTTGAAAGGACATGAATAAACTAGAGGACTAGCATTGGCAACTAAGATGGCATGAAGACCAGAAATCATGAAAATCATTGAATAGGAACTGGAGATGTTGAACCTGAAGGACTTTGGGCAGGGGGTGCATGGTAGGTATTTTTGAGCATTTGAAAGGTGATCATATGAAAAGAGATTAAACTTGCTCTACTTGGCCCAAGAGGGAGTCATCAGTATGAGCAATCAGTAGAAGTTGCAGAGGCAAATATCTGTTTAATGTAAAGAAATATGTCCTAATAATTAGAGCTATTCACAAGTGGAATGAGCCTTAGAAAGTAGTGAGTTCCCCATCAGTAAAGATTTTCAAGCATTGACTGGATGAACACTTGGTGCATACATTGTAGAAGAGATCCTTATTTAGTTACCAATTGGATTTGATGACCTCTGAGAACATTTCTAACTCTGAGATTCTGTGATTCTCTGATATGTCATTACACCACACACAGAGATGGAAATCGAGGACTTTTGCCATTCTATTTTTCTGTGCAGAGATGCAGACATTATAAATTTAAACAGAGAATTCCATAAGATGAATATGTGAGTATGTAGGAACAACAAATCAAATCAACAAAATTTTATTGATCATCTATTATAAGAGAGGCATTGTGTTAAGCTCTATAGGGGGATACAATGATATATGACTCATTTCCTGTCCTCACTAGGTTAGCTATGTATCTGAAGTGAATGCCATTAATTTAAAAAATAACACCATTCCCCATATATCTGCTCTTGGGAAAGTGGAATGTCCTGTTAGTTTTATTTTTTGAATGCCTTTCACATTTCTCCTAACTCTCTCAACCATATCCACAGGTGTGCTAGGTGTGCTGGTAAGTGTTCAACAACCACACTGCATGATTAATTTTTTCATCACTTGCATAAGTTTAGACAATCAACAAAACAAGAAATCAATCCCTGATTTGTTCATGTTTGCCACTTTCAGAGGTATAAATGCTGACATTAAAATTTTAACAGTTGGCTCCCAGAAATCTGAATCATATCTCCAAGTTTTCATTATTAAAAAATAAATATATTGATGCTTTTTGTTTTTACATCCCAGTTTTTGCTAGATACCATCCCACCTTACACAGAGAGAGGGGAGGAGGAGGGAGGGAGAGAGAGAGGAGAAAGAGAGAGAGAGAGGGAGAGAGAGAGGAGAGAGAGAGAGAGAGAGAGAGAGAGAGAGAGAGAGAGAGAGAGAGAGAGAGAGTGTCCTGGAACTTAACCTTCTACAAAGAAAAAAAAAGCAGCCAGACTGTGACTGTGTTTAACAATGTATGAAATGTTATATCTTCTATATCTATAATCCTTCTGGGTGTCCACCTTTCAAATGAATTGAGGGTGAGGGAAGTATGTTTCATTATCTCTTCTCTTGGACCATTATTAGCTTTTCATTTATTTAGGGTTTAACTTCCTTTTTTAATGATCTTTTCACTTACACATAATAGGGGACTGAGAACTGACTGGCATTCCGAGATTTATAATTGAGAGACAAATATTATCCCAAAATCCTGAAAATGATTTGGATGATTGTGATCTTTGAGCCAGAAGGGCAGCTTTAGTCAGAGATCTGAAAAGAGACATATAGGCTGAGAGAAATCAGACTGAGAGAAAAATGTGTGGACTGTAAGAGTTAAGCAGTAATAGCAAAAGCAACTGGGAGAACAATCTTTAGTCCCATAAAAGACTTAAAGAATTGATCTGGAAAAATTGTTGGCACAGGGACAATGGGTGAAAGGAGAAACTTAAAAGGAGAGATGAGCTGGAACAGAGAAAGGAGAGAATGAGGTGGGTCATTGACCCCTTGAAGCATCTTGAAAAATAGAACTGAGATCAAAACTGTCAGTTATCCTTCCCTCTTCAATAACAGAGGGAAGTTCCCCGCCTCCAAAAAAAGGAAGCTGCTCCCCAACTTCTCTTCCTTATGTTTCTCCAGAAATAGACACTATAACATACTCTGCTTGCTTCTTTCACTTAAGCATTTCTTGTAACATATGTAGATGTGATCTGTATAGAGATATGACCTATATATGGTTTATGTAGATCATAGAAATATAGATCTCAAATATACAGAGGCCTGGGTTTATGTAGAGATATATTTAACAAATAATAATGAATTAAGACAGGGAGCCAAACCTCTGACTAACTGGGGGCTCTGAGCTATTATGACTAGATTAATAATTATTCATTTGACAAAAACTATATAGAACAGCACAGGAAAGGACCAATTGAACCTGTAGTCCTTTATATATTATAAATTAATGTTGCAACACAGTGTTTAAATCTCCAGTCTCTGAAGCATAAAAGGCAGGAGAACAGGATGAAGACAGGTGAAAACTGGGTGACAAGTGCTGGTTGAGATTCAGCTCCCATGTTACCAGAAGGGAGACAACAAAAAGTATTGCATTGTGCCCTTTGCATGCATTGTTCTGATTCTATTTAGGGTCATAAGGTCATAGATTTGAATTTAAAAGGACCCAAGTAATCATCTAACCAATCATTTAATGAGCAAATATTTAAGTGCTTACTAGGCATTCGGGATATAAAGACGAAAACCGGAAAGCCCCTGCCCCCAAGGAGCTTACAATTTGATCCCCTTAATTTACAAATAAAAGCAAGAGTTATTTCACCATTTATCAATGCTTAAGTGGCCCAATACTAGAAGTAGAGGGGATGGTACATTGACTAAGCCCACCAGAACATCTACAGACTCGTGCCTACCACACCCAAGGCCTCTCTTCCACTCCCTCTAAACACCAGTTCCACATATTGAAATGACTCAGTAGCTCAAGTTAACTCTCTTTTTAGCAGTGTATTGTAAGAGCAGTGCCACTTATCAGCCTTCATTTCTTTTGTCCCTTGCTAAACAAAGAACCTGTGAAGTAATACGATTTCTAGTCAGTACAACTGTACATAATTTGTTAATGAGAAAATCTCGGGTGGAAGAGGGGGTTATCTACTCCGCAAACACATTTTAAAGGTTAACAAAAGTCGAAAGGACATGCACATGCACAGCTCACTGCTGAACCAGGCCCCTGGATCTCCCTGTTGGCACAGTCAGAACAAATTGACCCCCTTGCTTCATTTGGGGAGCAGCTGCAGAATACAGATTAAAAACTTCTCCCCAGGCAATGCTAGTTTAAAATATTCATTTCTCCCCTTGTGATGCCAAGCCATGGCTGGACTGCCATCTCAATGCTTCCAGAGACCCAAACATTCTACTTTCAGAGCTGAGCTTGTTCAATCAAAAATTCTTAGGAAGGAGGTGATAAATGATGATGAGGTACATGGAAAAGGTTTTCTTCAGTGCCTGAAGACCTGTTGGCCATTAGTGAGGAAGATGAGCACACAATTGCAATGGAAGATTCTGTCCCTGCTGTAAGTCTTGGGGGTCTTTCCCTGAATCTCTGCAAAGACACACATTTGGGGAAAGAACGATTGATTATTTTGTTTCAGTTACTGCTCTTTGTTGAATGAGCGCCCTAATACAAGATTAGGAAGGAGATTTCACCTGCTTTATTAACTGTAGTGCCAACAGACTGAATGAAAGGGGATAATCTAAACCAAAAAAAAAAAAATATCAAACTGTGCATTTCATATGCATAACAAAGCTGGGAGGAGAATCCTGCAGCTTCTGGCCTGCAAAATGGCAAACACAGAGCTTTAAAGTGTATTGGGGATCCAGCCAGGACCTCCCAGGTAGAATAATCATCATCATCATCATCATCATCATCATCACGACCAGGGCTCGCTGTGCCCAAGAACTGTGCTGAGCTCTTTATAACCATCTCATTTGATCCTCACAACAAACTGCTGGGCAAATGCTATATTATCCTCATTTTACAGATGAGGAAACAGAGGCAAACAAAGGTTCAAGTAACTTGCTCAGGGTCATATAGCTAGCAAGTTAAAGAGATCAAATTTGAACCCAGCCCTTCCTGTCTCTAGGTCCAGCACTCTATCCAAGGTACCACTTAGCTCCCCCTAGAAGCAGGAAGTAGGTAAAGCTGAGCTGGGTATGAAGTCAGAAGTGAGGCAGCCCTTTGAAATGACTTTGAAAATACCAGTCTAGTAGCAGCAGCTTGAAACAAGAGCACCTTTTGGGTTTTTTTTGGTCTATGTGCCACATACAAATAGTTTGCTATTGTTGCTTATTAATAATATTAATAGTTAATATTAATATGGTACTGTAAGGTTTGCAAAATGCCTTACAAATATTATCTCATTTATTCTCACATCCCTGGAAGGTAGATGATATCATTATTCCAATTTTATTTTATTTTTTTGTTACATTTTAAATTCCAAACTGTCTCCTTTCCTTCCCCTCTCCCTCCTTCCCTCCACACCATTTGACACAGATCATTGTGTGTGTGTGTGTGTGTGTTTGCGTGTGTAGAGAGAGAGATTTATATGTATGTATATCTGTAATATACACATACACAAATATATACATACACAAATACAAGTATAGATGTAAAAGCATACAATATATACTTCTATTTATCAGTTTTTTCTCTGGAGATAGATAGGATCTTTCTTCATAGGTCCTTTGCAGTTGATTTGAGTATTTCTAATATTCAGAAAAACAGTCATTCACAGTTATCCTTTGAACGATATCACTGCTATTGCATACAATGTTCTCTTGGTTCTGCTTACATTCTTCATTATTTCATGCAAACTTTTTCATGTTTTCAAAAATCAACCTGCTCATCATTTCTTACAGCAGACTAGTATTCCATCACAGTCCTGTGCCACAACTTTTTTTAGCCATTCACCAATTGATGGACAGCCGTCCTAGTTTTTTTTACCACTACAAACAGAACCGCTATAAATATTTTAGAACATAGAGGTTCTTTTACTTTTTTTCTGATCACCTTTGGAAATAGGCCCAATAGTGATATTGCTGAGTCAAAGGGCATACGTTGTTTTTTTAATAACTTTTTAAAAAATATAACTTTGGGGGCATAATTCCTGATTGCTCTTTGAAATGATTAGATCAGTTCACAGTTCCACCGACAGTGTATTAATGTCTAACTTTTCTACAACCCCTCCAACATTTGTCATTTTCCCCTTCTATCATTTTTGCCAACCTGAGAGGTGAGATGATATCTCAAAGTTGTTTTAATTTGCATTTCTCTAATCAATAATGATTTAGAGCATTTTTCACATGCCTAAAAATAGCTTTGATTCCTTCCTCAAAAAACAGCCTGTTCATATCCTTTGACCATTTATCAATTAAGGAAAGAATCATGTTCTTATAAATTTGATGAAGTTCTCTATATATTTGAAATATGAGGCAATTATCGGAGAAACTTTCTATAAACATTTTCCCCAATTTTCTGTTTTCCTTCTAATCTTGGCTACATTGGTTTTATTTGTACAAAAACTTTTTAGTTTAATGTAATCAAAATTATCCATTCATATCTCACAATGCTCCCTATCTCTTGTTTATTCATAAATTCTTCTCCTATCCATAAGTCTGAGAAGTAATATGTTCCATGTAGTATCCCAATTTTAACAGATGAGGAAACTCAGGAAGATGGAGGTTAAGTGGCCTGTCCAAGGTCACATAGCTGGCATGTGTCTGAAGCAGGATTTAAACTTGGGTCTTCCTGCCTCCAGGCCCAGTGCTCTATTCACAGTGCTACCATTTGCTTCTAATGGGTGTGGATAAGGGAGAGAGGAAGGGATGCAGCACAATCCATATACCTCTCCTTTAAAAAAAAAAAAGTCAAGTTTTTTTTTAAATAAGCAACAAGCAGTATGGCATAGTGGATAAAGAGCCTTAGAGTCCAAAAGAACAGGGATCAAGCTCTACTTTTGATTTAAATAAGCCTTGTGACCCTGGATAAGTTATACAACTTCTCAGTGCCACAGGTAACCCTCCTAGGCAGAGGTTTTTAATCTGATCTATGGAAAGATTTCTGGGGTCTGTGAATTTGGATGAGAAAAAAATTACAATATTTCTCTTCCCTAACTTCTAAACTGAAATTTAGCATTTCCTTCAATTATTTAAAACCATTGATCTGAAATGGGGTATATAGGTTTCACCAGACTTGTCAAAGAGGTCCATGATACAAGCAAAGTGATTAAGAAGCCTTGTTGTAAGGTCCTAAATTGCAGAGCAAGTATGGATCTGTATGGGCAGAGGAGGTTACTCTTACAGTGTCAACAGGTGGAGGCATCGAAATCATAAATGATTTGTGTATGGTTATATTCCTACTATGTTTAAGTGGAAGAACTTGGACCCACGTCTGCCTGATTTCAGGGCTAGCTCCCTGACCACTAGTGACACCATATTGTCTCTCATAAACAGCATTACCTTCCACAAAAGGCTTGCACCATTGTCTCATTGAATTAAGATGATTTTGCTAAATTCTTATAGCATCTCTAGTAAAGCATGAGTTCAAAGAGCTCCTACCAACCCTGGAAAGTCATCCACTAAGTTCCAATGTCATGCATTTTTCCTGTTATATAAGGAGCTAATTATGGAGAAGTTCACCATCAATAGGTTGGTCATTGTGAAATGAATTGTTTGGCCACAACAACCTACAAAACCAAGATGAATACAAAGAGGCTCTTGGCTCTTGTCAGCCCTATTCTACCTTTACGATCATAGCAGAATGGCAATAAGAAGGGGAACAGAGGGTGTTAAGACTGACACAATTTGGGGGCAACATATAAAAATTCATTTAACTATGGTTGGCAACTGTAAGTATGAGATCCTTTTGTGAAGAACCAACGCATTGACACAGCGTTGGAAGAACCAAATCATAGCAATATTGAAGTTCTTTTAGAAGGTGCAAGGAAATTGCTACTGAGTGAGAAGATGACTCCCAGTTTCTCCTAGGACAGGCAAATAAAGAGCCAGCTGTCTATTTTACCATGTATCCAATGGCAGTGGGAATCATCAAACATGATTCCATCTTCCCTCACAATATGCATGAGAGACATCAGCAAAAAGAACAAAGCAAAGATAATTTCAGCTTATGATCCAACATTTTTGTGGAGGATTTCAAAGTAGAACAAGTCTATGTGACCTAGATAATGACCATCCAAATTGAACCAATATATACTTTCATACTTGTAACTTCAACGCAAAGATGAGCATAAGGGAGAAGAGGAACAAATATAGGGAAATAGGGTTTGGGGTAAAGAAATGAAGAGTCCAATGGTCCATAGACTACATGGGCCTATGCACTTCAATAGTTTGGTGAGTCTGTGAGCTCATAGATGTAGGTTTAATGGTACAAACTATACCCATCTCTACCTTGAGAGCCAACAACACTTTTGCCCAAATCCCACAAAGAATCTTCCACAAGAGTAACCATCTAATAAACTGCAAACTTTTCTCTAGTTATCTAACTACTACATGAATATCAATGGAGAATGAGAGCTATCTATCAGCTCTCTATCACTCGCAGTATCACTCACCCAATTTCTTTTGCCGTTCTCACATCTCCAATGATACACTTGAATACTGCTTCTCCACTGGTTTCATATTGCAGCATACTTGTGTCCATCTCTTTGAATGATCTGCAACTTTAATTTTCTGTAGCCTGTGGCATTTGATCATTCACAAACATAGCATCATCAGAAGAAGGTGAATAATGAATAAGATGGGAAACTGTGTCAGGGATAAATCCTTCTTTGCTTCAGTACAAGTCACACTCTTGCCTTTTCCATCTCTGTCTCTTTCTCTGTCTCTTGTTTCTTTCATCTTCAATCTCTCCCTAGCTACTGGCTGCATCTCTTCCACCTACAAACATGCCCAGGTCTCCCTCGTCCTTAAAAAATATGCCCTCACTTGAACTTATGACCCTAGCATTTTCCCAAGCTATCATCTTGTATCTCTTCTCCATTTCAAGAGTCAGGCTTCCTAGAGGGAAAAAAGCTGTTCTCAATCGGTACCTACACTTCTTTCCTCTAATTTACTTCCAAACCCCTTGCAACCACGGCTCTGCTCTCATTCACTTCTAAACCCTTTGCGACTTAGGTTTCAACCTTTTCTGTCAACTAAAACTATTTGTCTGCGAAGGTACCAAGTGATTTCCTAATTGTCAAAGCTGGCAGCCTTTTCTCAGTCTTTATCCTTCTTGGCCTCTTTACAACATTTCACACTTTTGACCACACTCACCACCTAGATGTACTCACTTCCCTGTGTTTTGTTTCTGGTTTTTGTGATTTGGTGATCCTGCTTACTTTTGGTCCTCCCCCTACCTCTTTGCCTATTCATTCTTGGTTACCTTTGATAAATCATCACATATGTCCAATCTGGTAAGTGGATGCATCCTAGGGCTCGGCCTGGACCCTCTTTTCTCTATATATACTTTTTCAGTAATTTCAATACTTTTGATGACTTCAATTACCATTTCCTTGTAGAAGACTCTCAATCTATATATCTAGGCCCTTCCTCTCACCTAAGATTCAGCCCCATATCAGCAACTATCTGATAGATACTTCAAGTTGAATGTCCTGCAGGCATCTTAAATTCAACATGTCCAAAGCATAAATCATTATCTTTCCCCCTAAGTTTCCCCTCTCTTTCTAATTTCCCTATTTCTGTCATGGGTACCATCAGTCTTCCAATCACCCAATTCATAACCTCAGAATCTTCCTAAAGGTATCCCCCACCCTATTTATTCAATTCGTTGCCAGCTGTAGTAAATTCTACTACTAAAACATCTCTCAACCATCCCCTTCTCTTTACTTTTAAGGCCACCACCCTCGTTTTTAGATTCAAATCTCTTCTCACCTGGACTAATTTTAAAGCCTCCTAATTCATCCTCTTAATGTCAGTCTTTTGTTCAGTCATTTTTCAGTCCTGTCTGACTCTCCATGACCCTATTTGGGGTTTTCTTAGCAAAGATACTGGCATGATTTACCATTTCCTTCCCCAACTCATTTAACTGATGAGGAAATAGAGGCAAACGGGTAAGTGACTTGCCCAGGGTCAAACAGCTAGTAAGTGTCTGAGGCTGGATTTGAACTTAAGAAGATGAGTCTTCTTGATTCCAGGCCTGGCATTCTATCCACTGTGGTACCACCTAGTTGCTCAGTTTCAGTCTTTCTCTTCTTCAATCAAAATAGCTGAAAAAGTTAGATTTTTAAAGCATAGGTCTGACCAGGTCACTACCATGCTTAAAAATCTCCAGTGGCCCACTATTACCTCTATTATCATGAGAAACTCCTACATTTGGCGTTTAAGCCTCTATAATCTGGCTCTAGCAAAGAATCTTAAATAATATAGATGCCTATAAATTGGTGCAGATTGGAATTGAACAAATCATAGAATATGAATGCAAGGGACTTTTATTGTACCCATAAGAAATGACGGATATTATGGATTCCGAGAAAATGGAAGTCCTCATTTAATCTGATGAAGAGTAAAATGAGAATAGGAGAGTAATTTATGTGACAAGATCAATAATAATGTGAGGGGAAAAAACCTAGGAGTTTCAGTGAACTTCTTTCTCATTATGAGTCAGCAGTGTAATGTAACAGCCAAAAAAAAAATAAGACCTACTCAACATTATCTGCATTAAGGTGAGCTAGCTCAGAATAAGAAGGTGAGAGATCCACTGTCCTGCCACCTTTTATGGTGGCAAAGAATTGGAAATTGAGGGGATGCCCATCAATTGGAGAATGGCTGAACAAGTTGTGGTATATGAATGTAATGGAATACTATTGTGCTATAAGTAATGATGAGCAGGCAGATTTCAGAAAAACCTGGACTTATATGAACTGATGCTGAGTGAAGTGAGCAGAGCCAGGAGATCATTGTACACAGTAACAGCAACACTGTGTGATGACCAGCTCTGATAGATTTAGCTCTTCTCAGCAATACAATGATCTAAGACAATGCCAAGAGACTCAAGCTGGAATATGCTATCCACATCCAGAGAAAGAACTGTGGAGTCTGAATGCAGATCAAAGCATATTATTTTCTATTTTTTCTTTCTTGTTCTTCCCTTTTGTTCTGATACTTCTTTCATAACATGACTAATGTGGAAATGTTTAATGTAATTGTACATATATAGACTATATTAGATTGCGTGCCATCTTGGTGGGGAGGGAAGGGAGGGAGAAAAAATTTGGAACTCAAAATCTTATAAAAGTGAATGTTGAAAACTAAAAAAAAAAATTTAAATCATTTTTAAAAAAAAGAAATCCACTGTGCTCTGCCCTCGTTAGACCTTATCTAAGGTGTGGCAATCGGGGTTAAGTGACTTGCCCAAGGTCACACAACTAGTAAATGTCAAGTGTCTGAGGTCAGGTTTATCTGGAGTATTGTGTTCAACTCTAGACATTACAATTTAAATTTTGTAACTGGATCATTAAATTTAAGATATACTTAAAAAACTGGATGGAACAAAATAACCACAGTTTAATATAAAATCCTCTTTTTGTTTTCTATATTGGAATATTTATGTGTGTTGATGATGTTAATAATAAAAAAAGAAAGCACCACACACACACAAATTTAATAGAAGCAGAAAAAATGGCATTAGTAAGCTGAAGAATTCCAAAGGAGAATACCCAGGGTGGTGCAGGGCCCTTCTTCCATGATAATTATAGCGGCACATATGTGGTGATTACTATGTGCCAGGTGCTATGCTAAGTACTTTACAAATATTACCTCATTTGATCTTTACAATCCTGGGAAGTTGGTTGTATTGTTATCTCCTTTTTACAGCTGAGGAAACTGAGGCATACGGAGCCCAAGGGCACACATTAAGTAATGTCTGAGGCCAGGTTTGAATTTAGGTCTTCCTGAGTCCAGGCCCAGTGCTCTACCCACTGTGCCACCTAGCTGACTATGTTCATGAAATATGAAGATTGCCTGAAGGAACCGGACATATTTAGCTTGGAGAATGGAAGGGTCGGAGGAAAAGATGATACTTGTCTTCAAGTAAGGAATGTTGTGGAGAAAAGAAATTTGACTTGTTCTGTTCGGTCCCAGAGAGCAGAACCAGGAGGAATGGATTGAAGATACAAAAAGGCCATTTTAGGTTCAACTTCAGGAAGAAAGTGCCTGAAGTTAGAACTATCCCAAAGTGAAATGTTCTACCTCTAAATATAGTGGATTTTCTCTCCCCAGAGTTCTTCAAGTAGGAGCTGGATAAACACTTGCTGACTCTTTGTGGAGATTCCTGTTATATATGGTCTGATTTAGGTGACTATTGATGTCCTTCCAACATTCACTCAAACTCTGTGATCCTTAAATAACCCAAATCACTCAGAAGTGTTTGTCTTCACCCTCAATACAGAAAAAAAAATCAATGGATGAAGGGGGCTTAGCATGCAACCCATGAGATGCAGGTGGATGGAGAGGCTATAGCTCTGGTCCATCAGTACCAACATCTTGAGACATTCATGGCAAGAAACAACAAGTATGGCTGAGGTTTGCCTAAAGAAAAGAGTATGCTGAAATGATCAAAATTACTGAGCAGTATCCCAAATGCATTTGAGAAACCAGTCAGGCTTTCCTTCTGAGAGAAAGACCCATCTTTTTTAATAGTGATATTTTTTCAATGATGCTACATGTCCACAAAAATCATGATATACCTTGGTCTTCGAAGAATTAAAGTTGTAATTAAAGGCCAAGAGAGAACTATATGATAAGTATAGATATGCTTTATTATTAATGAAGCAAAGTAAAAGGTACTATCACAAGATTTACATCCAGAAAAATAGGGGGTGTTGATCAAATAGTGAGGGTGAGAAGTTATACTTTATGCTTTAATTGTACCAATCTAATGACAAGAAGGAAGGTCCATAGGGCATTGAGTAGACCTCCTGTAAGGGGAGTGAATGGATTGTCATCTGTATATACCACTGGAAAAAGCACCAACATCAAATAAATAGTTTGTTTTTGTTGTCGTTCAGTTGTGTCCAACTCTTCATGACCCCATTTGGGGTTTTCTTGGCAAAAATACTGGAGCTGTTTGCCACTTCCTTCTCCAGCTCTTTTTACAGATGAGGAAACTGAGGCAAATGGGATTACGTGACTAGCGCAGGGTCACACAGCTTTTAACTCTCTGAGGTCAGATTTGAACTCAGGAAGATGAGTCTTCCTGACTCCAGGCCCAGCACTCTATACGCTGTGCCACCTAACTCCCCAAAAGAAATCATAGATCCATAATAGTCTGTACTGAATCTTACTGTTTTATTGCTTCTAGCTGATGTGTTAATGATTGTCTAAGGTACAACGCAGATCATTTCCATCACAATCAATGCAGGAGATTTTAAATGTGTCATGGGAACAATTAGTTTTGGTTTTTGTTTGTTTTTATTGTAGAGGAAGTCAACAATAGCTCTAAGCAAAAACCTTATCTGAGTCCCTCTGTGATGGCCCTCCCCAGATTTCAGTGTATACACAGGTCAACCAACATGCGGGGTCAGGGGAAGCTGTATATTCATGAGAGGTCTTAAATAGACATGTCAATCATTGTGATCATACATGACAGTTTGCAAGCCACAGCGTTCCAAGTGACAAATAAAGTATTCCTATAGCAACTCTGATGTCAGCATGGTTTTTGCTACAATTCCTAAGATACTAATTTCCTCACTAAAGCAATTTATATTAAAGAGAGGCATCAGAACATTTGGAAAGCAAATAGGATGACAAGGAATTATGATATTTCTTAGAGTAAACCTATATACTTTGGACTTTATTCTTGTTCAAAGTGGCTTTTAAATATTTGCTTTCATATTATTTTTGAGCTGCTGCTTTTTAAAGTTGATGTGGAGACAATTTTGTTTTTCACTGTCAGCATCAATTTCATCACCCTGTTATCTATGGAGAAAGAAAGGTAGGAGAGGATGAAGGCCACAATTGGGTATTTTTTATCATTGTTGTTTTTTATTATGGAAGATAAGCTACAGTTTACAAATATATACCAATACTTTTCATAAGGCCACAGCTTTAGATCTGGAGAGGGCCTTCAAAGCCAGCCAGTTCAACCTCCATATTTTACAGTTGATTAAACTCTGGCCGGAAGAGGTTAGATAGCATGGGAAGGTCCCACTAGTAGGAAGGGGGCTGAGCCAGAATTTTAAACTAGGCCCTGTGTGTCCAAATCCAGCATTCTTCCTACTGGGTCACTTTGTCTCTCAAATTTGGTGGTTCTGTGATCTTATTACTTCCAATAGTGCAAATTACAAACCATATTTCACCTTTTTGTGTTTTTGTGAATCTTGTCCATGTATTTGGCCCTATATCCTGAACTGGGGGCTACAAAAGCATGCTTATGGTCTTCATCTAGATCTCTGACAGGATATGGATGCCAATGAAATGCACAGACTATCCACCAATTATTTTTCACTCTCCCTACATCACCTGTCCACTTGGGAGTTCCTTTAAATTACTGAAATAGGTCTAGTCTCTATCTATCCTCATGTTTAATACAAGCATCACAATGTTGTTGCAAATAGAAGTATCTAGAAGACTGCCTATCTATAGTGAAACTCTCTTCTTTGTGGAGTTTGGTGGTTTAGAGTGCCCTGAATCATTGCACTCTGGCAGTTACCAGACTTCTAACCCACAAATACCAAAGACAACAGAGCAGGTTAGTGGGAAAAACTACTGGGACAGAGTGAAAGGAGTTCGTGTTCGGCCACTGCCGCAGGGGTGGCTGAGGTGGTGCAGCTCTGAGGCTGCTTCCAGAGCTACAGCTGCAGTTGCTTCCAGTCCCAGGCCCACCTGGTGGGAGGAATTAAGCAGTGGATCAGAGCAGGAGTGCAGAGCCTGCTTGGATCTGAGTCGCGATCTGGGTTGGCAGTTCTTGGGGGAGGAGGAGCACTGGTGTGGCAGACCTTGCTGTGTAGAAATACCTCTGAAAACAGCAGCGCAGGCCCCCAAGTTGGGACAAAGTACTCTCTACTCTACAAGCAGTCATATCCAGAAGAAAAGCTCAAGGGTCTACTAGTTAGCTGGGAACATGAACAGGCAGCGAAAATGTACGCAGATGCAGACTGAGACTTTGGAATCTTTCTTTGGTGACAAAGAAGACCAAAACATACAGCCAGAAGAAGTCAACAAAGTCAAAGCACCTACATCAAAAGCCTCCAAGAAAAACATGAATTGGCCTCAGGCCATGGAAGAGCTCAAAAAGGATTTGGAAAAGCAAATTAGAGAAGTAGAGGAAAAATTGGGAAAAGAAATGAGAGTGATGCAAAAAAACCATGAAAAACAAGTCAATGACTTGCTAAAGGAGACACCAAAAATACTGAAGAAAATAACACCTTAAAAATAGACTAACCCAAATGGCAAAAGAGCTCCAAAAAGCCAATGAGGAGAAGAATGTCTTGAAAAGCAGAATTAGCCAAATGGAAAAGGAGGTCCAAAAGACCACTGAAGAAAATACTACCTTAAAAATTAGATTGGAGCAAGTGGAAGCTAGTGACTTTATGAGAAATCATGATGTTATGAAACAGAACCAAAGGAATGAAAAATGGAAGACAATGTGAAATGTCTCATTGGAAAAACCACTGACCCAGAAAATAGATCCAGGAGAGATAATTTAAAAATTATTGGACTACCTGAAAGCCATGTTCAAAAAAAGAGCCTAGATATCGTCTTTCAAGAAATTAACAAGAACTGCCCTGATATTCTAGAGCCAGAGGGTAAAATAGAAATTGAAAGAATCCACTGATCACCTCCTGAAAAAGATCCCCAAAAGAAAACTCCTGGGAATATTGTCGCCAAATTCCAGAGCTCCCAGATCAAGGAGAAGATACTGCAAGCAGTCAGAAAGAAACAATTTGAGTTTTGTGGAAACACAATCAGGATAACACAAGATCTAGCAGCTTCTACATTAAGGGATTAAAGGGCTTAGAATATGATATTCTGGTGGTCAATGGAGCTAGGATTAAAACCAAGAATCACCTACCCAGCAAAACTGAGTATCATGCTCCAAGGCAAAATATACACTTTCAATAAAATAAAGGACTTTCAAGCTTTCTCAGTGAAAAGACCAGAGCTGAATAGAAAATTTGACTTTCAAACACAAGAACCAAGAGAAGCATGAAAAGTTAAACAAGAAAGAGAAATCACAAGGGATTTAGTAAAGTGGAACTGTCTTCTTTACATTCCTACGTGGAAAGATGATGTGTATAATTCATGAGACCTCAGTATTAGGGTAGCTGCAGGGAAAATATATATATATACCCAGAGAGCACAGGGTGAGTTGAATATGAAGGGATGATATCTAAAAAAATAAAATCAAATTGAGGGATGAAAGAGGAATATATTGAGAGAGGGAGAAAGGGAGAGATAGAATGGGGTAAATTATCTCACATGAAAGTGTCAAGAAAAAGCCGCTCATTGTAAGGGAAGAGGGGTCAGGTGAGGGGGAATGAGTGAATCTTGCTCTCATCAGATTTGACTTGAGGAGGGAATACCATACACACTCAGTTGCCTATCTTACCCCACAGAAAAGAAGGAGAAAGGAGATAAAAAAGGAGGAATGGTAGAAGGGAGGGCAGATATGGGGAGGAGGTAATCAAAAGCAAATACTTTCAAAAAGGGACAGGGTCAAGGGAGAAAATTGAATAAAGGGGGACAGGATAGGAGGGAGCAAAATATAGTTAGTCTTTCACAACATGAGTATTGTGGAAGGGTTTTGCATAATGATATGTAGAGGGCCAGCTCTGAGATAGTCCATGGTGAGGAAGGTACATGCCAGGTTTTCCTTTGAGCCTGAGCCCATTCTCTGGGCTGTATACTCAGGAAGTGGGCTCTCCAGCCCCCTTCTAGCTGTCCCTGAGAATGTGCAGAACGGCATGTGGAGATTCAGCTATATCTTGTTTAAGCCTCCTAGGCCTCTGCAAGGCAAGGCCATTTGAGGCAAGTTCTCTGCAAGGCAAGACCATCAAAGGATAAGAGGACGTGGCAAGGAAGTGCCCTCGCAGCTGTTATCGGCATGGGAAAGAACAGTAATGTTTCAATATGGTTAGCATCTATGGAACTAAGTAACAACATGTCCCAGGGCTATGTGAGCTACGTGGCAGGATGTTCCAATAAAGTAATAAAGCAATGCAACACTTGGTCCACTTATCTGATTCCAAAGAGTATATAAACTCACTGCCTCTGCTTAACAAACAGAGTTGTACTATACTCTTCCACCTGGCCCGCCTTTTTCTTTCATTCCCTCCGGAAATCTTTTAGCACAGCGCCACCTCCACAGGTGGCAATGATACACATGTAGCCTATGTTGAATTGCTTGCCTTCTTAGGGAGGGTGGGTGGAGAGGGAAGAGGGAAGAGAATTTGGAACTCAAAGTTTTAAAAGCAGATGTTCAAAAAAATTGTTTTTACATGCAACTGGGAAATAAGATATACAGGCAATGGTGCATAGACATCTATCTTGCCCTACAAGAAAGTAAGGGGAAAGGGGATGATGGGAAGTGGGGTGACAGAAGGGAGGGCTGACTGGGGAATGGGACAATCAGAATATATGCCATCTTGGAGTGGGGGGGGGGAGGGTAGAAATGGGGAGAAAATTTGTAATGCAAAATCTTGTGGAAATCAATGCTGAAAACTAAAAATATTAAATAAAAAAAAAGAAAGAAAAAAAAGAGTGGTATTCCACAGCCACAAACTGAATGAATATACCTAACAAAATATTCTATGGCAGCATTGAGAACTTTGACTGAGTTCTAGAATGAATCAATCAAAGATCCAAACTATATGTGAACAAGCCCAAAGCACTTCTACTAAATCAATCAATCAATTGATGGTATAAGTCGGACATGAAAAAGTCTATAATCAATTCAGAAAAGAAGTGAAGTGTTTTAGAGTCATTGTATAAATACCCTTGACTTGGTATTTGCCAACTTCAGAGGTCTAAATACCCACATCGAATATTTAACAATTGGATCTCTCGAGCCGGTTCAAACTGTCTCCAGCGTACCTCTGCCTAGGTCCTAGTTTCTTTGCAATAGGAAACTCCTAATAGCAAGCCTCCTTTACTAACACATAGCAATCAGCACCCGCTTTGTAATTGCTAGTTCTAGAGAGTTTCTTAAGGCACCATTGTTTTTGTTGTTTGTCCTTTGTTCTTGAAGAGGACCATGACAACAGAGAGGTGATGCCATGCCATGCAAATGGATTGGATTTAAGTGAGAGAAGATGGTGCGAAGGCATCAGCTTCACTCTCTCCTCTGGAGCCATCTGGGTCCAGTTGCCAAATATAGATCAGGACAATTGGAGATGGCCCCAGATGAGAGTCTAAGTGTTCTGCCCAGGTTCACATATCCAGTAAGAAAAAGAGATGGGAATTTAAACTAGACTTTACTACTTCCAAAGTTGGCTCTCTATCCATAACACCACACTGCCTATCATGCCTTCAACATAGTAGGTGTTCAATGAATGAAAGTTGGTTAAAGCAAGCTTTCATTTACTTGCCTTATAGCTCTCTAACCTAGCTGTTGCTGTCATGCCCCACTCCTATCAACTTGCCTTTCTCTCAACTCAGGTGCCACCTCATACAAGAAGTCTTTCCTAATCCTCCTAGTGGCTCATGCAGGATTTGAACCCAGGATTTCTTAACTACAAATCTATCTAGCACACAATCTTCTTACTAAATATGAAAAGGGTTTTCTAAAATTTTGCTGAATTTAATCGGTAAATGAAAGGATCCCCTGGGTTTCCTATTGAAACAAATTACCTTTAAGGTCATTTCCAAGTCTTAGGCTCTAAGGCTGACACCAGCCTGTGGGAGGGTGCTCTTCACCATTAATGCACAATTCCCTGTCTGTTTCACTGACATTCCACGTGTGTGACACAATTACAGATTCAGTTGGGCTACATTATTTTCTGATCTCCTAACAACTGGGTGTCAAATTTCTCCATGCACCACCACCCACTCACAACAAGATTAGACATCAGCTTCTTTGTTATCCATTTCTATTAAAGATTTCTGAAAGCTAAAAGGAATAAATTAGCCACGCTGCATCTGTAACAATATGTATGTCACCATCTGACTGCTTGTGATAGTTTGCTAGTCGTATGGCAATCCATATCAAAAGAAAAACTGCCTTTGTTATCTTAAAAGGATGACCAGAAATGATGACAAAGCATGCACACACTTATCTCTTGAAGGCTCTATAAATTCATATTTCATTCTAAAATGGAATGTGTAACTTTATCAAAACAATTGAAAAGCATTAAAATTATTTTTTCACATCCCAATGTCAATCACACAAAACTAGAATTTTCTGGAATTTCGCTTGCCTTAATATATATTTTTTTCTTCTTCTTCCTCCATTCACACATAGCTCCAATAGAAACTTCCTACCTTATATTTTTCTCTGAAATTCTCTCATTTAGGGTAGTGAATTTAGATAGTATACATGACATTCTTAGAATATCATTGGGTTTAGGGCTGGAAAGGCCTTTATTTTATTATTTTTTTTTCAATAGAAAACTTCTAATAGCAAACTTTTTAGGCTGGGAAGGACTTTGAACTTTAAACAAGGAATTTATTTAGTGACAGTTAATGGAAAAATGGAAAATGGTACTAAATGACCATGAATTTGAGGCTCTGGAGAATGGACGTTAAACATACCTTTAACGAATTATTATCCTTTCACTTATTCCCCAGGGTCAGTGAACTCTGGGTCAGGTGGCAGGGAAAATTACAATTGTTTGCTTGCCAGCCAATGACCTCCCAAAACTATCTGGATTTGCATTGGTCCAAGATCTGAGATATTCAGCCGACCAAAAATTTCCCAAACACCTGCAGTTTTTTGAGAGTAGTCATTATATACTTCTTCATGCCTCTTTGAGTTCTAAGTGCTGTGAGCTGATGAGTTACTATGACTACAATTTTTATTTGTTCATAAGACAAAACCAAAAGGTTGGCATTTCTCCATGCTTGCACTTGGCTTTGAACCAATCAAAGCAAGTTCAAAATTAATAACAGAGAGGTGCAAGAGGTATATTTTCATGAGAAATAGCCATTTCATACTGAAAAAAGTAGAAATTTTCCACAAGTGAATCAACCCAGACACAAGGGACACAAACAACATAGGGGATGGATAGATCAGTCATTTTCAGCCAGGCAAATAGCTTCATGATGGTATCTTAATTTGTAACAAACAAAATTTGTAACAAACAAAAAATATATATAGCTAATCTCAAGGGTGTTAAGGCATAAAAACTCACTGTTTACAATGTAGAATATTTTATCTATATATTTGTGAGAAGCCTACACAAGGAAAAACTTCATTTGGTACAGATAAGTGGGTCTCTATAGAGCAAGGGGACTTTCTGAATATTAACCATTTCCCAAAGGTACTTATTATAAGAAGAAAGAAAAAAGAAATGGTCATGCTGGGTTCACAACTGGTCAGTCATTAGCCTTGGGGACAATTTGTTGTGCTTCTTGGAAGGGAAGACAAATATTTTCTGATTTGCTAATCTATAATTGTCTTTGGTGGTCCCAAGCAGGGTGGTCTCTGTTCATCTTCTGGCTGTACTTACACAAGAACTAGAGCAAAGAGTAAAATATAAAAGAAAGATGTGACTACTCATTTATGCTTGGAAAAGAGGCTTAAACTAAAAAGGTATTACTCATATTCAGAAAACGAAAAACACAATACCATCTCTGCCATGACAAGGGCTTAAAACTATGTCCTTAATAAATGGGAAAAGGTGATTAGTAGTATTGTTAAAAATATTGTAAAAACCATTTTAAACTTTAAATATTCTTATATTCAAATGGCTAATCCATCAATAGATATACCTGAGACAATCACCACGAATGGACAAAGAGTCGGACCCAGAGGAGGCCCAATGGAAGAAGGAGAGCAGGTTCAATTGGCAACCCATGAGAAACACAAAGCTGCTTTAAAAACCCCCGAACTTCTCACAGAAATAAAAGCTCATCCATTTGGCACCAATATTCTACCACTGTTGCCATGTGTTTGCAAGTGCTCAAACATCAAAGTCCTAAAGAATTAAAAATTAGTTTCACACAGAGAGCAATGAGGTGTGAGTACCCTGAAATACAGAATAAACATGAAATTTTGAAGAATCCAAATATAGTTTAAACTTAGAAAATTTATGCACCATACGCTACTAGGTATGTTATCCTAAAGAGAGCAAAGAAAATGAAAAAGACCTATTTGTACAAAAATATTTATAGCTAAAATGGCAAAGGATTGAAATTGAGGGGTTACCCATCTGATGGGGAATAGCTAAATAGAGTGTGATGTATGATTGTGATGGAATATTATTGTGCTATAAGAAAGCATGAGCAGGACGCTTTCAGAAAAACCTGGGAAGACCTATATGAACTCATACAAAATGAAGTGAACAAAACTAGGAGAACATTGTACACAGTAAGAGCAATATTGTAAGGATAACCAATGGTGAAAGACGTAACTATTCTAACCAAGACAATGATCCAAAACAATTCCAAAGGACCCAGGATGAAAAATGCTACGCACCCCCAGAGAGAGACCTGATGAACTCAGAGTGAATATTGAAGAACGCTTTTTAAAATTTTTCTTTATTTTTTGTCTGTATTTTCTTTTCCAAAGTGGCTAATATGGAAATGTTTTGTGTGACTTCCAAAAAAAAAGAAAGAAAATATATTTGTCCTCATTGCTTAACTTCGATGATGTTTTTCACCCGTGTTCAGAGGACAAATCTTTCTGGATCATCATCATCGTCCTTGCTGTTGTTTGTCCTTCCTTCTAGAAGAAGACCAATGACATCAGGAGGGCAATGTCTTGACTTGCAGGTGAACTGGATTTAAGGACCATTATTACAAGGATGAGGACCCCTGACAGAAAATAGTTTGTGTAATAGGTTGGTGGGGGAGGGAGGTGGTGAAACCCTCAAGAAACATGGAAAAGACCAAGGAGTTTGCCTCCAAAAAATATGATGATAAGTAATGGAGATGCCCTCCTCTGCCATTTGGCACATGTGCAGATGTTCTGTGGCTGGTTCCATTCAGCTAACCACTTAACAAGCCAGAATTGAGGAGAACTTAAGAGGCATTAGTACTATATATTACATAAAAGGAGTTTGGCACATTATTTTCCTTCTCAATTTGTGAGAATAATTTAGATATTGTAGGTATTAATTGCTTTTTGTATATTGGATAAAATTCACCTGTAAAGCCATCTGAACTAAGCTCCTCACTTGTAATTTCTTCATAATTGGTTCAATTTCATTTTCCTTGCTTGGTTAACAAAGCAATATCTTGCTCTGTTTCAAGTTCTGATCTTTTAGAGGTTTTTTTTTAATTTTTGTAGTTAATCTTCCATTTCTCTTAAATTCGAAGTTTTGTTGTCAAATAATTGCATATAGTTAACTTATATTTTTAATTGTCTAAGTACACAGGAATTGGGGCTAGAAAACTAGTTTTAATTCTTGTTGTCACCTATTACCTGGGTGACTTTGGTGAGTCCCCTAATCTCAGTGGACCTTGGCTCCCTCACTTATAAAATGGATTTAAATAGATAACCTTTAACCCTTTCCAGCTCAAAACTAGGACCAAAGGTTTTTTCTTTCATATATGAATGTAATTTTCCTGTTTAGATTATAAATATTCATAGGCCAAAGTTGTTTCTTTATATGAGGTATAGCATTGTATAGCACCTAGTTCAGGTTTGCTCAATTAATTTCAGTTCAATTCAATTTATTCAGTGCCTATCTTATCAACAAGGTACAGTGTTAGACTCTGGGAATGCAAAGACAAAAGTGAAGCAATCCCTGCCCTCAAGAAACTTGCATTTAAATGAATTGTTCAATAAATATTTGTCCATTTATTAGAAGGTGACTTTAGAATTCTTAAAGTCAGTTAACCTCTAGGGCAGGGTAATTCAGTTACCTCAGGTTAACTCGGGGTAACTCTGAGTTACCCTGCAGGCCTTGAGGCCACATGTGGCCCTCTAGGGTACTTTAGGCTGCACTTGAGGACCTAGAAGGCCGCATATGTCCTCGAGGTCACAAGTTCCCCACCCCTGCCCCAGAGAGTACTCAGCATTAGAAGGAACTTATCTCTCTAGGGTCAAAAAGTACGTGTGTATGTTTAAATCAGCAGCATCTGTCTTTATGATGACCTAGAAATGTACCAAAATATCTTTAACAAAGAATTTGAAAATGAGCAGTGACTTATCTGAGCTGGCTGGCTTATTTACTGAGGTTTATTTTCATTGCTGGGATAATGAAGCTGGGATGTGCAAACAAAATTCCCAAGAGCATTTCAGAAATATTTTAGGACTGGCTAAGAAAGGGTGATCCACCCCAAAGACAAGGACAATTTAATTCATGGATTATTCACTTCAGGAAAGTGTTCTGGACAGAATATGTCACTTCATTTATACACAAGATGGCAAATGTTTCCTCAGCAAAGCCTTCAATTTAATGCTAGTCATGTCTATAATTTATTCACAATGAAATATGAATCTATGAATTATATGAATATAAAGAAGAACACGATCCAAATGACAGAGATCCATCCTAGGAAGTAGAGGACATTCATTTTGACTAAATATGTAAGAAAAGATTTGTCAAGCAGTCTCCAACAGGAAGAATCAACAGCAGAGGAACATAGAAAATATCATAACCAGGGACCTCCCATGAGAGAAATAAGTTTGGCTTTTACCTTTGTACTGCTTGCACCCAAAAAGTGCTATAGATATAGATACAGATACAGATAGATATAGATATAGATGGATATAGAGATAGAGATATAGATAAAGATATAGATGTAGATGTAGATATAGGTGTAGATGTAGATATAGATATAGGTGTTGTAGATATAGATAGATTGATATTGATATAGATATAGATAGATATAGATGTAGATAGAGATAGAGATAGAGATAGAGATAGAGATAGAGACAGAGACAGAGATAGATAGATAGAGATATAGATGTTGATATCGATGTAGATATAGATACAGATGTAGATATAGATGTAGATATAGATAAGAACTGTACCTATTACTTTATTGGTATGGAGAACTCCCAAGTGAGAAAATACAGGATGGCAACTTACCTGCCATTTCTAGTTGTAGAGAGTTGTTGAGAATATTGAGATGTTCAGTGATTTGTCCAGGGTCACACAAGCCAGTATATGTCACAGGTGGGACCTGAACTCACCTCTTCCTGGTTTGGAGGTCAAATATTTTTTTTGTTATTCCAAAGTGCCCTGTACATAGAAGGTGCTATTAAATAGAATAGAATTGAATTGAGTCCAAATGTTCCTCTTATATTTTCTTCTCATCCTCCATACAATATGTATACAGGATGGCAATAAGATTCCTATAATTTTTTAATCCTGAAATATTTAATAAGGCAAGTATTATATTTATAATGAGAATAAGTATCCTCAAATTCTCCTTTGGAATTTTTTTCCCATGGATTAGGTGTATTTTTCAAAAGGCTATCATACAAATGACAAAGCATATATCAGAGAGTGTTTTACGAGAAACAAAGGTCAGTACTTTTTAAAAAATCTTCATTGCATACAAATCTCTCCATCTTGTATCCCTTTCACCATAGAAAAAGTTATCTGGGTGGAAGAAGATGGCACAAAGTGAGGTAGGATAAGAGATAACTAAGTGTATGTCTGGAGGAGGCCCTACATCGGCCGAAACGGCATGTTTGATGGAAAGACAAACATCCGACGGAGGGGGCTAACAAATGGGGCAAGGGACATAGTTACCTTAAACAGTGTTTAGCCTGGGTCCCATCGATCTACTTACATCCTGTTTCTCCTTGGTCTTGTCATGGAAGGCCCTTAGAATTGATACTTACCCATTTATCATTGGCCCAAGTGGGTTTTAGAATAAGCCTACCATTTCTACTTGCTAGATCAGCAGGCTTAATAATAAAACAATCCACAAATGAATACCTATACAGAGAATCATATAATTCAGAAGAACTATAGAATCATATAAATCATATAACCAGCCATCATCTTGACTTAGCAGAGGAGATCTTCAATCTGACTTCTCGGGCCATTTCTCTTCTAATTCCTATCATTCACCTACTTCTAAAAGATTGTTTGGCTGATTGTACTTTCAAGAGACAAAAAATAAAGTATTACATATTTTGTACCTTAAAGCTTAAAAGTGCTAATTTTAGTTCATGGCTAGTGTGTGTGTGTGTGTGTGTGTGTCTGTGTGTCTGTGTGTCTGTGTGTCTGTGTGTCTATGTGTGTATGCTATTTTAGCTTTTCCAAGTTGCAAATTCTAAGACAAAAAATATGCTATCAAAGTCCATGAAAACTCCTTAGAAATAAATCTTTTTGCTTGTTTAACATGAGAATTGAGAGATTTTTTTCACTGAAGGATATCCATTTTAATTTTAACTTTCTTTTCCCTAAAGATCAGAATAAAACATCAGTATCATCAATATGGCAAGCCAAAATATAAGTAACAGAAAAAATCAACACGGCAATGAAAAGGAAGCAGATATCCCCTAGGATTGTGTTGCTCAAAAGGCAATGTCACACTTAACATTTTGTATCAAAGGTTTTTTATGTTTTCATTTTAATCAAAGGAAAAGAAGACATCAAATGGTTAGCTGAGATAGACAGGGCTATATCCCTCTGGATCCTGAGAACTAGGACATTGGTGACCTTTTTTTCCACAGTCTATAATATTTCTAAAAGAAGAAGCTGGAGGCAATTTGGCATAGTGAGTAGAGGGCAAACCTCAGATTTTGGGACACATACATGAGGGTTTTGCAACTGACACAATTCTTGGTTACAGATTGTCTTGGTCTTGGGCTCAAATGATCCTTGTAATCTACCATCACAGGGCATACTCATTTTTGGTTTGCTTTCACAGGTTTTATTGAAGGCTAGACAGAGGTAGAGAAAAGTTAATCTCTAGCTATCCCTAAGCAATCAATGCTTCTCTGCATAGTTCACTTGGCCAACGAATGTCCCCTCTGCACCAAGAATGGATCATCCTGTTCACGTGGACTGGGACTTCTGTTAAAACTGAAGTCTCTGTGTACAGCTCAAATGGAAGTAATGAAGCAAAAGATAATAGACTTGTTATTCTACCAGGAAAGATACCTTTAAATCTGAGGCAGCTTCCTAATGAGTAAGCATATGTGACAATGGTTCTAAGTTATAGGATCACAGAATGAAAGTTGGGGGGGACCTCAGAGGCCAAGTCATCCAAACTCTTATTTTACAGTTGGGGACACTGAAGCCCAGGAAGGTCATATTCTTAATCAAGGTCATGTTGATGGTAAGCATCAGACAAAGGAACAAGAGGTAATGTTTCTCTCCTCCAAATGCCAAATGAAACACAACCAGAGAATTGCACAGTTAAGGGGAAGAGGACTTCTGATAACTTTTATGATCCATTCAGCCTAGGCTGGCACCTAGATACATATTTGGAGGGGTCATTTGAAATCTGCTTATTGGACAGGAGATCTTAGGAAGCTAAAAACATATGAGGATTCTAATTCCAAACATGAATGTAGACTGAACAATAACCGAACACTTTAGAAGCATCTGCTCTTGCTACTGTTAATATGTACCATGGATATTTGGAATGCAATGAGTTACAAAGAATTGCCTTATTTTGTGTATGAATGAGTTTTGGGGATAGAAGCTTAGTCAGAGGGAAAAACATCTGGAAGCTTTGGAGAGATATCAAAACTTTAATGGATTAAAAATTAGTCTCCTGCTTTATATAGTTACCTAACTTGGTTACAGATGACAACTAGTTGGGCCCTTGGTAAAATTGATGCTTATCTGGAAAACGATAGCCTGTTACATATTGGCAGAGATGATAAGTGAAGTGGTTTGCATTACCACACAGGCAAGCTGTAGATTAGATTTAGTGGCGGTAATTTCAGCACCAAAAATTCCACGCAAGAATAAGCTCATCCGTTAGGCCAAAGAAAAATTGGAGAAACCCCCTGCAGCAACATGGTGTTGTAGCCTCAAGTTGTAAAGCCTTTGGAGAAACTTCCTGGGATGACAAGAAAATCTTTAATAGACTTTATAGGTCTTCAGGAGAGTAGTTTGATTTCAGGCTCTTGTAGTCTTGAGGAAAGGACTTCAGACAGAGAGGCAGAGATGCGAGATGGAGATGTGAGTGATGAGATCAGCCAGTTAGAGTCATAGGAGGAGCAGTAGGAAGCAGTAGAGACTACATCCCCTCCACAACTACTCCACAAATACTTAGAAAATGTACCATATCACATCCTAATTGGGAAAACCAGGGATGTGGAGAGGGAAATAGTGTCGTTTTGTGAGTCAAGGTCAGAACAGGGAGACAGACAGACATCTTTAGACAACTAGGGAAGGGGTCTAGCCAGGAATGTGGACACAGAGCTCAATGATCTTAGAAAAACATGGATAGACTTGCATGAAATAATGAAGAGTGAAATGAACAGAATCAAGAGAGCATTGTATATAATAATAGCAATATTGTTTTAAGAACAACTTTGAGCAAATGAGTCATTTTGGCTATAGTAAATACCCAAATTAACTACAAATGACCTATGAATGAAGATGCTATCTGCATCCAGAGAAAGAACTGAAAAATAGAAGTTTGTATAGAATTATTTTACATACACACACACATACATACACACACACAGGCACATATTTGTGTCTAATGGTAGCCCTGGGGGGGAGGGAGGTGGAGGAAAAAAAAGGAAAAAAATTTTACATTATAACTTTATATTCAAATAGAATAGCAAGTTGTATATAATAGATTTGCAGTTTTATGTAAAATCATCTTTTTTTCTATTCTACTATGATATGGAAATGCTTGTTTTATTTTTTAAGTTCAGAATAAAATAAATAAAATTTTTTAAAAGGGACAACATTCTGCCTTCCAAATCAGAGTGACCTGGGTTCAAGCCCTGCCCCTGCTATTTTGGCTTTGTGTACCTAGTAAAGTCAGCTGCCTTTGAATCCCCTAATCAACTCTCCAAGATAATAAATTGCAGAAGACATGCCGATCTACATTGATAGAGGCAGTTTCCTAATCTGGAAGTTCCCCATACTAATTAAATCATTAGTCCAGTCCCTATCCTTTATCCTAGTTAGTCCAGATATTTCCCAGAATTTGGTGGATTTATACACTAGTTTACAGTAAAGGAGCATGAGAGCAACTAATATAATTCACCTCTGAACTCACACAAACACATATTTATGTAGGTATATGTGTGTACATACATAATACATATACATATGTACGTATGTATGTATGTAAATAACAGCAAAGTTTTTTTTTAATTCCTGTGCTAAGCTCAGTTAGATATTAGCATTAATTATGGAGAGTATACCAGCTGATAAGTTTGATGGGGTCAAAGGCAGCAAAAGTATACTGAGCATAAAAGAAAATCAGTGTAGGAATTTAAAATGTATCTTAGACAGTCTCGGAATTGTACTGTAGATATTACAGATATCATAACTGGCATTTTGAATACCCTGCTGTGTAGACCATGAAATTATGACACGGAGATGCTAAAATGTTCAAAACCCAATTTCCTCTCTAATTTACCTTTCCTAACGGACGACCAGCAAGATTCCAAACATCTGTTTTACTACATCATCCTCATAGAGTTTGGGATTCATGCCATGGCTTCACGGAAAGAGTTAAATCATGGCAGAAGGACTTTCATTTTAGGATGATACAATGGCCTCCATGACTATGGGACTGTGTTAAAAATGATTGGTGGCTGACCTGGGAAGAACCTCCCAATGAGTAGGCTATAAGAGGAATTGAGAAACAGCTTTCTTTTTCTTTCTCTATTGAACATGTAACTTGGAACTCTATCACCTCTACCTTGGATTTCTAGAATGGGAAGGGGGGATTTCTCTCTCTTCTCCTTGTGTAGTAGCTACTGTGATGGTTACAGACACATGGAGGTGAAAACAAAAGCTTATCAAGGAGATCCTGAGAATGGATCCCAAATCAGTAGCTTCTTGTTCTTTGTGTTTCTGTCCCTGAAACACAATTTAGTAACATGACTTAGCAAATTTTGATCCCAAGAATGAGACGTTTTCTAACCTTGGTCGTGCCTCATGAATTTGAAATCCCTCAACCAATAATAGATGATACCCCTATTTTATTCTCCTAGGTACAGTCCCTTTCCTCAATGAGATTACATTCTATATAATACATATAAGAGAGCAGTGGCCAGGAAGGGTGTATTGTTTTGAAGAATCAGGGGAATGATCAAAGGATTAACAGAAGAACTGATTGACACACCCTTTCCTTAAACAAATGTAGCAGCATGTTACAATAATTGATTTATTTTAAGCTCATGGAAAGATATAATGGCACTTGTGTTCCACTTGGTTCCCACCTCTTCAGCTTTAGGGTAGATGAAAAATTCTGAGTTCAGCCATAATCACTCTGTGTACCTGACATATAAGTAGAGGGTGAGCTTTCTGCCTAACCTTACATTTGTGGCTATCTCTAGTCAATCCCTAGTTTACTTGTAGTTGAGACAAAATTTGATTTATTGGAAACATATGGGTAATGAAAGATCAGATTGTAGCATGTCTTTCAATAGGCATCACAAGGGGAAACCAGGGAAAGAGTTGATCTCTCCTTGGAGCTTCCCTCAGCCTTGTTCTTCAGCTCTGAGGAGCCTGTAGAGCCAATGATTTTTATCAATATTTCCCTTCTCTGTATCAGGTGAGTCCTCTCTTTGCTCCTCCAAGACATGCAGGAAATGCCATGCTTGCTCTAAACTCTCAAATCCAGACTTAGAATCTACGAGATGGCATTTTGTTTCATGCAGATTGTTTAGGGAGTGACTCCATCTCTTACTGAATGGCTTTGTTTGATTCAAGCAGGCGTATCAGGCCTGTTCAGACTCAATTCTGATTGTCTGATTCAAGCAAAAAATGCTCTTAAGGTATCTGGCCAGTCAATTTTATAATGATTCCTAGGTCAAGAGATGGAAAGGGATTGGGGAAGGAAGGTGGCAAGAAGGTGCTGAGTGGCTGAACGGGATGTGAAGCATGGTCTGGTTGGTCTGGGGTGATCTAGATATAATGTAGTGAGAGAAGTAGAAGCAATGAGTATAGAGGCCATTTTCTAGGAGGCTGGAAAAGGGATAGGGTGATAGCTTGAGGATCTACACCCAAGTGCTAGGAGGCCTCCTGGTTCTATAATATTCTGATTCTGGGCATATCAGGAGAACACTCATGATGTTCATTTAGTACTACTTGCTCTTATTACAGTCATCAAACCACCTTTTTCAGTCAGACATCTCCTATATGATTTTCTTTATATGACACCTTTTATGTATTTCCCAGTCACATGTACCAGTAAGAAATGATTAAAAACCCAAATGGCATGGAGATAGCAAAGTTGAAATAAATGGCTGCTATTGTACCTTTTCTGAAGCTTAGTTTGCTACATAAGGTTTTTTCATTTAGAAAACAACAGAATTGCTTAGTGGGTCATTTTATTTTCTAACTAGATGGTCCAGGTCATTCTGAGAATTTAGTGAATTGATATGCTAGTTTGCGGTGAGGGATCATGAAAACAACAGTCATGGTTCATCTTTTGGTTCAACTTTGCTTTTATCATTAGCACTCACAGAAAACTTAAAATTCAGATCTTGCCCAGGAACCAACTCTGAAGCTGATCTTTTCATTACAATCAGAGCTGCACCTGAATGTAGAATCAGAGCTTCTGTCTTCACTGCTAGGCTGGTGCAATGATTTTAAATTTGAGCCAATAGATAAGATATTAAATAGTTCATGGAGTTAAGTAAGGCAGCACACTCATGCGATGATTCAAATTTCCCCCTCCCCCCAGCTTGCATGTAATTTAATGCCCTCTTGCTATTTTCTTGCACCTCAGGGCAGATGCTCATGGTGAGGTGAGAGGGAACATTCATGTCATAGAAATTCTTCAGAGACTAATACCCCAAATATAATATAGCAGTGAATTTTCAAGGAGCTGTGCTAAGAAGGTATATTGATACTAAATTCTCACTCAGTCTCGGACTTTCTCAGAGTCCCCAGAAAAACATCAACTGAATAAAATATTCTATTAGTTATTGAGCACTGTGCTTAATAATGAGCTAGGTGGTACAGTGAATAGTGTGCCAGGCCAGGAGTCAGAAAGACTCATCTTCCTAACTTCAACTCTGGCCTCAGACACTCACTAGCTGTGTGACCCTGCACAAGTCACTTAACCCAGTTTGCCTCAGTTCCTCATCTGTAAAATGAGCTGGTGAAGGAAATGGCAAACCACTCTAATAGCTTTTTCCAAGAAAACCCCAAATGGGGTCATGAAGAGTCAGATACAACTGAAAAACAAAAAGTAGATAGTCTAAAGAACCTCCCACTCTAGAATGTATGTACATGAAACTAGAAAATATTAGAAAGACATATATAATTACATATATAGATGAGGAAGGACTTACTGCATCAGTGGGATCAGATCTATCGAAATGGTGGCAAGAAACTTATTGAAGAGTGTCTATGGCTCAGACTATGATGTAGTTAGGTGGAGATCCCATTGAACTAAATCTCTAAGTATCAATATCTCGGATGTGCATGGATGGATAATAAGCTGGGCCTAGAATTCAACAGGGAAAAGAATGTGGACCACCAGACTGCAGGTAGCTAGGTGGTGCATTGAATAGTATTGGGCTTAAGAGTAAGGAAAACGAAAATTGGAATCCTGCCTCATATACTGAGAAGCTATGTGAACTGGGGCACAAATCATTTAACTTTTCTCAGCCTTGACTTCCTCATCTGTAAATTGGGATAATATTAGCACCTACTTCACAGAATTATTATGAAGATCAAACGAGATCACATTAAAAGCACTTCGAAAACCTTAAAGTGCTTATAAAAGTGTTAGTTTTTTTTTTATTACTTGGGGAAGTTGTACAGTACTTTGAAAAATCTCAAGTTTGTTCCCAAAACAAAAACCCATCTTTTTAACAATGATAATCTTTTGGGGATGTCATGTATGTAGCTTTAAAAAAACATGATAGAATAGAATGATCTTTGAAGAAGAAAAACTATGGCGATCAAAAGAACAAAAGAAAGATGAAGGCTAAGCATAGCTTGGTTATAGCACGCTAGAAACAAAGATATGTTCAAGATCCAATATAAAGAACATCATCCAGCCATACAAATGATGAAGGCAGGCTCATTGTGTATCATGATCAAGGAATAACAGATGGACAATCTAGGTTAAAAGCCTTTAGTGCGTTGGATAGACAACTTGGTGGAGAATTTAGGGAAGGGAAAGAATATAAGGTATAAAAGACTAGAAGAGGTAGGGGGATTGTAATCTATATCTGAGGAGCAAGTACCACATTGTTTAGTTATTAGTTATTATTATCCTATTAATGTGGCTGCATGTGTCTGACTCTTTGTGACCTCATCTGGAGTTTTCTTGACAAAGATACTAGGTTTACCATTTCCTTATCCAGCACATTTTAGAAATGAGGATGCTAGGGCAAAGAGGGTTAAGTGACTTGCCTGGGGTCACACAGCTAGTTAAGTATCTGAGGCCAGATTTGAAGTTTGGAAAATGAATCTCTCTCTCTCTCTCTCTCTCTCTCTCTCTCTCTCTCTCTCTCTCTCTCTCTCCCTCTCTCCCCCCTTCTCTCTCTTATCAATTTAGCTAACAGTTTATCAATTATTGTATCAGTCCATTAGCCTTTATTATTTTTCAATTTTCTATGTCTCCTCTAATTTTCAAGATTTCTTCTTCTATTCTTAATTTGGGGTTACATATTTGTTGATTTTCTAACTTTTAAAAGTTGCATACTCAGGTCATTAATACTCTTTTGCTATTGTCTTAATGTTTCCTGACATATAATTTTGTTTCTTAGGACACATTTAGTTGCTTCCTATTAATTTTGAGATGTCTCACTATCATACTTTTTGACACAGTTAATTATTTTTTCCATGATTTTCCTTTGACCAATTCAGGTTGTCAATCCTTAGTCCTCTTTAATTTCTATATCTTTTGCTTATGTTCCCTTTAACTGTTTTTCAAATAAAGCAAATTGTTATGTTCTGATTTCTCAACAATCTGGTCCCTTTCATTTCATTGGGGATATATAACAGATTTATACATATGGTTACAATTCTTGAGCTTGTGTTTTCCTTCACTTAATTTTTAGTATTCCTTTTTTAAAATCCACTTTTAAGTTAGCCCTAACTCACTAGTTTGTTTTACTTACACTATTCTTATCCCAGACTCTTCTGTACATTCCTCATCCACTGACCCCATTCAAATACCTCTGACAATAGAAACTGCAAATGTGTCATTTTTATTAAAGCTAATATGTTGGTTCCTGATTGTTGATAGCCTTTGGTGATGTGCTTATGCTATTGTTCACTAAAGTCAGGGAAAAAATTTGGCCATCTAATTAAGATAGAGCTTCCCACAAAATATTTTCAATTAAAATGTTCTTAAAATATAGGTGTATTTCATGGAGTACAACATTGACTTCTATGTGGATTATCAACTTTGAATTATCCCTGTTTTTTGACTCTCCCTCAGAGTATGCACATATTCTTTATTGGCCCATTTATGGCTTTGAAAGAATGTGACATTTATAAAAACACTAGCCTTTTATAGCACTAAAAACATAAAAGCATTAGTTTGAATTCTGGGATTTTTTTTTTTTTTTTTTGCAAACTGGCTTTGATTAGCTTTTTTTGTTTCTTTTTATTAAAATGATTGCATTTCAGATGTCCTGCTCATTTCTTTCATCTTGCTCATTTCTTTCTTTTGAAATAAAAAATTCTTTCCATTCTTTCCATTGTTCAAATACATTTTTTTCACAAATGCCTAAATTTTGTTTAGCAGAATATATTTTTACACAAACTTTTTCCTCCACTTTTGAAAAATACATTCTATTTTTCAGTTCTGCCTGGGTCTTCCTACCCCTTTGTGGGGTTTTCTTGGCAAAGATACTGGAGTGATTTGCCATTTCCTTCTCCAGCTCATTTGACAGATGAGGAAACTGAGGCAAAAAAGGGTTAAGTGACTTGCTTTGGGTGACACAGTTAGTTTCTGTGGCTGGATTTCAACTCAGGTCTTCCTGACTCTACGCCCCATACTATCCATTGTACTGCCTAGCTACCTACCCCATTCTAAGTATACTTTCTCATAAATGAGGAGGGTGGAATATTTTTTCTTGACTTTTGATCTTTTCCCTTACCTACTTAATATACTTATTGTTTGCTGTGGAAGCTCTGGAGTTTGATCAGGTGTAATTTGGTTGAATCAAATTTAGAGCTCCTCCTTATTGATATTATGTGGATTCCATTTTTCTATATCTGTCTTGTTTCTACTACTTCCAGAAAAAAATTCGCATTTTTTTTTGAAAATTTGTGTTCAGAATTTTTTTTTTTAAGAACTGTAACTCTTAGATCATCTCTGGGAATTCAGGCTCAATTTTCTTGGCTTATAGGGTTCATATTGTTGTCATTTATTTTCATTCAGTTAATATTTCCTTCATATCTGCATGTTTTAGGTCTAAATCTGTTCTCTTTTTCAAAATCTCAACTGTTTGGGTTTCTTTTTTTTTTGGCTTCTTAACCATTTGATCTAAAAAAAAAAAACCTCTTTTGATTTGTCTAATTTCTTCTTTGGAATTCTAATTGCTTCCCTTTATTTCTTTTAATTTTTTAGTACTCTTCTGGGACATTTCAGAAGTTCATACTGTTATTATTAACCTTTCCATTACATGGTATTTGTTGTTGTATTTTCTCTTTTAACAGATTGTCCCTTCCATAATCTGCACTGTCTCACTAATCTTCAATCATTTCTTGTCTACTGGCTGCTTCCATCCTGCCTTTAAACATACCAGTGTCTTCCCCATCTTCAAAAAATTCTCAACAAATCAATTCCTGCTAGCTAGCTATCATCCTATCTCTCTCATTTTCACAACTAAGTTCTTTTAAAAGACATGTACAGTCATTGTTTCTACTTTCTTTCCTTTCACTCTCTTTTTAACTTTGCAATTATGTTTTCCAACCTCATTAGTGAATTAAAACTACTCCCTTCAAGTAACCCATCATCTCTTAATTGCCAATTCTACTGGCCTTTTCTCAATTCTTATCCTTGACCTTTCTTCAGTCTTCAACACTGTCAGTCGCTCTCTTCTCCACAATATTCTCTTCTAAGTCAGTGTGACACAGCTATTTCCTGGTTTTCCTCATCCCTCCGACCATTTCCTCTCAGTTTTTTTTGCTAGAATAGTTTTCGGAAGAATAATATTCTCTCTTTGCTTTCTCTCCAGTTCTTATCTGCTAACTGTGGGTGTCCCCTAAGGCTATATCATGTGCTCTCCTCTCTTTTCCTTCTATATTATTTCACTTGGTGATGTCATTAGCTCCCATGGATTCAGTGATTATCTCTATGGAGATGATCCCCAAATCCATTTATCCAGCACTATCGCCTCTCTTGCTTTCTATTCTTATATCTCTGCCTATTGAACATCTTGTACTAGATGTTCCACAGAAATTGTATACTTAACATTTCCAAAACTGAACTCATTATCTTTCACCTCAAACTTTCCCTTCTTCCTAGCTTTCCTATTATTATAGCAGGCTTCCTTCCTTCCAGCAACCTAGTTATCACACTCAATTGCTCACCTCTCTCCCATATTCCATCTGTTTTCAAGTCCTATAGATCATACCCTCACATCTCTCCTCTGATACTGCCACCACCCTGGTACAGGCCTTCATCACCACACAGGTGGACTATTTCAATAACCTGCTGGTTGGTGTCCTCATCTCAAACTTCTCTCCACTTTAATGTACCCAATACCACAGTGATCTTCCTAACGTACTGGTCTGAACATATAACCCCTCTATTCAAACTCCAGTGCTTCCCTATTACTTCCAAGATCAAATATAAAATCTTGGTTTTGCTTTTAAAACTGTTTACAACCTTTCTGCCTTTCCAGGTTTCCTCTATCTTGTTCCCCTTCGTGTATTCTACGACTGGCCTCTTTGCTGTTCCCCAAACAAGACATTCCATCACCCAACTCCATACATTTTTATAGGCTACCCCCCATACGTAGAATGCTCTCCTCCCTCCTTGATTCTTTCAAGTCTCAGCTAAAATCCCACCCTCTGAAATAAGTACTTCTTTGTCCCCCTAAATGCTAATGCTTTCCCTTTGAAATTATACCTGATTTATCCTGTATACATTTTGTACACTGTTGCCACATGTTTCCCTCAACATGAGATTGTGAACTCCTTACAGGCTGGAACTGTTTTTGATTTTCTTTGTATTCCCAAGATTTATCACAATGCTAGATGCATAGGATGTGCTTGGCAAATGCTTTCTGCCTTGATCTGCCTGTAACATGGCATCCTAGTTGGTTGCCTTCACTGTATAGCATTTATTATTTTAATAATGTTTTCTTAAAAAAAACACACATTTTTTTCTTTTGTTTCGAATTACCTTGCTGGTGTTCCATGATGTCATAGTCTTTTCAATCTCTCTATTGTCTCTCTGTTATTTATTACTCTTTTTAAACTCAATTTGACACATTCCTTTCTATTTTGAGGTGACAAAGTAGAACTGAACATAGCCAGGACCTCTCACTCAGCCCTTTTACCTGATGTATCTCTCACCTTTTATTACCTTGGAGCCTTTTCTGCATGTTCTGGGGTGGTAAGAAGGGTTGCATTCATACCCAGACTCTCAATCTAGCTTCCTCCTGGAAGTTTTCTCTCTTTTGTTACACCTGCATTACTGGATGCTTGTTACTTAAGAAAACTTCCCAAAGTACAAATGCTTGTTATTTTAGTTACCTAAAGCAATTCAAATTCCAGATTTTTTCATTCTTTTTTTTCCCCCTTTTAATTACTGTCATCTTATGGATCACCTTTTATCAAAAGTCCCCTAGTGCTTAGCACAGTCCTGTATGTATGGTAGGGGTTTAAATGCATTTTGAAAGAATTAATAAATCTTCTTAATATGCAGCAAGATCAAGTAACCAAGATTAGCTTTTTTTCTTCAGAAATAATCCACCTCAGTGATGTCACATGCTTCAATAAGTCTTGGTAAATAATCAGCTAATCCAGTTTCTTGATGTGACTACAAAATTAATATTAACAAATCAAAATAAATGAATCATTTAAAGTATCACGTGCACTCTTTAAAATAAAATCAATTTTTTAATTGTGAAGGTACAACATAAAAGGGTATCTTTGGTGGAGGAAAAGATTAAATCAAAACTTCCTTTCTATTGTCTTAAATCTACCTATTCTTTATTTTTTTAAAGAAGTTTATTTATCACACAGTTACCCAAAGTACTATGAAGGCCACTTTTCATCTTATTAGAGCTATGTAATATTTCTTAACATGTCACCATAAAAACACATTATCAAAAAAACCAGATTCTTTTGAGAAATATCAAGGAAATAAAAAATGAACATTCCCAGTACACTTGTTAACTCATGCTTAATTCATGAGCAGGCTACACCACAGTACTGTCAGGTTGTGAATGTGGCATCAAGATAGTAAAAGAACTGAACAGAGAGCTACTGAATGCATCATAAATATCAGATCACACAGATTGTAAATTCAGAAAGATACTATGTAGGTTCCCAGTTTAAATTAATGCCACAGAAGCTTCAGTAATGTCAACATCAGGACTCTCTGAGAAACGCATATTTATTTAATTGGGATAATGGGGAAAGAAATGACATTGATTTCCTTTGTCAGTGTAAGAAGGCCCTAGAGAAGAAAAAGAGAATTCCACTGTTAGCACATCTTTTCCAAACCAAGGCAAATAAATGTTGGCATCATCTTCAGATGAAAGTGAAGTTGTACAGTTCAGATAACCTTCTAGGAAAACGAAAGCTATCCTTTTTTGGTAATATTTCCCATCTTTGAATTCACTCAAAAGATAGACAATAATACTGATATTTTGATAGCACTTTAAACGCACTCTCAAATTTGATATGCGCAAGAACTCTGGTGTGTTAGTACTAGTTGTTATAATCCTTAATTCCTGCTGAAGATCATGGTATCATATAGCACTCAAAGGAACCTCAGAGGCCATCTCATATAACCTCCTTATCTTACAGATGAGTGATCTGAGGCTCAGTAAAGTTTCAATGGTCACATAGTAAATAAGAATCAGAAATAAGATGCAGATTCAGGTCTTACCTCACTCCAAGTGCTGTGTTCATTTAGTTACATCATTCAGTTCTTCAAGCAATGCATACACACACAAAAATTGTTCTATATCACACATAGATAATATCTGCAGCAAAAGTATATTTCATCTGAAACATATCCAAGTGCAGATAGGAACCATTCATGAAATTCAGGCATTTCTTATTAAACTTTTTATTCAATGGAGCCTTTACAACCTATTTAAAATGTCACATTCCAATGGCAGAATGTTTGAGAAAACAATTACCACATATGCAAGTACTTACAGACAAAAATTTTGGAATAAATGAATCAAAACTAAGCAGTATGTATATGTATACCATGATCAAAATGCAGGTGAGAACCCTGGAGTACCTGAGTTTTCAGATTATTGGCTTTCCAGATACAGTGACTGCATTTTGACCCAGTTCTATTAAACGCAGCCCACCCCATAAAGAATGTCTTTGGTTGGTAGGCACTATATCATCAAAGGTTAGGCAAAAGGTCCTTAGGTATGCTCAAGGCTTATCTTCAGATATTTCCTCCAGATGAAGGTCAGTTTGAGTTGTAAGGAAGGACTCCCATGTAGCAAGGCACTTTGGAAAAAAAAGAAAACACACAGGGTAAGATGAGCTATCCTTTCTTTAATATTGACAGAAACAACACCAGTTGATAAATGCTCAATTTCACCTCATTTTCTCCCACTCAACTAATCTGGAAACCTTACAGTTATTTTGGCCATTCCTTCTCCCCCTACATCTACTCAGCCAATTCTGCTTTCATAATATCTCTCCCTTCTTCCTAATCTCACTTTCTTAGTTCAGGCCCTCACTCCCTCTTCCTAGCATTTGAGAAAAAGCCTCCTGTCTCTATAGTTTCAGTCTCTATCCTTTTTAATCCATTTTACTTCTTGAAGCCCTATTGATCTCCTTAATAGTCTGCTTTCTTCAAGTCACTAGCCTGCTTTTAAAAATCTCTATTGCTTTCCCATTAAGTCATTCATTGGTGCAATGGACAGAGTGTGGGGCCTGAGAAACTTCCAAGCTGTGGGGATGCTGGGCAGGTCTATCTTGGTTTCGTCATCTGAAAATGTGGATAATAGTAGCACATTCCTGTTAGAGTTGTTGTGAAAATCAAATAATATTTGTAAAGCTCTTAACACAGCACATTGTGGTGCTTAATAAATGTTTATTTCCTTCTCCTCTATCTAGCAAATAAAATCTCCCCTCCTTAGCCCGGCACTCAAAACCCCCTATAATCTAAACTCCAACCCATTTTTCTGCCCTATCCCATGCTACTCTCTTTCACATGGGCTATTTCTTATTAAATTGGATTATTTAACATTTCCTGCACACGTCCCATGTCTACCCACCTCCCTGCATTTGTCTGTACTATTCCCAGTACCTGGAAATTTCTCCTCTTTCATCTACCTGCCAAAAACCTACCAAATGTGCCCCCAAATGGTTTCTTCCTCCACCAAATATTTCCTGCATCTTTTTGTCCCATCTTCTTTGTATGTTGACCCAAATATGAACCAAATCGGACTAATGATGTTGGAAAAGTCGTTGAAAAATGGACACATTAGTGTATTGTTGTGAATAGAGTTGTGAATCAGTACAACTACTCTGGAAAGCAGTTTGGCATCATGGAAATAAAGTGACAAAAATGCCCATACCTTTCAACCCAAAGAGTCTACTACAAGGCATATTACCCAAAGAGGTTATTGATAAAAAAAAAGTCTCTTTTATTCAGTAAAATACTTTTTGCACCAAAAGTGCCACTTACAACAGCATGTTTTTGTGGTAGTACATAACAAAATAAGATAGATGCTCATCAACTGGGGAATGGCTGAACAAGTCGTGGTATGTGATTAAAATGGAATACTATCGTACTATAAGAAATGATGAGCAGGATGCTCTCAGAAAAACCTGGAAAGATTTGTGTGGACTGATGCAAAGTGAAATGTATTGCGTACAAGTAACAGCAATATTGTAAAATGATCAGCTATGGGTGACTTAGCTCTTCTCAGCCATACAATGATACATGACAACGTTGAAGAACTTATGATGAAAAATGCTATCCGTCCCCAGAGAAAGAAGTGATGGTGTCTTAATACAGATTGAAGAATACTTTTTTTTTACTTTCTTTTCTTGAGGTTTTTTTTTTTTTGGTGTATGTTTTCTTTCACAATATGACTATGTTTTACATGACTACACATGTATAACATATCAAACTGCTTGCCTTCTCAATAAGGGGGGTTGGGAAGGGAGGAAGGGAGAGAATTTAGAACTCAAAAATTTAAAAACAAATGCTAAAAATTGTTTTCACATGTAACTGGGGATAAACAAAATACTAAAAAAAAATAAAAATAAAAATAAAGGGTATGAGAAAACACATGTTCTGCCTTCCCAATAGAGGGTTTCAGATCTAAATAGAATCTTAGAGGTAAAGGCAGATAAAATTAATAAAAAAAAAACCAGGCCTGGGGAAAATCAGGTTATTTATTCAAAGTCATATTCCCAGGCACATTTGAATCTATATAGAATGAGCTAGTATTTGTCCTACATGTAACCACTCTGTTTCATTATCACTGTTTTGTGCTACCCCACTAGGATAGCTGGTCATGGGTCTAAGGATAAATACAACTTTAAAACTCAGCGCAACATAAACCCATTTTAAGTTAATTCTATTGGAATTTTATTGTAATGCTTTGATTCTTGGCAAGTTTGAAAATATTTTAGCCCAAAGGAAAATTTATCTTTGCAATCTGGTTCAAAGCAAGTTTTAAGAATTAAAATCAAAGTACATGAATGTTATTTAAATAGAACAGAGGTAGGAAAGCTCAGAGGAAAAGGATGAGGTAGGTAATATTTAAAATTTATTTTATCCTATTTGGTTTCTCTGAGTGCATAATTCCAGTGAAGTGTGCTAAATAAGCAGGCACATGTCATCGGCATAAGATGTACACAATACTTCACTTGGAGGAGCCATCTAGTGATCTTATCTTTCTGTTAAGTCTGCTATTTATATCACTCTACTGCTTGGAGATAATTTTAGTCAAATTCAGTTTCAAATGTGACACCCAAATGTCATTTAGTAAACCCCATATTAATCCCTAGAAACATTCCCCATGTAAATATTCCATCCCCAAATATTTCAGATTTCTCTGTGGTTTGAGGTAAAGAAATCTGAACATGAAATTTGTAGAAATATTTCAATTTTAGACAACTGAAATTTGGGATAAAGCACAGACATTTAGAACGGGTAGTTTCTTAAGGTCATATAATCAGTCTGGTGACAACAACTTAATTGATTTTTAAATTCTTCTAGGAATATGTAGAAAATGTACATGTATATGGCACAATGGATGTAGTGCTGGATCTAAAGTCAGGAAGATGTGAGTTTAAATTCAGCCTCAGGCATTTATTAGTGAGGTAATGCTGGTCAAGTCATTTAACCTGGTTCTGCCTCAGCTTCTTCATCTGTAAAATGGGGATCATAATAGACCTGCTTCCTAGGGTTGTGAAGGCATTTGTAAAGTGCTTTGCAAACCAACCTTGTAGTGCGATTACTATATAGATAAAGAGGCAAATATACCCATACTTATTTAAAGGCTACAGTTCCATTACTGAAAATGTCCATTTACAAAAACAAAAACAACTAAAAAAAAAACCCAACAAATAACCCTTACGAGGCAATTGTTTGCTTGCTTTTGCAAATGTCTGGAATTACTTTCAAACTTTAAGTATTATTTGAAAAGTTCTTTCATTTAATTCACTTTGTAATTTTTATTGAGGTGCCTCTGCTTAGTTTATCTCCCATTCATGGAATGCACTCCTTCCTCACTTCTGCCTCTTGGAATTCCTAATTTTCTTCAAAGCTCAGTTCAAATATCACCTCCTACATGAGGCCTTCTCTGATCCCTGCCAAATTATTCAGTATTTACTTGATACATATTTCATATATAATTATATGTGCACATTTTGGGTCACCAACAGAATGAAAGCTACTTGAGGAAGCAGACTGTTTCCTTTTCTGCCCCTGTATCCATCTGGAAAGCCTGGCACAAAGTAGATGCTTAATGAATGCTTATTAAATGAAGGCTTTTTTGATAAATTGATTACTTTTGTTTCCAGTAGATATCCCGTGGAAATGTTGAGTTGGTGACAGTGAAGAAAGCAGAAAGAAAATGGGGGTGGTACAAAGTAGGGAAGTTTAACAAACAAATTTTCATAAACGTTCAGCAACTGTAACTGTTTTAACGGCCTTAAATTACTATTTGGAATCCTGGTTTCAGAAAGTTATTCTTTTTGTTATTTTATTTCCCCCATAGAGCTACCATTAACTCTTTAAAATATATATATTATTATATTATATATATAATAATATATATTAATATATAATATAATATAATATAATATAATATAATATAATATAATATAATATAATATAATATAATATGATATAATATTATATTATATTATATTATATTATATTATATTATATTATATTATATTATATTATATTATATATTATATATAAATACACACACATATATACACACACATATGTGTATATATATAGTTGTATGTATATATACATACACACACATGCACATTTTTATATAGATATATACGTGTGTATATACATATACACATATATGTACATATAGAGAGACAGAGAGATATATATTCGTTTGGGGGGTTGGTTTTTGTTTATTTTGGCAGGTCATTTGAACCTCTGGACCAGAAATGGAGAATATGAGGAAGGGTGTTACCATGAGGGCCTGATTGAATGTTGTTAGTCAACTATCATGGTGGACAAGAGAGAACAAGGCCTCACTTCTTATTTCTGTCTACTTCACTCCTCCCCATCCCAACCCATGAAGTTCCTTCAAAAATCTAAACAAAAAAAAAAAAAAAAACAAACCTCAAACATATTTCAAGAAAACAAGTTTAAAATCCCTCCTGCCTCCAGGAATTTTCCAATTAAAAAAAAAAGGCAAAAAGGAAGATTGAAACATGCATTTTTAAACCTAGAACTGGAATTTTTTAAAAAGGTTGCAAATACAAGCAAATAATTAATTCTGCCAAATGACTAATGAGTAGGCCATTGGTTAGTTTAGGATTAGTAAGAAACTATTTTAAGAGATCTTCAAATAAATAAAAATAAAATATCAAACCCTGCTTATGTGGAATTATGCTGAGGAAAGACTGCCTGTCCCAAAAAAGGCTTTCAAAGACACTTTAGACTAGATGGACTCAACCAACTCTAAGACTGTGATATCCTGAAAGCTAGACTCACACAAGGTCACACAGCTGGATAAGTGGGACTCACATCCAATTTTGTCTCTAAATTCCATTTTCTTTCCTTTATACTATCCTGTTTAAGCGTGTTCTAGTATTTTATTCTTTAGGTGTACTAAATCTCCAGGTCATTCAGCTTTGTGAACAATGTTAACTATTTGGGTTCTTTACCTTACATATGAGAACCCCAAAACAGTTTAATATCCTCCCTTACTCCCCAAGCCACTCAGGTGGTAAGTGGAACCACAACTCAAGAGTCTCCCCTATAAGGTGTGTTCTACACTTGGTTGCTTCTCTTAGACAGCCAAGGAAATCAAGTAGTTCTGAACAATCAGCTCTGGCAAAGCCCAAGAGGGAAGCAAGATGTTCCCAGAAATCCAGGCAAGTCACAAGGTCATCTCTGCTTCAATCCTCTGGAAAATTTAAGCTCAGCTCAGATGCGAATCCCAGGAAGAGAGGGAAAGAGTAGGGCTCAGTACAAATACCTAACCGGGCCCAGGAGTCTCCAGCTCAATCCTGCTGCTCAAACCAGGGGAGTTCGAAGAAGCCAAAATGCATTGCAAGAAAAGCTGATCCTTGCATATGACTCAAAGCTTATCCTACTTATCTATCATATCACATGTTGAGTATGGACTACACTTTCAGTAATGTTTGCGTTGGGATATTCACTTTGAGTCATTTTCCGATGAGCAGTAATCCGATACATAGGGACCTGTGTCCTATATCTAGGTTCCCCAATATATGGTTATAACAAGTACTCAAACAGCAAGCATTTATTAAGCACCATAAACATGATTAACTGCCAGGTATTAATGTAATGAGGATGCAAAAATGCAACAGCTCCTGCCCTCAAGGAAAATGCATTTTATGGAGTCTGGTGGTTCAAGTAATTGGGTGAGATCAGGAAAGGTTTCTTATAGGTGGTGGCAGAAGTGAGGAGGGAATGTATTCCATAGAGTCTGGGCAACGATCTCAAAGTGGGACATATAATGTTATGGAAAGCAAGAGCAAATAAGGCAATTTGGCTAGAACACAGAGTACACAAAATGGAGTAATGTGAAATAAACCTGGAAGAGTAGGCTCAAGTGGATACTGAAGGGTTTTAAATGCCAAACAGAGGAGCATGACATTGAAGAGGTAACACAGCTACCTTGAGCCTCAGTGTTAAAAACTTTTGGAGAAAACAGGCTATAAAGCAATATACAAATGTTCCCACAGTGAACAGTGATTTAATAAGCTTATGGAATTCCCCCTTCCAAACTAAAGCCTAGGGATTTCCTTGAGGCACAAAAATGATTAAGTGACTTTCCTGGGGTCACCTGTGTCAGAGGTGGATTCAATTTCAGGTTTTTCTCATTTTAAGCTCAGTGCTCTATTCACTAAGCAACCAACCGCACACATATAAGCTATACTGGTGAGGGGCACATTACAAAACAAAATAATCCATATTCAAGTATAATATATAAAGACCTATTACTCATACATTCATCTCTTCAGCCACAGCTATACACAGGAAAGCAATTAGCATCAGTAATATCTTTTTTAAATTTCAAAGGGCCATAAGTATCAGGAGGAGTTCAACACCAAAATCGTTGGTAGTTTTCTTCAGAAAGTTAATTCAATAGCTATCTGATTTACTGACATACCAAGCTGAGATGAGCGGAAACCTCCCAGAAGGAAACACAAGATGTACTTGTTGAATTGGCTTGATTGGCTGACTTGACTTTGGCCAGTCCGATTACAAGTCAACACAGTTCCTCAGGCCTCTGGCATCATGGTATGGTGGAGAGTACACTAGATTTCAAGTCAGAGGTCCTATATTCAAAATCTACCTCAATACTTATGACTTGTGCAACTTTGGGCAAGTAACAACCTTAGTGAAGGTCTCAGTTTCCTCATCTGTAAAATGAGGAGGTTGGACTAGATGGTCTCTTGAGATCCTTTCCATCTTTGCATTTCTGATCCTATGACTCTTTTTTGGGTTCTTTTGAATGGAAAAAGAAGAGGCATCAGGTAAAAATTCAAGGAAAGGGCTGGGGACATCACAGAGAAGTGACAAGTATAAATGGACAAATTTAAGAGATTTGTTATTCTACTTCACAAAAAATTGCAATAACAAAACGATTTTCTAAAATTACAGTTCAAATTACTTCAATAAGGCTTCACATAATTCTTCATTTCTGTTATTTATAAAACCACAGAACCAATTCTACTTCCTTTTCCCAGTTGCTACACATTATTATAAAGGCAGAAGATTTGAAAAAAAAATATCACACCAATGCAAAAGCAGGGTGCTACATCCCAGGCTCTTGTTTTCTTGTGAATTTGAAAATGAATAGAATCAGCGATTTACTTCAAGTAGATTCTAGAGTCACAAAGTATGAAAAGTCAATACAAGCAAGAAGCCCAATTTCTCTTTTACATTTAATGAATGTTTGTATCAGTTGACTACTGTTTTGTATCATGCCCATAGTGAACAATGACATCTTCTTTTTGAATCACACAGTGCTGAAGCAACAAAATCATGTTTGAGAAAACTGAAATAACAAGTGACAAGATTCCGCATCCTTACATAATTTCAGTTTAGATATTTTGAGTATTGATCCCTCTGGTGCTATAGTAAATGCGACCTCCCCCCCCCCCAAAAAAAGAAAAAAAGTTCTATCCAATCTGCTGGGGGGTGGGGTGGGGTAAGGAATGGAAAGTAGTCACAAATTCAAGGTAAACATTAAGTTCACAAACCACAAAATAATCAGCTTCCTTCTCAATTCTCTTACCCTTCCTAAGATCCTAGATTTAGAGCTCAAAGTAATCTTAGAAGTCATTTTAGACCATCTTGCTCATTTTATATATGAGGTAACTAAGGCCCAGAGAGGCAAATGACTTGTCCAAGCCAATGACACAGGACCCAGCACCAGGCTACCCAATGGTCCTTTGAGGCCAAAAGCCTGAATCCTTTTGAAGGACAATACTAGAATACATCTAGGTGTCAGTGATCTCATGGGGATGGGTACTCTCTCCACTAGTGTGGACTAGGTGGAGTAGAAAGAGGTCTGAATTTGAATTTAAAAGATGTAGATCCAAAACATGACTCTCCTATTTCACTGTTTGCCTTCCCTGGGCCTCATTCATAAAATGAAGGGTCATTAGATAAGTTAGATGACCTCTAACGTACCTTTCAGTTCTAAATTTATGACCTCTATGATTCTCTCCCTGTGTGATTCTTGCCCATGTCCATACATAAATCCTCCATAGAAATTCTTTTCAATGCATTAATTTTTTTTAAAAAAAAAAGCTATCAAGATTAAGGAGTTGAATAAGGGAATCAAGAGAAATGGAGTAAACAGAGAAGCAAAAGATATTTTGGGTTTAAAAGTCTAAAACAAAAACATGGAAAGATTGATTACAAGATGAAATCTGGACTTCAAGATTAAGTTGGTTGAGTTTGACTCTTATTTCTGCTATTTATAACTTTGGGCATGCCACGCAGTGCTTAAAATTCTTACTTTGCACTCACTGCGCATATCTATTCTAAAGCCAAGGATAGCTGTTTTTACCTTTGCAACATCTCTCCTATATATGCCCTTCTCTTCACAGGCAGTGACCACTCTGGTACACATCCTCATCACCTCTCTTTGGCTTTTAAAGTCCTTCAAAACCTGGTCCTCTCTGACCTTTCAAATTTTTTGTTACACTTTCCTTCCTATCAGGTATACTCTACAATCCAGAAACACTGGCCTTACTGCTGGTCCTCACACAAAAACCCCCCATCTCCTGACTCTTTGCCTTTGCAGTGGTTGTTCACCATGCCTGAACTGCTTCCCTTCCTCATCGCTGTGTCCTAGATTTCTTCAAGACTCAGCTCAAGGTCTCCTCCATCTTGCTTTTAGATCCTTTGCTCTGAGATCACTTTACAATGTGTATATCTTGCATCTTCACAGCTACTTGCAGGCTGTGATCCTCATTAGAATTCAAATACCTTGAGACCAAGAACCCTATTTTTGCCCATCTTTGTATTCTCAGTACTTAGCACAGTGCCTGGCACATAGTAAGCACTTAAATACATGCTGCTCGATTGATTGATAATCTTCCTGCACTTCAGTTTCCTCGTCAGGAAGATGATGATGAGATACCAGATGATCTCGAAGGTCCCTTACAGCTTTAAATCATATGATCAGTTATAATTCTGACAAAATTAGTGTCTAGGTTGGCAAGAGAGTTACACTATTTTCACCCTTATTAGGCAATGCCAGGTACTGAGAAGCTCTGGCATCAATTCTCGTTAGCTCTGGCTTTCCACCTCAGTTGGTAGATTAAAGATTTGTATGGAGAAGCATAAAAAATACTAATTTCTAGAGTTTTCCTGTTGGGTTAAGTGCTAAATGGCACAGACTTTGCCATAAATTTTCTTGTTTTAAAAATCTAAGCAGGTCATACTAAGCAATAAACACTGAAAAGACATATTGGAGAAGCTCTAAATGAATGATCTTCAATGGAGACATGGTATATACACCAAACAGCAAGGGGTTGAGGACCAGCTCTGTCATTAGCTAGCCTGATGCCCTGAGAAACTGACTTCTGGGGGCCTATTTCCTTTTCTCTAAAAAGAGGTTTGGACAAGATCCCTTCTAAGATGCCATGGTTTTTTTGAGTATTAACTTTATTCAACTAGGAAGACAGCAAGTACAGAAAATTGCAAATTTGTTCCCTATGCTTGGAAAATTCTTTAAAGTAGCAAAAGACTACAAATCCACATCATTTTACAACCTGAAAGATTCTTGAGGGCAACAATCCAGCCATATTTCCCACAGTGCCTTGATGAAAAAGTCTAGGATTTTGTGAATCATTGAACAATACTGAACAGAACTATGCCATTAATCATTTGCTATTCATTCTAGATTTCCCCTACATGAAACATTTTTTTAATGCTATTTTCTTGTCTCAGTTTTTCTTTCCAAATTCACAGTTCTCTTCTGATGCCTCGTCATGGCAATCGTATTGGTACTGAGTTCTCAAAGAATTTGAAAAGATTATTTCAGCAGAAACTAAGTTCCAGAAGCTCTCACTAGAATGGTTCGAAGTGTAGGTGATCTTTAGAATGTATCAATGCAAAAAAAAAAAAATCCTTTCTGTTTCTTTCTCCACAATTCCCTAAATACCCACTCTAACAATTCTCCCCTATGGTTCCAGGATTTCCTCACATGAGTATACCTCCTTAATATAGAATGCTAGCACCCTCTCCACCACCACCATTTATTTATCTTGTTTCTTTCGAATAAGTTACATCCATCCATAGCTATGGTCCAGTTGTAGATTTCTTGTTACAAAGTCTCAGTGATAGCTATGAGGTCAAAGTTGCCTCCTCCCATTTGGTCTTTCTCTTGATTTTTTGCCTAAATTTGAAGCATTTGCATACAGACATTTGAGGTCGTGGGCTTTATTACTAGTTCCTTTCTTGGAGTTTGTGTGAATTTGTGGATGTCCTACTCCTTAATCTCCCTTTGTGCTATTTTTTTTTGTTTAGTCTTTTTTTTTCAGTTGTATCCAACTCTTTGTTGACTCGATTTGAGGTTTTCTTGGTAAAGATACTGGGGTAATTTGTCATTTCCTTCTTTAGCTCATTTTACAGATGAGGAAACTGAGGCAAACAGTTAAGTGACCTGCTCAGGGTCTCACAGCTAGTGTCATGAGTCTTCCTGACTCCAGGCCTGGTGTTCTATCCACTGTGCCATCTAGCTGCCTTTTCATCCTATTACACTCTAACTCTGCGTGATCTAGCCTCTGGACCAGTGACTAGCCCTGGAAAATATTCTCCTTTGAATGGTCCTCAACATCTCCCAAATTTTGCCAAATTCTCCTCCCCAAATTCAACCTTTGAACTATTTCACTCATTCAAAGCCCTCCAAGTTACCTACGTAAATTCCTTCTCTGTCTCATTTGGCTCAAGTCCTTTTGACTTTTCCTGCTTCTCTCATAATCTGCTCCCACACAGACTGGAAGCAGAATACCATAAAATTTTGTTCACTATTGCCTTTGGATGCATGATAAGACCAACCCCTGAACCTCTTTTATCTGCCTCCTCTAGGAAAACCTTTCAATCACTCTTCCATTTAATTGCAACTTCCTTTTGTCTTCTGGTTAAATTCATAGGAAGATGTTAGTATTGCTATCTCAGTTACTCCAGAAGTCCTTACTGGTCACTAGAAAGGGATGTCGAATCTGGAGTACTAACAGTTAAATGAAAATTTAGATATAATTGAAAAACTGCATAATTCTTAGCACGCCCTGTTCCCCTTTTTTGTTTCTGTGCCAGTCACTGAAAAAGCAAAAGGTGGTCACTCAGTCTGGAGGAAATAAGCATCTCTGTGTTTTGCCAGATTGGTCCCCAGAAAGCAGATTAAGTCTGTTACTGGTACTGCACTCAGAACTTTTCTAGTATGGTAAAATCTTCTTGAGCCTCACACCCCACTGGCAACCCCTCCTAAGAGTCAATGTCATCATTAATGCCATGATGTAGCTTCAGAGTAAGATTTCATGGTGGAAGACTTGATATACTGCCATATAACTGAAAATCAGTACTATGACATAAATTTAATAGCACTGCCAATATAGATAAATAGCAGAAATGTGGTTGTGACCCAAATTAGGTTCAATGATGACCAAATGAGAAACAGTGTTTATATGTCTTAATAACCATCAGTTCTATTTTTGGTACTCCATAAGACCCAGTACTACTTGTCTAAGATACTACATATCTTAGCTGCAACTTGACTCTAGAGTTTTGAAAACAATATTAGATTGTTAATTATATATAAATAAATTTAAAATGTAGGCAAATTACTTTAGAAAATAGCATTGAGTTCAGAAGGATGATGTTATGAAACATGTCATTCATCTTTTCAAAGAGGTGGTGGACTAAAGGTACAGAATAAGACAAACATTTTCAGATAAGGTTAATGTATTCATTTGTTTTGTTTGGTTGCACTTATTAGATAATCTATTGGGGAATCAGATATAGGTGGTGTGAGAGATGGAAAAAAGAAGGAACATTACTAGAACACAAACATCAGAAAACAAAAAAAGTTCAGGGACAAAAATAGGAAAATTTTGTTACTATCATGCTAAGCTTAAAGTGCAATTAATAAACACATTTTTGATATACAAATCTCTTTTTTGTCCTCTGTATTTTGAGAAGTTTGTTGACGATTGTTAAATTCATAATAATTAAGATATTTTTTAAAATAGTCACTTATAACTCAGTAACTTTTTAAAAAAAAATTATGACTGAATTAACTTTAATTCAGAAAAGAAATCATGCTACTATGGAAAAACAATTTTTTCTAATACTGCAGAAGCCCAAATTTAAACTTTATAATTTTGAAAGATTATATAGGCACAATTCCAGGAAGTCATCTGTTGTTTTGTAATTTTAGAAATATTAATGTTGCAAAAATAACTTGGAGTAGAATCTGGATCACATTCCTAATCTAAAAATTGCTACTTTGTCCCATTCTGTCAAGGCTAGATATGAGAGAGGTTTGCACATAGAACAATGCCAGAACACTCAGAATGATAACATCAGGCTACAATAACATCAGGCTACAGCACACAAAATGTCTTACTGGCTATAAACGCCACCTTGTGGCCAATGTCTACAATTTTGCATCTATGAAGCAAATTAGGATTCACTTGTTAAGCTGGGAACCACCATCCATAGCTGCCACTTATAACCTTCTGTCATTTAAAAAAAAATTTGCATATATGATGTGAGAAGCTGCAAAGGCATATTTGCATTGCAGGGGCAACTGTACATAAACTTAGGATACTTCTTTCTTTCTTTAAGAAGTCACAGTTAAGCTAAGCTAAGCTAAGGAGATTGTTTTCAATTACCCTGATATAGTATAGTAACAAAAGCAGCAGCAGAAAACTTTTATTTATATAGTGCTTACAATTTTTCAAAGAACTTCCATACATTATCACATTTTATCCTTTGGTACTTCAAAAGATTAGTGTTTTTATTTCGATTTTTAAAAAGCCACCCAGACCAAACCGGGATTCTTCCTGTATACTTAATTCAGACATAAATTACCATTATATTCTTATTACAAATGTGATATTATATTTCTATTACTAATGTAAACAAAATTTGCACTTAAGTAGAAAAACTAAGTCACAGATTCTCCTTAAAGAGACAAATCAAAGAGCTGGCCTTATTGTGTGCCCAAGGACAAACATTTAAGGACAAATCTAAGATGCTGGAGTTGAGGGCATTGAAGGGATCTATGCTTTTGCCAGATATCACACAATAAATATTAAGAAACACCATGAAGAATAAAAAGAATTGAATAATACAGATGAAAATAGAAACGAACAAAAATTCAAAATGAATAAAGTGTTAAAAGTGTCTTTAAAAAATAATGGAATGCTACAATCAGCTAAAATAGATGGGAAAAATATTATCCAAAAAAATGTCCTTAAAGGAATTAAGAATTGGTAGTGTTAAGGGGAATCACATGGCGAAATGAAAGACCTTAAAATAAAAATTTAAAAATACAGGAAAAGAAGTAAAGAATTAAAAGATGTGAGGGGGGGGAAATGAGTGAAATCAGTGACCAAAAATGACCAATAACTATGTCATGGCATCCTCAAGCTATCTCATCTTATAGGGCTTATGATTAACATACGGGGGGAAAAAATGACACTGAGAAAACAAAATGCAACTTATTCAACAGCTCTTGCAGAGGATGGAAATGTTGAAATTCTCTGAAGAACCTGATAACATCCTCCAAATCAAGTCAACACACACACACACACACACACACACACACACACACACACACACACACACACCATGATACTAAGTTGACTTTATGCAAAAGTGGATGAGAGAAAATACAAAAATAAATTTGAAAATATGGTTTGGGACTAAGAAAACAAGAAGCCAAAGGATCATGGGCTACTCAGATGTCTCACAATATTATATCATGAATATTTTTTTTAAAAAAGGGAGGTAATAGGCACTACATGGCAAGTTGGACACAAGTTAAACTCATTATATCTGGACATACTAGAAATCACTGGTCACTGATACAGGAGTCATTTCAGAATCAGCTGATGAAATTTCAGAGAGGAAAGATACTAGAAGAATCAGAAAAATCGTAAGTGTTTACATTAAAAAAGGCACGTGAAAAGAGACCAACAACTAGAAAATATCTAATTTCTCTCTATAATATCTTTTATTGGAAAGGCTCTGCACATATACAAGAGTATACTTGATGAAAATATGAAAAAGAAATATGTTGTTTAGTCATTTTCAGTTGTTATCTGACTCTTGATGACCCCATTTGGGGTTTCCTTGGCAAAGACAGTGGAGTGGTTTGCCATTCCTTCTTCAACTCATTTTAACAGAGGAGGAAGTGAAGCAAATAAGGTTAAGTGATTTGCTCAGAGTCACACAGTTAGTGTCTGAGGCTAGATTTGAAGTCCTGAAGATGAAACTTCTTGATTCTAAGCACAGTGCTCTATCCACTGTGTCACCTAGCTACCCCTTTACAAACAATATTCTACAACAAGTTAGATCTTCAGTTACATAACTAACAGAAAGTTATACAGAATATAGTATTTTATTAGGTTTATTGTCTGTTGGTCATTAAAAAGAAAAGCATGAGTAAAAATACAACCTTAAAAGTTCTCATCCAAAAAAGTGTGTCCATGAATCCTAGCTTATGCCCACATAAGATTTTTGATGGATGTAAATATCTTTGTTGAATGATTCTCTAAATTAATATTAAATTACATATTAAGCAGGGAGACATGCTTACCAAAGGGTTAGCCACTCTCATACTGGATTTCCTGAACAGAATTCTAAAAGAAGAAGGAATACCTATAAGTAGTGGGGGATTGGAGGAAGAGGGGAGGTTCCAGATGCTTCTATTTGTGGATTAGATCACATGCTAAAACATTACAAGGTCTCCTCCATGAGATCCAGAGCCACCCAAAAGAGAACAGCTTAAAAATACACAAAAGAAAAACAAGTGGATGAAGAATGCCAGTTAACAAGATTATGATGTGTAGTTGGATGGCAATGAATTAGTTTATCAGTACAAGTATCTTAGGGAGGCTCTGAAGACATATGATGAGCTTGGTCCAGAAATAAATAAGACTAGACTCAGCAAGATAGCATTTGGGAAACTGTACAATGCTTTCAATGATCTCAAACTGTTCATGGACATATAAATGCATCTTTTTAAATAACATTTTGCTAGTGAAGCTGCATAGCTAAAAATCATAGAATACCATCATCTCCAAAAAATCAAAAGATGATAGAGAAACTCATGATGGGTGTAATAGGTTGTAGCACATTACCAATGAAGACTAATACAAAAATAAAACATCCTCTCTCTCTCCCTCTCTCTCTCTCTCTCTCTCACACACACACACACACACACACACACACACACACACACACCCTACAAATATATGTATGTAGTGGAAAGAGTATGCATATGAATGAGTTCATGGATACACAGAATACAAAACATTTAATCCTTCAAAATACCTCTGATTTTATCAGGGTCATTACTCTTCATTAAAACCCTCAAAAATCAGCAATAACAACTAATCACCTAGTGGTCAACTATCTGGTGATGAGGCTCCACAAAGCCACTTGGGCTGGAAGTCTTCTACCTTACAGTCAAAAACATCAGACATACAATCATGATTGCAGAAAGTCAACAGTAAAAATAGACATGGCTAAAAGAGAAGAGCAAAGAAACTAGATTTTACTCAAAGGCACCATAAATAATTAGATAATATCTGTGCACCAAATAGCACACCTAACTACTTAAAGTAAAAGTTACTTGAACTACAGGGAGAAATAGGCACCAAAACTATTGTAGTCGAAGACGGCTTCTTACTAAGACAAATCTAAGGATAAGGAGGAAGTTAAGAACTTGAATAAAAAGTTAGGAAAAAGAGATATAATAGACTTCTGGTGGTTGCTACAGCACTACATTTTAACTCTGAGAGAATCTTTAAAGTGTGCGTGTGTTCTTTTAAACAACATATTTTTAGATTTTACTTTCTAATCCACTCTGTTACCTCTCCATTTTATGGGAGAATTTGTTCATTCACATTCACAGATATGATTGTAATTTGTACTTTTCCCTTTGTCCTATCCTTTTACCATTTGCCCTTCCTTCCCACTCTCACAATTTCACAAAAAAGGTTGGAAAAGAGAGAGAATAGGATCGACATCAATTAGCTATAATTGAAGTGGTCTAATCCATTCCTTTGCCCCTCCTTTCTTTATCTAACCCAGATCACAATCATTGATTCTTATACTCGTTAAATTAATTTCTATATTATACTATATGTGTGTATATATGTGGGGGTTGTGCGTGTGTGTGTGCACTCAACCCTCTTTTGCATCATCCAATAAAGAGGAAAGTTCATAAGATGCTCACTTTCAACCTCCCAACTTTTCCATGTGACTATATTCTATTTCTGGCATACTCTGATTATGAGAATTCTTAACCTTTCTAGTCTTTCTCATTTCTTCCCATGTGTATTCCTTTTTTCTTTCAAAAAAAAAAAAGAGAACAAAATCACTATCACCCTCTCCAATCTTCTGTTAATTTTCTTTTATTCTCTCTATGACCCTTGAAGATGGTGGGCCTGTGAAGGGACATGAATCCTCTATGTTATTAAAGATCCCTTCTCAAATCCCATAAGATAATACTCATTTTTGCAGGATAAATTATTCTTACTTATAAGCCTTTTTACTTGTGTCTTTGGAATACCACACTCCAAGATTTCATCTCCTTTAAAATATAGTCTTAAGTGATTCTGTCATTTCTAGGTACCTGAATTATTTTTTTCTGGCTGCTTATCGTACTTTTTCTTTGACTTAGAAGTTTGAGGTTTTGACTGTGACATTCCTGGATATTTGAAATTTAAGATTTGCTTTCAAGAGCTCATCAGCAGATTCTTTATATTTTTACCTTGCCCTCTATTTCTAAAATATCTAAGAACTTTTCTTTGATGATTTCTTGGATATAGCATTTGACTTTTTTGTTTGGTCTAATATGCATTAAACTCTTCCTCCTTGATCTGTTTTTAAACTTAGTTGCTTTGATAGTCGATACTTTATAGGTTCTAATTTTTAGTTACTTTGCTAATAATTCTTGTCACAAGAATTGAGTAAAAGTTCTCTGTTCGTTTTGATTTTTTTCAGATTTCCCATAACCTGTATGAGACTTTATACTTCTTTCACCCTATCTATCTATGTCCCACCCAGCTTCACTCCTTTGAACTGGACTCCATAATGATCATGACCCTGAGAACTTCATCATGAGGAAACACATTATGCTGGGAGACTGTGTCAGTCTTGATACTCCTACCTCATCAATGCCCTCAGGACCTCTGAGTGGAGAGCAGAGTAAAGTACTCTTTACAAAACGTTTAAAGAGAGCTCACAGACCCCATGAAGATCATGCCTGGTAGTCCATTCTCTGCCCTCTTTGTCTTGTTTTTTCCTTTTTTTGTCTTCTCCCATTAGAAAGTGAGCTCTTTGAAAGCTGACACTTTTTTTCATATTTTAATTTTATTATTCAAAAAACACGCCCTTTTATTTATTTTTTTGACTCTATGCTTGTGCCTTCAACACCTTCACAATGATTTTCTGCTCTTCAATCAGGAAAACACTCTTGATCCTGTCACGGACACACTTAGCACCCATGGAGCCACCATAAGCCCTGCTGACATGCTTTTTTGTCTTTTTTAGCTTCATAAGAACTTTAGGTCTCACTGCACGAACAACTCGAAGTCTTCCCAGGCACACATCACAGGCTGATTTTGGTGCTTTTCCAACTTTCTTGACATAAAGGTAAACAATTCTGTTACTTGGGGTTCGTGACAGCCGAGTTTCGTTGGAATTTATATTGTAGGACAGCCTATGGAGATATGTCAGACACTGAACCATTTTTAATTTCTGTCAGGTCCATCACCGGAAGAGGGAAAATCCAGACACTCTTTTTATATTTTTATTCTCAGCACTTATGGTACCTGGCACATGTTATTGTTCAGCCATTCAGTCTTATCTGATTCTTCATGATCCTTACAGGTTTTCCTGGCAAAGACACTGGCGTGGTGTGCCATTTCCTTCTCCAGTGGATTAGGCAAACAGAGCTTAAGTGATTTGCCCAGGGTCACACAGCTGGTGAGTTTCTGAGGCCACATTTGAACTCAGGTCTTCCTGACTCCAGGCCTAGCACCCTATACATGGAGCTACCTAGCTGTCTCCACGGCAGACAGAGGTCAAGTGACTTGCCTCAACCTATGCTACAATCCCTGGTTTCTGATGCCATCTCCTAGTTTCCCAATAGGGTTGCTACCTTTGATCCCAATTCTACTTCCTCCTTTTGCAATCCCCACTAGGGAGTATTGCTGCCGTCCTGACAGGCCCCAGCCATATAAAGGATATCATTCTGGTCTCAGGATTCCAAGAGGATTCCCAAGTACAGGCTGTGGATCTCTTCCACTGGTCCTTTGTATCCTGCTATGATTCCAATAGGAGTGCTGGCTTCAGGCCTTTCTAGGGGCCTTGAGGATAGCTATGACCCATGCTGAGCCCTCAACCTATGTCCCTCCAGCTTCCAGCCCTGTTTATAGGAGATTCTGCTATCTTCAGGCCCCTGATTCATAGGCTTGATTACCAGAGATCAGACTGGCTTCTTGCTAACGGGATCATCCCTGCTCAGAAGCCTGAAGGCTTCTAACTATGTCATGTACAGTCTTTAAGACTGTAAGGAGGAATTCCATGGTGTTTCTCTTTGATCTTACTGATCTTTGTTTCAACTGGTGGCCTTCTACATTTTTGCTAGAGTATTTATTAGGACACACCTCTCTAACATCTTTCATGCTGCCATCTTAGTGGAAGTCACTATTTTTTTTCGGACCCTAGTGTCCAGGACACCTTTGACAATATGTGAGAAGAAATATTAGAGGTAGATAGTATAATGGGACAAACATTGAATGTGTAATCAAAGGACTTGGTTATGAATCTCAGTTCTGTTCACGGTGTGAACTTGGAAGGTAACTTTAAAGTGCCAAATGAACCTCAGCTATTAACATAATTAATAAATATGATGCTCACTTTGGGGAAATCACATACCCTCAGTGATTTTAAACAATATAGTAAAGTCTAAATAGGATAAAGTGAGAAGGGCAAATTCTTACCCACACTAATTTATGATACGTAATTACTTGGGTGCCAAACAGACTGAATGAATCAATGTGTACAGCTAGGTACAATATCCTCCTAGAGTCCCAGTTTTGCCTGTAATTAGAATCTTATGCAGCTCATGACTCACATCTATAATCTGATTTTCCTCTGCCACTTAGATATTAAAATCTGATGTTCTAATTAAGCCATGAACGTTCTGTTTAGTGTGAGGAAATCCAAGGACAAATGGCTGGGTCCCATTTCATCTCTTGCTTTAAAAATAGGGATCTCTTTTTTGCCTTATTCACTGTAAAAATCAGGCTCCTCGATATGAATTTGATTGTATTACAAAGGAAATGGGAAGGTTGGGAAACATTCAGCTTCCATGCCTGGGATATTTTGAACTTAATAGAGAATAGCAGATTGTCCATGCTCATGCCTTGCAGACTTAAAAAAAAATAGTAAGACTTGATTATCTAAGGGAACTGTCTTCACGATTATGCTTTCCTAGAGTGATATAACAAACAAATTTAGAACTACCCATAAAGTCAACAACCAATAAATAACCTCAAAATAAGAGTTTTGATGGCTTCTGAAGTTGAAATAAAAAAAAAGAAAAAGATTTACCATAATTTATAAAAGCAAAACTAAAGATACATCATATATTGATGAAGGTTTAAATGATCATGGCGGGGGGTGGGGAGAGGGCGTAGCTTAAATTTAAGTACACAGAAGCTGCCAGAAAGAACAAAAGAGCATCATGACATAGTATTATTAGGTCAAGTGATAAAGGAAACTAAGAGGTATTCCAAATGGGGAAAAATAAATATGTAGATGAAAAAGTACATACTCATATAAAGGAAGCTCTAACATTTTGTGCTCCTACTGATACCAGATAAAGCAGTTTTTAATATGCATGTTAAGTGACATTTCATGAACAACAATAGCCCAACCTTACCTCAGAATAATTTTTTTAATGAAGCATTTTCACACAAGTTATGTTATTCCATTTCCCCAACAATCCTGTGAAATGGGTGAGGTTAGTGGCACCATCTTTACTTAATGGATGAGAAAATGAAACTTTGGGAAGCTAGTCCAGTATCACAACTAAGTGGCAAGTCCAAGACTGAAAGGTAGATTTTATTCATTTTCAGTACAGATGCTTTCCACTACGTTGGCAAAGTTCTAAAAGAGGCAGTAAATCATGGTGGAAAGAATCCTCAACTCGCAATCCGGAAACCTGGGTTCAAATCCCCTCTCTCAGAACCTTTGTAATTATGTGACCCTGGGCAAATTACTTAATCTTTACCTTGATGTGTGACCCAAAGCAAGTCATTTGATCTTAAACTTTATGTGCCAGAATCAGCTCCCTAAAATTTATCTACTAAGTCACGAGTTTTCCACCTGCTTCCAGCGTGCTCCAGTCATCTGTAAAATCCCATGCTGATCCTTTGCATATTCAAGTAATGATGGTCAACTATTAACATAAAGAATTGTGATGATAAACATTGTTTATTCAACAAAAATATTTTAAATTATTTCGTTGCTAGAGACCTTTTAGGTATTTATGCTTATGGATTAAAAAAAACTAATTAAATGAAATTAAGCAAGCATATGTACTAGTGACTGCTCCCAAAGAGGCAGTATTTTATTTCAAAACATCTTAGAAATGTTGGACATAGTAGAACGTGAAACAACTGCATAATTTTGTCAATGAATCATTCCCCTGTTTTCATTAAATTCATAATATGGAATCTATTTTCCTAAATTAATTTTTTGGAAAGCTCCAATTTGTATTCAGAACAGGAAAATTATTATATTTAAAGCAAAATGAATGGCTGGCTCTACCCTGAATCAAGAGTACTCTTAATATTCTTTAACTGATGTCATAGCTCCCTTTAATTGTCTCTCAACTTAAGAAAAAATAAGGCAGTGAAAGAGTGGAATTGGAATAGTTTTCTCCTCAATCCGCCTGACAGTTCTTCATTTCCTCCCACCTGACCTCAGATCTCCAAAATATAAGGAAGGAGGAAAAAGAAAAAGAGGCTCAAACAGAAAGAAGGGTTGAAGGCATTAGAGAAAATTTTTAAGATCCCAGGAAAAAAAAAAAGAGAGCGGCATTTAAAGAACTTTCCTCACCTTCCCTAAAACAAAAGAATACCAAAAAAATAGGGCCAAACATATTATTCTATATCCCTTTCCCAATTCCCCTCACCTCAAGCCCTGAAATAAGTCTAATCGTTAAATTTCAGCTACTAAGAGAATTTTCTTTGTGTGTTTTGGCTACACCTAGTTTCTGATCTGCACATCTGAGAAAGACGGTTCTTAAACTTTTATATGTGTAATGGCAATTACACATTGGCATTAAACATATTACCTTGGCAATCTGGCAAAGCCTATGAATACATTCAAAGAACTATGTTTTTAAATGCAAATATATAAACACACATACATACATACATGTGTGTAGGCTAACAAAGTGTAATATCAATTAAGTTGGGACTTTTTACTGTTCTACAATGATAGATTAATTAAGTGTCTTTGAATGAGCCTTACTAGGTGCAAAGCCCCAGGCCTATGTGGGTGTGAAGCCCTCAGGGTCCTAAGGAGAGTTGCTAAGACCAGAACTAATAATAGGAGCTTGAGTTCTGGTCACTCAGATGTTTGATGATGGCTAAAGAGTGTATAAAAAGCAAGAACAGAGCTATTTGCAGGGGGCTCTCACTCTTGGAGGCATGTTGATGCAGAGACTCTGGGCAGCTGTAGTTAAGAGCCCTCCAGCTTGTAAACCCGGATGTTGGGACTTTGTTAAACCCTGGTAACTATGCACTGAGATTTGAATCAGACAAGGTCTGTCTGTTGATGTTTGTAATTTGTTTGTATTTGCTCTGAAGTTCAGGGTGCTGGCTTTTTCCCCTGAACCAAGTGAATGATATTTGCATGTTGGATAAAGTAAAATTGTTAATCCCTTAACGTTGCTATCCTTAGTAAAGCAGATCAAAAGAACCTATGTTGGCAGCTTTCTGTGTACTGGTTGTTAGCAGGTCTTACACCCTTACAGCAGCTGCTAGCAGATTGTTGCAACAAATTTGTTCCAGGACTCATGGCCATTTAATTTGGATTTTTTGTCAGGCCATGGAACCTGGAAGGGGTGAAGTGTATTGGCAATTAAGATGGGCTTTTAGCACTTATTCAATCAAGTGCCCTTGAAGAGTTTGGCCTTTGTTTCCTTGATTAAATTAGGAGTCCTTGATGACCTTTCCTCAAGGGAAAGACTAGTTTACATGGGTTTGAGTGACATGTTTGTGACATGGGAGGCTTTTAGACCACGTGGGTTTAAGTCGCATTTTTGTGACGCTTTTAGGTCACGTGGGTGAGTCGCATGTGTGACTCACCTTTGACCCTGAACAAGATATATAAACCCAGAGGTTGGTGTTCTCTTGGAGGCCCTTGCTCCTGGGCAGCTGCTCTAAGAGCCTCCCGGCTGAATTCAGATGTTGATGGTTTCTTGGTAACTATGAATTGTATTTGGTCTGGTTATAAATGTATGTTTATAATTTGTTTGTATGTGCTCTGAAGTTCAGGGTGCTGGCTTTTTCCCCTGAATTAAGTGAATGATATATGTGTATGTTGGATTGAAATAAGATTGTTAACCCTCTAACGCTACTTTCCTTAGTAAAGCAGATCAAAAGAACCTGTGCTGGCAGCACTTTGTGGTTGGGCTTGTGTTGGTCTTTCACCCCCACAACAGCTGCTAGCCGAATTGTTGCAACACGAAGGAAATAAATGAAACATAGTTATCCATCTACCCATCTGTATAAAACCCCATACCATGGTATAGATTAGAAGAAAGTCAGTCAACACACACTTATTAATTGTCTACTATGTGCCAGGTACTGTGCTAAGTAATGGGGATATACAGAAAGTTCTCAAAGAGCTCGCAGTTCAATGAACTGAGAACTTGATTTTATTTTATGTTTTATTTACATCTTTTTTTTTTATACTACTATTACTTCCCCATAAGTTTCCATTCTCCCAATGAACTGTCTTAAGACATCAACCAATAAATAAAAGTCACTCTATCTGATAAGTTAGTCTGCCTCTGTAGAGTCCCCCACACCCTCCTGGGAGGACAGAGAAGTGTTTTCTTCATCATGACACCTGGGTTTTAATTCTACCTCTGCTATTAATAGCTGTGAGACCTTGTGTAAGTTACCTTGCCGCTATGTACCACAATTTTCCCACTTAAAATAAAAATGGTTCTAGGAAATGAATTCTCTCCAAATCTTAAATCCTGTGATTCTGCCAAACAGGCAACAATAACGATGACGATGATGATGACGATGACGATTAACAGCCAACATTTATATAGTTCACTATGCGCCAGGCATTGTGTTAAGCACTTTACAATTATCATCTCATTTGATCTTCACAACAACCCTGAGAGGAAGGTGTTATTACCCATCCCCCATTTTACAGCTAAGGAAAATGAGGCAAACCCCCTTTTACAGGTAAGGAAACTGAAGCAGATGTTAAGTGACTTGGCTGGCTAATTAAGTGTCCGCGGTTGGATCTGAACTCGGGTCTTTTTGACTCCAGGCCCAATTCTCTATCCATCTAGACTTATAGGTCTGTATGACAGGGAAGAAGGCAGTCTGAATTCTGGCTCCATCATTTACCTCTCTGTTGTTTCACTTCTCTGGGGCTCAATTTCTGTATAGTAAAACAAAGGGGTAGCATCAGATAACCCCAAAGGTTCCTTTGAGCTTAAACATGCCCCTCTTCTCTAACTGTGCCCATGGACTCAAGCTGAATTTAATTCACTAATTCACTAATAATTAATACACTAATTCATTGTTTTTTCTGTGCTTCATAAGCTACTTTATGTGACACATCAATTTTAGAGATGGAAAGGGGGTAATACAGAATAATACTGACGTGTTTGTATGAGAAAGACAATTACCTGTTCGTAGTAGCTGATATTTTTCTCAGCCATATCTGTAAATGCCAACTTGATATCATTTTGCATGTTTTGTTTCCATCTGTCCCAGTCAGCTTTCAGAGCATTGTTAGCACATTCCACCTTATCTTCTAGTTTTCCAATCTCTTCCGTAAGCTGAACAGTATCAAAGATAAAAATAAAATAGATTAGAAAAAAACTTACTTTAAAGTTTTTTTGGTTTATTTTTTGACTTTTAATAATATTTTATTTTTCCCCAGTTACAGGTAAAGACAATTTTTAACATTCATTTTTTTTTAATTTGAGCTCCAAATTTTCTCTCTCCCTCTCTCACCTCTCCCTTCCCTGAGACAGTAAGAAATTTGATACAGGTTATACATGTTAAATCATGCAAAACACATCATTAGAGAAATCTTGCAATGAGGTGACTTCTTTTCTTGGTCCAATGGAATACAAATAGTGTTTAGGAATAAAATGTTCAGAGATCACCAACGTTAGGGCAGAAGCGCTGAGATAATTCTGCTCTTTTGTGGTCCAACTATTAGCTCATTATACTGTGTCCTTTTATAGTCCAAACCCTATTCTAATTCAAACAAAACAAACAAATAAAAAAAAGCTTTCCTATATCCTTGAACTTTTCAAACAATGCTGCTTTCACTTCCTAGGGTTAAATGAAATACCAAACACACATCTTCATCTTTACCCTGGATGTTTTCTGGCTTGTTTCTGCTACTACTCCTCACTGTAAATCAGACCCCTAGAGGCCATGCCTGAGAGGAGCTAACCCAGCTAAAACATTCAGTTTTAAACTCCCAGGGACCATGTGTGCTGCTGACCATAGCATTTCCCCTCCCTTTTCCCTCCACTCCCCTTCAGCCTCTGAAAACTGTAATCATTTCAACATGACCAAAGGCTCTGGGAGTAGCATTTGGCATTTCAAAGGAATGCCCTATATTATCATGACTGTGACCTCTAGATAAAATACTACTCTGTTGCCAGCATGGGGAAGGGAAGAAAAGAGAATAAACATTTATTCAATGCCTACTCTGTGCCAGGCACTGTGTTAAGTGTTTTACAAACATTATTTCATTTAATACCTCAAAACAACTCTGAGATGTAGTTATTATTATTATCTCCAGTTTACAGGTGAGGAAACTGAGGGTAAGAGGTTAAGTGACTTGCACAGGGTCACCTGTGCTAGTAAGTCTCTAAGGCTAGATTTGAACTTAGGTCTTCCTTTCTCCAGGTCCAACACTCTATGCTCTGCACCACCTCGCTGCCTTTACATCCCCCTATATATACTGTTTCTCCCCATCCCATAAGAGTACATAGGCTCCTTGAGGGATTGCTTGTGGTTTTTTTATTTATATATCCCCAACACTCAATACAATGTTTGACATTTTGTCTTTAATAAATACCTTGTCCTTCAGTTATCCAAACCAATTAATTAATGCTTATTAGCTTATCTACTAGCACCAAGTTCTGTGTTAGCCTTTGTGGATGATTATGTGTGTGTGTGTGTGTGTGTGTGTATCTATGCATGCCATATATACATGTGTGTATATGTATATATGTGTACACACACATATGTGTGTGTATATATATGTATATATGTGTGTGTGTATATATATATATATACACACACAGACACACACAGACATATATACACATACACACACGTAAGTAAGGCAATAAGGAATTTTTATTCTCCTAGAGACTTAATTTGACCTAAGGGTGCCATAGTCCAGCTACTCCTTCTTACTATACCCAACCAGGATTCTTAAGGCCAAGAAGGAGGGTTGGCATATGCCTTGTTCCTAGCATTACTGCTCTGAGATCATTCCTCTACCTCCATTCCTTCAATAACCTTTTTCTTCTTTGAAATCCATGAAGTCTATGTATACAAATATTCAATTCATCAAACATGTGGCAGGTGGCTATGTTGTCTACACAGCAATGTATGTTCATTCAAGAATGTCTTTCCTGCATTGGATACTGGTCTCTAGACTACAGCTATTATCCCTTAATTCTTAATCTGCTCTGAATAGGCCCAAGAGGATGGAAGGGGATATAATATAGCATAAGTGCCGTTCAAGAGAAAAGGCAGTGTAGTCTGTGGATAGGACACTGGACATGGAATCAGTGAGAATTTGGTTTAAATCCCACCTCAAATAATAGCTTAAAATTAGAGCTTAAAAGATTTGAAAAAAATTAGAAAAAAATATGCCTAGACTTTATCAATGCACTTGTAAAGTACCTCAGACTGGAGAAGATGAAGAAATTAGAGCTTTAAAGATTTGAACTCTTCCTAAAGAGGGATGAGCTGGATGCTCTGCTTGTCCTACAGAGAATGTAGCAGAGCCACAAAAACCATCAGGCAAGAGATCATCTGGGTAGGGAGTAAAAAGAGAAACAGCATAGAGGTTGATGATTCCCTGCTGAGGGACAGAGGCACTTATTTGTCAATTTGATAACAGCGAGGTCTGTTTTCCTCCAGGGGCATGTATCCAAGATATGACAGGAAACCTCCCTTCCCCATTGCAAACTTATTAAAATAGATGACAATTACATATATCTGGTGATTCAGATGGGCACAAATGAAACCACCAGAAGGAAACCGGAAAGTATTGCCAGTGATTATGCAGACTTGAGCAAGAAGTTGAACAAAGGGGCACAGATGATTTCCTCACTGTTACCCACTGAAGGCAAAAGATGTAGATGTAGGGGGCAGAGCCAAGATGGCAGTTGGAAAGCAGAGACTTGCTTAAGATCTCCCCCAAATCCCTCTAAACACCTGTAAAAAATGGCTCTGAACAAATTCTAGAGCTGCGGAACCCATGAAATTGCAGAGGGAAGCAGGTCTTCAGCCCAGGAGAGCCTGGATGGTCACTGGGAAGGGTCTATCACACAGTGCTTGGAGTGGAAGGCAGCCCAGCGTGGGCTGTGCCAGGATAGACCAGATCAGGAGTCAGCCCAGAGCAGGCTTTAGGGCCATGAATCATTGAGCTGTACCAGTTACCAGATTTCTCAACCCACAAATGCCAAAGACCATGGAGCAGGTTAGTGGGAAAACTGCTAGGTCAGGTTAGAGAACAGTCCAGCCCAAGCCAGGGGGTGGCAGAGGTGGCGTGGTGGCTCCTATGGCTGCTTCCAGAGCTCCAGTGTCAGCTGCTTCCAGAGTCCCTGGCTCACACAGTGGGAGGAATCAAGTGGCAGACCACAGTGGGAGTGCAGGTAGCACTTTGCCCTGCTTGGATCTGGGTTGTCCTCCTGGTTGGCAGTTCTTAGGGGAGGAGGAGCACTGCTGTGGCAGAGCCTGGGGTGACAGCAGAGTAGAAGCAGCTCTGAAAACAGCGGCACAGACCTAGAGCTTGGGACAAAGCATTATCTACAAGCAGTCATACCCTGACAAAAAGTTCAAAGGTCAAGTAGTTGGCAGGGAGTATGGCCAGGCAGTGAAAAAGGATGCAGACTCACACTCAGACTCCAGAATCTTTTTTTTGGTGACAAAGAAGATCAAAAAATATAGCCAAAAGAAGTCAACAAAGTCAAAGAGCCTACATCAAAAGCCTCCAAGAAAAATATGAATTGGTCTCAGGTTCAAAAGGAGCCTCAAAAAGGATTTGGAAAAGCAAGTAAGGGAAAATTGGGAAGAGAAATGAGAGTGATGCAAGAAAACCATGAAAAACAAGTTAAGTCAACAACTTGCTAAAAGAGACCCAAAAAAAATACTGAAGAAAATAACACCTTAGAGAATAGACTAACCCAAATGGCAAAAGAGCTCCAAAAAGCCAATGAAGAGAAGAATGCCTTGAAAGGCAGAATTAGCCAAATGGAAAAGGAGGTCCAAAAGACCACTCAAGAAAATACTACCTTAAAAATTAGATTGGAGCAAGTGGAAGCTAGTGACTTGATGAGAAATTAAGATATTATGATACAGAAGCAAAGGAATGAAAAAATGGAAGACAATGTGAAATACCTCATTGGAAAAACCACTGACCTCGAAAATAGATCCAGGAGAGATACGTTAAAAATTATTGGACTACCTGAAAGCCATGATCAAAAAAAGAGCCTAGACATCATCTTTCAGGAAATTATCAAGGAAAACTGCCCTGATATTCTAGAACAAGAGGATAAAATAGAAATTGAAAGAATTCGCCAATCGCCTCCTGAAATAGATCCCCAAAAGAAAACTCCTAGAAATATTATAGCCAAACTCTAGACTCCCAGGTCAAGGAGAAAATATTGCAAGCAGCCAGAAAGAAACAATTTGAGTATTGTGGAAACACAATCAGGATAACACAAGATCTAGCAGCTTCTACATTAAGGGATCGAAGGGCTTGGAATACGATATTCCGGAGGTTAATGGAGCTAGGATTAAAACCAAGAATCAGCTACCCAGCAAAACTGAGTATCATGCTCCAAGGCAAAATATGAACTTTCAATAAAATAGAGGACTTTCAAGCTTTCTCAGTGAAAGGACCAGAGCTGAATAGAAAATTAGACTTTCAAACACAAGAATCAAGAGAAGCATGAACAGGTAAATAAGAAAGAGAAATCATAAGGGACTTACTAAAGTTGAACTGTTTTGTTTACATTCCTACATGGAAAGATGATGTGTGTAATTCACAAGACCCTTCCCAGTATTAGGGTAGTTGAAGGGAACATACATATACATACATATACATATACATATACATATAGACATAGGGCACAAGATGAGTTGAATATGAAGAGAAGATATCTAAAAAAATAAAATAAAATTAAGGGGTGAGAGAGGAATATATTGAGAGAGGGAGAAAGGGAGAGACAGAATGGGGTAAATTACCTCACATAAAAATGGCAAGAAAAAGCAGTTCTGTTGAAAGGGAAGAAGGGGCAGGGGGAGGGGGAATGAGTGAATCTTGCTCTTGTCGAATTTGACTTGAGGAGGGAAATAACATACACACTCGATTGGGTATCTTACTCCACAGGAAAGTAGGGGGAAGGGGATAAAAAAGGGGGGATGATAGAAGGGAGAGCAGATGGGGAGGAGGTAATCAAAATCAAACACTCTTGAAAGGGGACAGGGTCAAGGGAGAAAACCAAATAGGAGAGGATAGGATGGTGATAAATATAGTTAGTCTTTCACAATATGAGTATTATGGAAGTATTTTACATGATGATATATGTGTGGCCTATGTTTAATTGCTTGCCTTCTTAGGGAGGGTGAGTGGGAAGGGAAGAGGGGAGAGAATTTGGAACTCAAAGTTTTAAAAGCAGATGCTCAAAAAAAGAGCTTTTTTTGCATGCAACTGAGAAATAAGATACATAGGGAATGGTGCAGAGAAATCTATCCTGCCCTACAAAAAAGTAAGGGAAAAGGGGATGGGGGGGAGTGGGGTGACAGAAGGGAGAACTGATTGGGGAATGGGGCAATCAGAATATATGCCATCTTGGAGCGAGGCAGGGAGGGTAGAAATGGGGAGAAAATTTGTAACTCAAAATCTTGTGGAAATTAATATTGAAAACTAAAATATTAAATAACAAAATAACTGTTAACAGAAAATAAAAGATGTAGATGTAATTGTCGAATTTTACCTTATTCATATATCAAACAAACTATCAGGGAACCAACCTGAGCAGGGCCTTTCCTACAATACTTTAAGTCCTGAAAGAATTGGCAAATATGACTGCTAAGGCACTGTCAGTGATATCTGAAAGATCACGGAAAATGGGAGAGTTACTACAATATTGGAGAAGTCCCAGTGTTTCCCCAATTTTCAAAACTGGGAAGAGAACAAAGCCTGAAAATTTTAAGCCAGTGAGCTTTATTTCAATTCCTAGAAAATTCTAGAATGAATCATTAAAAAGATGACTGGTGAACATCAAGGGAGGGGAGTGACTACAAAGAGTCATCTTGCCATCAGAACAATTCTTTCCAGACTAGCCTTATTTCCTTTTTGACAAGATTACTGAAACAGTAGATGAAGCAAATAGCATTGAAAAAAATATACCTAGTCTTTATCAATGCACTTGTAAAGCACCTCAGACTAGAGAAGATGAAGAAACAAAGAGATGATCCTAGAATTAGACAAAGATACAGTCATATGTCTTCAGAACTTATTGGATGGCTTGACCCATAGTTGTGAAAAGTTCCATGTGAGAGGCATCAGATCTCCAGTGAAGTATCCCAAGGTTCTGTACTTGGTCCTCTACTATTTAACATTTTTGTCAGTGACCTGGATAAAGACATATATGGTATACTAATCAAATTTGTCAATGACGCCAAACTGGAAGGGATGACTAACAGTGGATCACAGTCAGGATCCAGGAAGAGCATTGGGATGAATCTAATAAGCTGAAATTCAAAAGGGATAAATAGAAAATTGGGGCATAAAAAATTAACTTTGAAAGTATAATACAGGGAAGCATGGTTAGGCAACATTTGTTCTGAAAGAAATTTGAGGGTTTTAGTGGATTGTAAATTCAATATGAATCAGTGATGTGATACAGTAGCCAAAAGAGCTAATGAGATCTTCAGCTGCACTTAGAGAGGTGGAACTTTTATAAAGGCTCTCAAGATTCAAATGAAGATATCAGCTCCTTGTTTATGAAACATACCCCAAATCATGTTGTTATTGGCTGTAATTCCTATTATTGTTTGAGAGCTTTAAGTTCAAATAAAGAAATAACTGGGTTTTCAAGTACTGAGTGTTCTTGGATCTCAACTTCCTAGGCTTTGAGCACCCAAGCACATCTCTGGAGAGGAAGTGATAAAGGCACACATGACTAGAACACTGGGAGCCAGCAAGAGAGGCACCACATGGTCTGAGTGGTAAGAGTCCATGAACTCTTGTTCCCGGAGGACTGATGAAAGTTTCACCTCAATCTAACCTCTTATCACAGATGGGGGTCAGAGTTTGAGGAGGGAGCAGAATCCTGGAGAGTGGGAACTGGGCAACGGCAGCATCAATGCCTCTCCAGCAACTTTCAATCTCAGAGTTCTAGACTTGGGCCTTCTTTTAGAAAGGAAGAGTTATTAAGTATTTCTGGGAAGTTCCTGATGGCAAGGGAAAAGAGATTTGCTGGGCAGCACCTTTCTTGGAGGTAGCATTTCTAAGAACCCAAAGTTTAACCATCATCAGACCTTATATGAGAAAACTAGAATTCTAAGGTAGAGGTAGTTTCTTAAAAAAAAAAGGATAGTACACATGGCCCCCCAAAGCATGAAGAATGCCAAAGGCCTAAATGCACAATATAGGAGAAGAAGGAACCTGGATTTTACATTTCACTCTCAGGACATATGGCCCCAGTAGAAGAGGGTTGCCAATGTGGCATCCCAAAGTGAATTTCTATTCTAAGAACACCAAGACTTCAGAGTAGTACTAAAGGAATAAGTGGAGTGAAAGTAGGAACCATATATTCTCAATGATGTGGCAGTTATGGAAAAGGAGATATACTTGAGATACATCTAGACAAGGAGACGGGTAACATTTCAACTTTTTGGTGAGTCATTTGACCTCAAAGAATAATATAAACTTCCAGCCTAACAGAGCAACCATGAGTGGGGGCTTAAACTACTTTTTTTGGCCAGAGAATTAGATGTTAGAATCAGAAACTACACAGAAACCCCCTTAATCATCAGACCAGAAGCATCCAAATAATTTAGCACCCTCTAAATTCATCAATTTGATCAAGAATTCTCATTATTAACCCCCACATTCAACTTGGGTTACCTATTCACAATTATAAATATGGAATAACACTATTTTTGAGATTGGGGTCTTTGGTTTTTGGTCTACTGGTTTTTCAAATATTGGTCATATTGCATATTACCACTGGGGAAATTATCAGAATTATTTTTAATGTGCCTTAAATCTTTTTATTCAAATTAATTGTTTGGGGAATGTTTGTTTAGAAATAACAGTACAGAATGACAAATAAGCAAAAAAAAGTATCTAAAACACAATCATAAATAAGTAAAATAGGTATCTGGTTAAGGAAATATGAATTGACATAAATTGGAAAGATTGGAGAATGGAGAGATTGATCAATAGGAAGGTAAAGAATCAAATTTGTATCCTCCCTCCACAAGTACTGGACTTCCTCCCTTAGAGCACTTAAAAATATGTCTATTATGAAAACAGCTAAAGTACTGCCCTCTTGTGTTGGGATAAGAGACCTAGTATATAAACAAATTATTTAATTTGACAGTTTATAATAGCTACATTTAATTTTTTTTAAAAAAATTATAACAGAAGCCAGTACTGGGCAGAAAATTTCAAAGTTGGAGAAAAAAAAGATTTCTTATAAAAAAAAACCCACCACAAACCACCACCAACCACTATACTCTCAGCTCATTAAAACACATAAGTGCATTTGCTGTAAACTCAGTTATATTTACTGCTTAAGAACTATTTTTGAAATAATTGTTTTGTTTTGTAGTGCTATGCTTCAATGTTAGGAAAACTGCAAACTAGCAGAGATGTGCATTTTAGGGTTACAAGATATTTAAATATGTTGTCTACATTCCTTTAATTGGAAACTTTCAAATATATTTCACCTATTGAATTATAGTAGAGTGGAAAATGTGACAGAAAAAAAAAAGTTCATAGAGCAACCTTGTAAGCCTTCAAGTCCTATGCAAACAGGATATTTATCTATGAGATAGGCAATGTTGCGCAGGCCCTGAAGAGCTAAATTCAAAGCAGGGTTCCAACCCTGCATCTGACACATACTGGGCTCAGCCATTGTGGGGCAAGTTGCTTAATTACTCAGTACTCTAGACAACTCTCTAAGCTATAAGTTTCAGAGAAGGCAGTCAGCTTTGGGAGAGGATGTTTCCTCACTCAGTAGTTCCCTAGAATAATGAAATCATCTCTATGGCAATCTGTCAAATATGTGAATGTGTATCTTGTTTGTACATATTCTTTTGCTTGTTGTCTCCTCTCTTAGATTATGAGCTCCTTGAGGACTAGGATCATCTTTTGCCTCTTTTTATATCCCCAGTGCTTAGCACATAGTAGGCACTTAATAGAAGTTTATTCACTGATGCCAAAAATAGAAGGGAGTTATACTTGAATTTCTATGAGTAAAAATCTCTTCTCCAAAGTAGGTGACAAATGACTAACCAGTGCCTGCCTAACGACCTCCAGTGATAGGGAGCCCACCACCTCCCAATAGTCAATGATTGATAGCTAATAACCATTTATTAAGCTCCTACTACTCGCCAGGCACTGTGCTGGGTGCTGCAGATACAAAGCGAGGCAAAGGACAGTCCTGCCCTCGAGGAGCTCACAGTCTAATGGGGGAAACAACAAGCAAGTAAATATGTACATATAAGCCATACGTGTGACAAATCAGAAATAATTAAGACAGGGAATGCACTAGAATTAAGAGTATGTGACAAATAGTGAGGTATAAGAAGACAGGAAAGGTAGGAGGGGGCTAAGTTATGAATGGTTTTTAACAGAGGACATTTTATTTGATTCTGATCCTGGTTGTTAATTAGTAGGGATAGTGGGATCAAGCAAGTGGGTTGTTTTTTTTTTTTTCAGGATGGGGAAGACCCGATATGGAGCCACTGGAGTTCACCCAATAGGAAGCAACATGGTCATACTTGTGCTTTAAAAAAATCACTTTAATAGCTAAATGGAGGATGGATTGGAGTGGAGAGAGACTCAAGGTAGACAGACCCACCAACAGCCTATTGTGATAATTCAGACATGAGGTGATAAGAGTTTGCACCAGAGAGGGGCCAGTGTCAAGGGAAAGAAGGGAGCATATTCAACAGATGCTGTGAAAACAGGCCTTGGTAATAGATCAGATATGAGGGTTGAGAGAAAGAAGCTGAGGATTTCACCTAGGTTGTGAGCCTGAGAGACTGGGAGGATAGTGTTGCCCTCTACAGTTACAGGGGAGATAGGAGGTAGAGAGGGCTTAGTGGGAAAGATGAGTTCCGTTTTAGACATGTTGAATTTAAGACATCTACTGGACAGCCAGTATGAGATGTCTGAAAGGCAGTTGGAGATGTGAGACTGGAGGTCACAAGAGATGCTGGAGCAGAATAGGTAGATCTAAGAATCATTAGCAAAAAGATGGTAATTCAATTCATGGGAGCTGGTGAAATCACTAAGTGGAGCAGCAGAGGGGAGAAGAGAAGAAGGTCCAGGACAGAAGTCTGTGGAACACCTGTAGTCAGAGGGTGTGATCTGGTTGAGGATCCAGCAAAGGAGACCCTGAAGGAGAAAGAAGAAGAACCAGGAGAAAACGATGTCCCAAACACCTAGAGAAAAGAGAGTATCAAGGAGGAGAAAGGGTTCAATGGTGCCAAAGACCACAGAGAGATCAAGGAGATTAAGGATTGGGAAAAGACCGTTGGATTTGGCAACTAAGAGATCATCAGTAACTTGGAAAGAGTAATTCCAGTGGAATGACGAGGTTGGAAGAAATTTGTAAGAGGTTAAGAAGAGATTAAGGGAAGAAAAACTAGAAGCATCTATTGTAGATGGCCTTTTCAAAGAGTTTAGTCACAAGGGGCAGAAGATATAGAAGATGATAATTAGTAATGATAGTAGGTTCAAGTAAGTGTTTTTTTCAGGATGAAGAAGACATGACCATGTTTATAGGCAGTAAGGTATGAATCATTAGACAGGGAGATATTGAAAATAAGAGAAAAAGTGGGGGTGACAGAAGAGGCAATATGCTGGAAGAGAGAGGAAGGAAAGGGATCACTTGAGTAGGTAGAGGGGTTAGTCTTGGTAGGGAGTAAGCCATCTCATCATGTGAGATAGAGTGAAAGAGGAGAGAGCAGCAGAAAGCAAATTAGTGATGGGAGAGGAGGAAGAGGGAAGGAGTTCATGGCAAATGGACTCAATTTTACCTGTAAAATATGAAGCAAGTTTCTCAGCTGACAGAGTGAGGCAAGAGAAACCAGGGGATGTTTAAGGAGAGATAAAAAGGTTTGGAAGAGCCACCGTGGAGCAATGAGCTCATAAGAGACATATAGTAGCCTTGTCTAGCAGCAGGAAAGGCCCAGTTGAGGTTGCATAACATCAATTTGTAATGAAACCAGTCACAATGGTTGAATGATTTTCTCTACTTTCAATGAGCAGCCCAGAGCAAAGCAGAAGAAAGGTGATCCAAGGCTGAGGCTTGTCAGAGTAATCACTGAAAGGTCATAGTGTGGACAAAGAGTAAGGATTTGTAAAGGAAAATGGGGAGAACTGGAAATTCAATAGATTATGGTTGGAGAAGGGGATTGATGAATTCTTAGATGTGGAGGAGGTATATTTGTGGGTGACGGCAAGATCGAGTATACGACCATCATCTTCGTGTGTGGTTGAGAGAGGCAGAAGAACAGGTCATGAGAAGTAAAGAGGTTGAGAAACTAAGTAGTTAGGGTGTCTGAGAGAGTCAACATATATGTTGAAGTTCCCCTAGTATGAGGGTAGGAGCAGAGGAGGAGGAAAAAAAAAAGTGAGCCAAGGTTGTCTAGAGCTTTAAAAAGCTAATCAGAGGAGTTTATATTGTATTTTGCAGGCAACAGGAAGCCATAAGAGATGGTAAAATAAGAGCATCATATGGTTAATCTGTGCATATGAAAAGTTACTTTGGCAGCAATATGTAAAAGTGGAGACATAAGAGACTTGACGCAGGGAAACCCAAAATTGCAACAATCTAGTTGAGAAATGCTGAGGGCCTATTCTAAGTGTACACGAAGATAAGGGGTCAGATATGAGAAATGTTATAAAGGTAGAAATGTCAAGATTTTGGAACTGATTGACTATGTGGAGTAAGAGAGAGTGAGGAGTCTAGGATATTGCTGAGATTACAAACCTGTGACGTTGTAAAGACAGTAGTATGTTCAACAAACTGGGAAGGTTGGAAGAAGGGAAGGTTTATAGTGAAAGACAATGAGTTGACTTTTAGACATACTGAGTTTAAGATGTCTGATTATTTGCATTAAGTGAGGCATAAAAGAGGGAGATGGAGGCTTTACCACTTTCATGTTCAAGGTCTAAATGGAAAAAGGTTATGCTGTTGTTCGGACTGCCCCAAATACCCAAACTTTACGGATTCTTAAGTGATATGCATGAAATACACTAATCTTGCAATGATGGGGAAAAAACAAACACACAACTTAATGGCAGAAAAATGCCTCTTCAGCATAGTGGGGCTGAGCCAAGATTGCAGCTGGAAAGCAGGGACTTGCTGAAGCTCTCCCCTATCCCTCCAAACACCTATAAAAATGGTCCTGAACAAATTCTAGAGCTGCAGAACCCACGAAACAGCAAAGGGAAACAGGTCTCCAGCACAGGAGAGCTTGGATGGTCTCCAGGTATATTGCACAGTGCTGGGAGCAGAGCACAGCCCAGCGTGGGCTGCGCCAGGACAGAGCAGACTGAGAGTCAGCCAGCAGAACAGGCCCTAGGGCCATGAATCATTGAGCTGTGGCAGTTACCAGACTTCTCAACCCACAAATGACAAAGACCATGGAGAAGGTTAGTGCGAAACTGCGGGAGCCAGTTGAGACCGGTCCGGCCACCCACCCTAGAGGTGGAAGAGGTGCTGCAGCAGTGGTGGTGGCAGTATGTGTTGGTAAGCAAAATGGCCTTTGTTTTCTTTGAGTAACTCAGTGTATTTCATTGAGCCTTGCTAGGTGCTGGGCCCCAGGCCCAGAGCCCTTTTAGGTGTGGAACCTATGTGGGTGCAGATTGGTGACTGGGGTGGGGCCCAAGACGGGGCTGGCTAAGGGGAGGTGCCAACTCCAGAGCCATGCCCTATTGGGTGTTAACCTAATCTATGTGGATGTGAACCTCCCAGGGTCCTAAGGGGAGGGGCCAACTCAAGAACCAATCACCAGAGCCTGGGCTCTGGTCATTCAGACGATACTTGATGATGTCAAAAACTCTATAAGAGGAGAGAAGACAGCTTGAAGATCCCTTTTCTGTTGGAGCTCTTTGCGGCAGCAGTGGTGGCGCATGACTCTGGGCAGCCCTTGTTCTGAGCTCCCAGGCTGAACCTAGATGTTGGTAACTATGAATTGTATTGGGTCTGTCTGTTGATATTTGTAATTTGTTTGTATTTTGTTCTGAAGTTCAGGGTGCTGGGTTTTTCCCCTGAACTAAACGAATGTTCTGAAGTTCAGGGTGCTGGTCTCTTCCCCTGAAGTAAGTAAATGAATCTGTATTTGGTCTGTCTGTTGATGCTTGTAATTTGTTTGTATTTGTTCTAAAGTTCAGGGTGCTGGCTTTTTCCCCTGAACTAACTGAATGCTGTTTGTATGCTAGATTAAAGTAAGCTTGCCAACCCCTTCAACCTTGCTTTCCTTATTAAAGCAGATCAAAAGAACCTGTGCTTTCCCGGCATGCCGGAAACTTTCTGGGTGCTGGCTGTGGCTGGATCTTATACCCCCACAGAAGCTGCTAGCCAGATTGTGGAAACACAGCACCAGGAAGCTCCTGAGGCTGCTTTCAGAGCTCCAGCATCAGCTGCTTCCCGAGTCCCTGGCTCACACGATGAGAAGAATCTAGCAGCAGATCAGAGCAGGAGTGCAAGGAGCGCTCTGTGCGCACAAAGGAAGATTCTCTTGATGTGGCCTGCTTGGATCTAGACTGTGGTCCTGGTCGGCAGTTCTTGGGGGAGGAGGAGCACTGCTGCGACAGAGCCTGGGGTGACAGTGGAGTAGAAGTAGCTCTGAAAACAGCAGTGCTTGGACCCTAAAGCTTGGGACAAAGTACTCTCTACTCCACAAGCAGTCATACACCGAAAAAAGCTCAAGGGTCAAGTAGTTGGCTGGGAACATGAACAGGCAGCGAAAACAAACTCAGACTCAAACTCAGACTCAGACTCAAACTCTAGATTCCTTTTTTGGTGACAAAGAAGATCAAAACATACAGCCAGAAGAAGTCAACAAAGTCAAAGAGCCTACATCAAAAGCCTCCAAGAAAAATATGAATTGGTCTCAGGCCATAGAAGAGCTCAAAAAGGATTTGGAAAAACAAGTAAGAGAAGTAGAGGAAAAACTGGGGTGAGAAATGAAGAGTGATGCAAGAAAACCATGAAAAACAGGTCAACGACTTGCTAAAGGAGACCCAAAAAAATACTGAAGAAAATAACACCTTAAAGAATAGACTAATCCAAATGGCAAAAGAGCTCCAAAAAGCCAATGAGGAGAAAGAATGCCTTGAAAGGCAGAATTAGCCAAATGGTAAAGGAGGTCCAAAAGACCGCTGAAGAAAATACTACCTTAAAAATTAGATTGGAGCAAGTGGAAGCTAGTGATTTTATGAGAAACCAAGAAAACCAAAACTCAATTGGGTATCTTACTCCACAGGAAAGTAAGGGGAAGGGGATAAAAAAGGGGGGATGATAGAAGGAAGGGCAGATAGGGGGAGGAGGTAATCAAAAGCAAACACTTTTGAAAAGGGATAGGGTCAAGGGAGAAAACTGAATAAAGGGGGACAGTATAGGATGGAAGGAAATATAGTTAGCCTTTCGCAATATGAGTATTGTGGAAGTGCTTTACATAATGATACATGTGTGACCTATGTTGAATTGCTTACCTTCCCAGAGAGGGAGGGTGGGTGGGAAAGGAAGAGGGGAGAGAAATTGGAACGCAAAGCAGATGCTCAAAAAAAAAAAAGTTGTTTTGCATGTAGCTGGGAAACAGGATATACAGGAAATGGGGCATAGAAATGTATCTTGCCCTACAAGAAAGTAAGGGAAAAGGGGATGGAGGGGAATGGGGTGACAGAAGGGAGGGCTGACTGGGGAACAGAACAATCAGAATATATGCCATTCTTGGAGTGGGGGGGAGGGTAGAAATGGGAAGAAAATTTGTAATTCACAATCTTGTGGAAATCAATGCTGAAAACTAAAAATATTAAATAAATAATAATAAAGAAAAAATATTTAACTTGAAAATGAATACTTAATTTGGTTGTATTATAAGGTTAAACCCTTTCTCAAATTATCCTAGATCTCTTTGACTGGACCCTGCCCTTTGCCCCTACTCTATCTTATCTTATATTTACTTGTATATACTTCATATTATCATATATTGGGTTGCTGCATTTTCACCTTTGTATCCTCAAAGGCTATAACTATTCTAGGCACATAAGAAATTCTTAATAAGTATTTACCACATTGAATTAACAGAAATGGAAAAGTGATGACGGGTTAACTTATTGCCTGAGATACTCTAACAATATTGACTAATGCTTCATTCCCCTTTGTTTTCTGCCCTTCTGTCACCTTTTTCTCTCTCTTTCTCCCTCCCTCTCCCCCCCCCTCTCTTATCTCTCACATCTTTTTTCCTTTCATGTCTCCTTCTGCCAAACAATTCTTCTGCCCATGCTAAAGATTTTCATAGGCATCACTTATCTCCCGTTATCTCTGGAATAGACTACTGACCTTGAGACAAACAGATTCTTATCGATAAGAGTGAGATTCTTACTTTTGGAAGACTTACATGATTTTTTTTAAATGTTTGGATTAAACAGTACAAAAATTTCCTCGCTTTCTGGTATATGTCTTTTCTTCTTCTTAGATGAGAAATATGCAATATAGATAAAATTTTAGTAAAAATAACAACCATAATAAATAACATTAATATAACAGAAAATTTAACATACTGTTTACTATGTGCCAGGCACTGTATTAAGCAGTTTGCAATTATTATCTCATTTGAGCCTCAAACTGTGGGAGGTAGGTGCTATTATCATCCTCATTTTATAGATGAGGAAACTGAGGCAGAAAAAATTTAAGTGACTTCTCCAAGGTCACATGGCTAGTAAGTGTCTGAGGCTGCATTTGAACTCAGGATCTCCTAACTCTAGGCCCAGGACTCTAATCTCTGAGCCAAGCATGATGTCTTTTAATATTGTACTGTTAGTCAATGTAAAAGTAAAAATGCTGGTTTCCTTTGAACTCTCAGTGTGGTACAGAAGAGACTCTAAGCTTGCCAATGCTGAGACAGTGGAATGCAAGTTCTCATAGCTCCTACCAATATAGAAAGGCTTTGCACATGGGCCTGGTAACAAATTGTATGTCTCCCACCTCAGGACCAGCCAAGCTAAATATGGGAATGCTCACTGTCATTTGGCTGTATGGTGAAGTTTTTGGTTTTGGTTTTTTTCCATGCCAACTATGAAAGACTGTCTCATCATTCAGTCATTCAGTTGTGCCCAACTCTTCATAACCCCTTGGACCATACTGTCCATGGGGATTTTTTGGCAAAAAGAAAGACTGTCTACAAAGCAGTAAATCTGTGTAGGTGAAGGATGCTCTCCACTGTGGGGAAATCACCTCACTGAAGCATTAGAAAAGAAATAAGCCAAAGGGGGAAAAAAGTTGGGGGCGGGGAGATTAGAATGATGTGGTCATCTTAAAGAAAGATCTAATAATAACTCCATCACAAACCACAGCACCTAAAATACAATATCAACTACTTATCTATGCCAAGCCTAGCTTACGAACGGCTACTAAATGTTAAGAAGCATATGATTCCCACCGCAATTTACTTGGGTGTCCTGGGAAGCAGATTTATGCTCATAGTACTTCAAAGGAAACACTTTTGCTTGACTGCCCAGATTGATTCTGTCCTAGACTCCCATTCTCATTTCTAAGCCAGTCCTAAAATAAGGGGCTTGAGATGATCTATCCATATATATGACTAATCCATCAGAATCTCATGGTTGTCTTCATCTTGATTTTGTGTACTCCAGGTTAGGATCTATGTGTCCAACTTGAATCATCAGAAGGATGACCCACTAAATAATGGATACTGCTGGGAATTTTTAGGGCAAACTGGTAATGTATCAGTAACATATATATATATATATATATATATATATATATATACATACATACATACATATATATATATATATATATGGCAAATCTGCGTGTATGTATAGTACCAACTCTGAAGAGTTTGTCTCTTAAATGCTTATTTGAAGTGATTTAATCTGATTTCCTTTTTTGTTGATTTTTTTGGAGAATATAACCCTTTGAAAATATCCTTCATATGCCTAATTTCAGCACACCACCTGCTATTCAATAAACTAAACACTAACTACTAAAAAATCCTTTTAATTTATCTGTAAATGCCCACAAAGGAATGAAAACAGTATTCATCAAATGGTACATCCTACTGTAACCAACCCACATGTGCTTTGAGATTGCCTTTATTTCAACCTTAACACTGACCTTGCCTTTTCTTTCCACTTCTAGATCAATCGATCTGTGAGTCACCAACCACTACTTTCTCCTAACACAACTGTCTTAACAATGCCTTATTAAAAACTCTCATTCATGCCTTTCTTTCTTCTACCTGACTTTTGTTTTTCTTTCCCTTCCCCCCCACACACACTTTTTCTGACCCTAGCATCATTTCCAGGCTCAAGATAAGGAAAGTATACATTTAGGAGTTGCAGAATTTAAAATTAAGTCAACACAAACCAAAGAAGAAGAAAAAAAATTGAGGCTTTATTATTCTGCATAAAATTGGAATGAACTGTATAAGAAAGTCCATCCAGTAAAATAATTACTTTGTAAGACAAAGTGGGAATGCAGTAGGTAGGTAGCATGTTCCTTAGGTAGAAATTGTACCAACTCAAGGTGATGTAGCAGTTAGGGAACTAGATCTGGAGTCAGAAAAACATTTTATTTAAATTCCATCTTAGATACTCATTACCTGGGTGACCCTGGGCAAGTCACTTAACTATTCTAGGGCTCAGATTCCTCATCTGTAAGATGTACTCACAGACTTCTGAAGTTCCTTTACACTTTTAGGATCTACTGATAAGATGATTTAGTCAATTCCTTTTTTTAAAGGAAGTAGAAAGAATTTGATTCCAAAATGAGAGGATTTGGCATTCAAATCCTATCTGACACATTAGCTATATGACTTCGCTTAAGCCACTGAACATTCTTTTCTTCATCTGTAAAATGAATGGGTCGGACCAGATGGTCTCTCAATAGATGCTCCAGCTCTCTATGATCTGGGCAGCTAGGCAGCAGGTATGGCATGCTGGTCTTGGAGTCTGGAATATCTGAGTTCAAATCCTGCCTCAGATACTTTCTGGCTCCTAGAAACCTGGGCAAATCCCTTTCACTGTTAGTTTCCTCATCTGTAACATGGTGATAATGGTAGCACCGACCTGATATGGTTGCTGTGAGGATCAAATGATATATATGTCCATGACTGCAAATCTCAAAGCACTATATGAATGTTAGCTATTATCTCTATTATCCTATGATTTGAGATGTGCCGAGGACATAGCGAAATTTAGCTTCATGGTTGGGTTGCAATTCCACTGACAGTATAATCAAGAGGATCTTAACTCCCTAACACAATGTCTATATCGGGGGTGGGGCACCTGCAACCTTGAGGCCACATGTAGCCCTCTAGGTCCTCAAGAGTGGCTTTTTGACTGAATCCAAACTTCACAGAATCCTTAATAAAAGGATTTGTTCTATGAAGCTCGGATCCGGGCAAAGGGCTGTACTTGAGGACCTAGAAAGCTACATGTGGTCTTGAGGCCACAGGTTCCCCACCCCTGGACATGCTCTTCTGACAGCTTTTGTACTGTTCTCTAGTCCTATCACGAAGATACCTCTTACTTCCTCTATCACTGGCAGTCCTAAGCTCTGACTTCTTTATCATCTCCTCCTGGACTCCCTCATCTCTACCCAAACAAAAGTATTTATAAATAACAAAACTTCTAAATGAACTAAAGATGTTTGTTCAAAAAATCTTTTTTTTTTCCATTTACTCATCACTTCCTGTTTCTTTTGGAATTTTCTGCTATGTGTTAACACTGAAATGTGGACTTAATGATGTATAATAGAATGAAACAATTTTTAATGTGGAAAAACATTTTAAAGTTTTCTGGCAAGAAGATTATTCCAAGAAACTTTCCACTTTTCTAAGTTCTGTTAAGGACAACTTTCCTTCTCCTATGAGTTGTTTGTTTCAAACACATGGAAAATCACTATGGTAATAGCTTATCCATACTATTTATACGGTAACAATATATTACATATTGTTATATATTATATATAAATATATAATGTAATTACATATGTATATACACAAATATGCACATATGTATATTCAGAAATAAAATATATATGCATGTATATACTATGTATACATGCATTTAATAGATCACTATTTATTATATGGTGCCACAGGTTTTGTAAAGTACTCTGCCTTTATTATTTCTGTGCCTCCAAAACACTGAGTCCTTAATAAATGTCAAATATTACTCTCCTACTCAAAAAAAATCAGTGTCTCCCTGTTGTCCATGGATAAAACAGAAATGCCTTTGGTTTGCATTTGAAGACCCTCACAATCTGGTGGTATAGATTCTGTCTTATACTACTGGAAACCAGTTAATCCTTTTCAGTACACATCGACTATTCCACCCTGCTTCCTGGAAGAGATCTCTATCACAGAGAATGGGGGGCTTCTAGGTGCAAAAGTTACAGGTATCTGTAAATGTGATACAGACTGCTGTAAATGATTGTCAATCAGCTCTTAGAAGAAGGCTATTCCCAGGGGATGACTTGCCTATATGGATTGCTCTGTAATAATCACTGCTAGAGGGATGCCGAAGTCATATTGTCAGTCACAGACTTCCCAGTCTGCACCAAAGATCAAGGACCAAAAGACACCTGGGGCAAGTAAACAGCTTCCCAGATCCAGGAGGATCTGGGAAAAAGTGGAAACAGAGGAAAAAGCACTGGATTGAGTCAGGAAACCCAGGTTGAAATCATGGCTTTGATACTAACTACCTGTGTGACCCTGGGCAGATCTAAAGGAATAAAGGAATTGGATTAGATGGCCCCTGTGATCCAGAAGGTTTTTTCATTTAGCCTTATTTAATTCAGCCCATGATTTTATCCTTTTGATACCTCTCTGAATCCTGGATATTATTCAATAATGTTATGTATCCCATCTAGTTTCAAGTCATTTGCAAATTTGATAATCATTCCATCAACAGTTTTATCCAAAGCACTAAAAAAAATAAATAAATTGAACTGCACAGATCCAAAGATAAATATCTGAGGCATTGCATCACAGACATTACAGTGGGCCACTAATGACTATTCTTTAGGTCCAGTAACTCAACTAGCTCTAAATTTCATCTACATTTACTATATCATCTAGCTGGTATAGTTATATGTATTATCATCTCATTCATAAGATTGTCACAAAAGGCTTGGGATTTTACTCTGTGATTAATGCATATGAAGTACTCTGCAAATTACTAATGTGACATAAATGTCATATAAAAAAATTGCCTCTTTACAGTCAAAGATTATTGTCTTTGGCAGAGAAAATAGAAGGAATCATGTTCAGTTCTTATTTGTAAAGTCTGTTCCCTTGTCCCTTTGCAGACTCAGCTTCCACTGGATCTCCCTCCTATCCATCATGAAATATTTCCTCCTTGAAAAAAGTTGTTTAAATCTGATTCCTCTATTTCCCTAGTACTGCATTCTCAAAATCCTTGCAATCAACTGTCTATTACCAATAATACACTGAAACTGCTCTCTCAAAAGTTATACTTTTAAATCCTCAGTCTTCTTGACTTGTCTGCAATTCCTGGTATTATTGATCATCTACCTATAGGTTCCCAAAGTGGATGACACGGGATTAATCTGGGGGGGACAGTAGTAGCCTCAGGTACAATTGGGGGGCCTTGAATAAAAATAAGGGTTAACCTAACCTAAGGTGGGAAGGGGCACTGAGTAATTTGTTTTAAAGGTAGCAGTAGGCCAAATAAGTTTGGGAACCTCTGAGTCACCAACTCCATCTTTACTTGATAATCTCTCCTCTGTCAGCTTCAGAAACACTAGTTTCATAGTCCTCTTATCAAACAATAAGCATTTTGTACTTTACCTGTTACATGAGGACACTGGACTCAATAGTGATAGTCTCTAAGATCACTTCCAATTACAAATCTATGACTTATTATGTGCCAGGGACTATTCTAGGCAGTAGGGATAAAGAAAAAGAAAACACCTTTCTAATTGATCCTCCACCAGACCTTCACCTTCTTCCTAACCTCTAAATGGGGTTACTACCCAAAGATCTATCTTTGTATTTCTTCTACTTCTCATTCAGCAATTTGGTCACTTCCTCTGCTTCAACTATGATAGCATTTCTGGGAGGAGAAAGTGAGGCTGGTGACCTTGCAAGAGCCCTCCTTCACTCAAATCAAAGTCAACTGCAAGTCATTTCATCATTTTCCTGATGTCATGGTCCTCTTCAAAAATGAAGGACAAACACAATAACACCATTTCTATGCACCATTTCTATTTTCCAAGTTTATAAATCCAGATTTAACTATAGCTTGGTCCGCTTTAATGTGAATAGTTAATGAGTCGTCTGAATTATTACTGCATTATTCGAATTTGTACTGCTTATTTCCATTGGGCTGGAACCAATTACCATATTTCACATAATTATAGCTTTGAATAATGAAAATCTGAACACAAGTAACCACTTCAGGGGATTCATTATTTACACTAATAAGGGCCTAGTTGTATCTCTGGATATCCCAGATTTTCATCTACAACTACCTCTAAGACATTTCAACCTGGCATTTATCTTGTAATGCAGAGCATTACACCTTGTGTTGATATCATATCCTCCTATTAGGTCATAAGATGCTCAAGGGTAGGTCCCTGTTTCATCTAATCTTTTATCTCCCACAGTATTTAGCACAATGTTCTACACAGAACAATGAAAATCTATTATGTTGTATTCCTTCTTAGTTGGCCTTCTGCCACACAAGGCAGGAAGATGGTACCAAACGGGATGTCAAGGATCCCTGTCCCTTGTGGGTCTACCTGGCAGAATTTTCCAACACACAGCTAAGCAGGAATCCTGGAATATCCCTCCTAGATAATATATGATGAAAAATCAACTGTATTTCCATAGCTGCTTTCCCCCATGATTTTTCCAGAGTTCATTTACAAGCTATCTTGTTTACTGAATTATTTTACAACTGAAGGTGCCAACAAGATCTTGTTGATGTTATGAAAATCACTTTCCTTGCATATCCATGTTCAATCAACTATATACACATGCATAAATATAAGCAAATATATGTACATATCACCAATACGCTCTTTCTATATAGCTTTTTCATTATTTTTCAGTATAGTAGAAAAGTCAACAGAGTAACATGTTCATTCACATGGTAAAATCTCTCTGGTATTCAGAAAAGCCAAAAGATTTTTTTAAAGTTCTAAGAAATACAACAGAATGTGCAATACCTAAATATAGGGATTTTAGATTGCCACTCAATCAGAAGACAATACCAATTATTTTTAAAAAGCAGCCCTAATCTGACAGTTACTTCTGAAAAAAAAAAGGTATTAATTTAATTGTGGAAGAGAGATAAGAGTCCTCTTAACTATAAAATTATAGTATTTTCTAAAGTATGAGAGAGGAAAGATATGTCTGAAGAATCAGATCCTTGAACATTCCTGATTACATTCCACTCTTTAGGCATGGGCATGATTAACAAGCTTTACCACTGAAACTCATCACTTATTTGATGGGTTAAAAAAAAAAAAGGTAGATTCTGCCAGAGTCTTTCTAGAAAAAGAAACAATGATAACTCAGAACACCACAAAATATAATTCAAACTTCCAAATCACTACCCTTGACATGAATACAATTTGAAACAAAATAGTCTAATTTTCTTTTGGCAAAAGAGGAAAAACTAAAGGACCAAGAGTTAAGTGACTTGTTTGGATAGTAGAGAAAGTCAGTGGTGGCCCTTCCATATTTGTTTCTGCCTTACTTTTTTTCATTGGAATTTCACATTTCCTGTTTTTCTTAAAGTCTTTAAATAGGAATGAAGGATAAAGACTCAGACCTGAAAGTTTATATTTTTCTGCCTGAAAAAAAAATAGTTATCATCCAAGGTGGGCTTGGAAAGAATGTCATATATTGGTTTTTGGACTTTTTAGATTTCTTCCTTAATATATTACTTCTTTAAAACATGAAGGATCCATTATTTTATCTGTGTGGGTATTCCTTTCAATGACAGGTTGCAGCTCCCCATTACAACTACGAGGCTATAGATGTGGTGGCACACACCTATAGTCCCTGCTACTAAGAAGGCTGGGGTTGGTGGATTGCTTGAGTTTGGGAGTTTGAAGCTTCAGTGTGGCTAAAGCTAATTGGGTGTCTTCACTAAGTTTGGCACCACTACGGTGACCCCTGTGGGGCTAGAGAGAACAACCAGACTGCCTAAAAAAGGGTGAAGGGAGCAGGTCAGCTGCTGATCAGATGTGGGGTTGAGCCCATGAGTGACCACTGTACTTCCAGCCTGGGCAAGACAGGGAGACACAGTATCAAAAAAAAAAAAGTTTCCAAGACCCAAAATATTCATTGCTCTACAGCTAACCTAATAATAAATCTCTGAGAAATTAGTTAAACTAGGCACTGAATAACAAAACGGTTTTCTGAACCTGTACTCACAGCCTCTCCTCTTCGGTGCAATCTGCCAGAGCCTGAGTTCCATTGGCATAGTTTTGAGAACCAAGTATCACTTTCATACCAAAATGAAGAACCAGAAGAAGACTTTAATGGGACAGTTATAAGTTAACTCTCTCTCTCTCACTTTCACAGACTTGTAAATTATTCTGTGGCCTAGTTGAACTTATGATTTCCCAGGTAAATTTCAACATTCACCCATTCATTGCATACTTCTTGACCTCGAGACTTCAGGAACAAAGAATGATAGACTCCTCTACCCCAGTGTCATGGTAGGATATCACATTTGGACCAATTAACCAAATTCTCTCCTCTCTACATTCTAAACTGCTTTTCAAATAGTATCTACGTAAAGTTTTCATGAAAACATGCAACTGAAAAATGGAAAGCAATTCACTCAGTGTATAGCCTCCAAAATTCCTACTTCTTCAACCAAACCATAAAATGCAATTATTATTTTCCTAGTACCAAATGTAAATAGGATTGAAATTGGGACTGTGCCTGTGATTTTATTGGTATGGGAAACTCCCTCTACCAATGTAGGTAGATCTTTTAGTTTTAGGAGATTCCTACGGCACTGAGAGGTCAAATTTGTTTAGGGTCCCACAGCCACAAGGTGTCAGAGCCTGGATTTGAACCTAATTCCACTTGATTCTGAGGCCAGCTCTATCCATGTTGCCATCGTGTTATCTTCAATTGTAAATATCTGACTTTTGATTTTTAAACATTTTTATTGTTATCTTTTGTTTTTATAACAACTGCATTTCAGAATATAGTTGCTTGCCCTTCCCCTACACAGGAAATTATCCCTTGAAACAAAGAATAAAAATTTAAAGCAGGGAGAAAAAAATAGTAAAACCATTAATCAGGTCTAACAGTACTTATAATTATTCATACCTATATGCTCCCCTCCTCTCAAATAATGGAAAGGGATATAATTTTTCTGCTCTTCTCCAGGGCCATGCTTGGTCATTAAATTACAGAGCATTGTTTCTTTTTTTAAAATTCTTTCCATTTATATTTATTTAGCATATATATTGTTTTCCTGGTTCTATTCTTTTCAACCAGCTCATAAGTCTTCCCAAGCTTCTCTGCAATCTTCAGAATGACTTTTAAGTATAACACAGTAATGTGCCATTACATTTATGTACCAACAATCTGCTGAGCCATGTGATGAGTTTTGTCTGCAGGTCTTTGCTACCCCACAAACACACACACACACGTATGCACTGAGCACTGCTATAAATATTTTGTTATCTAAGAAACTATGTCTTTGATCTCCTTGGAATATATTTTAAAAGATATGAATATTTTAGTCACTTTTTTTTTCCTAAAGCATAGTTTCAAGTTCTTCCCAAGTCATAGTTCCTTCAACACTGAGTATGCAAATTTTTCCATAGCCCCTCCAACACTGGCTATTTCCATCTTTTGCCTTCTTTGCAAATTTGCTGCTTGTAAAACCTTTAAGTTGGAGGTTCTTAAACTGAGGGTCAAGAACTTTAAAATACACACACACACACACACACACACACACACACACACACATACACACATTGTGTATTTGGATAACTATATTTCAGTATGATTGACTGCCTTTATAATGCTATGTATTTTACTTTATTGATTAAAAACATTATTCAGAGGAGGGGTCCATAGGTTTCACCAGACTGCCAAAGGGGTCCATGCCAGAAAAGTCAAGAGCCATGTTCTAAGTTATTTTCATTTGTAGTGGAGGCTTTTAGTTGTTAGTGATTTGCAGCAGTCTTTCATATGGTTATTAATAGTTTCCAGTTTATATTTTTAAGAATTGTTTGTTAATTTTGATGATAGAGTGATTTTATAGGAGCCTAGAATTTCTTTGGTACCCTTGGGTGAAGAAACTCCTTCTATCAAAGAAGAAAGTCACCTTATCTGTAGCTCAGTCTTAAAGAATTGCCTAGAGCTAAGGTGTCAAACAGTTAAATGGCCTGAACCAGATTAAAATGTAAAATATTTAATAAAATAAATAAAAATACAACAGAACATAATCAATGTTAACATATGATTTATAAATGAGTATGTGGCCCTCAGGGATTCTTACATATAGTTTAATGGCCTTGTTTTTATTTGAGTTTGACACCATTGGCCCAATTACTGAGAGGACTTATCCATACAGTCACTATTATATCCCCTGAACAATGACTTCTCTGGCTTCAAGAAGGGCTCTGTACCCATTGTAGCACATTGCCTTATATTTTCTGTGTCTCTATATATGCTAATATATCACATATCTATTCCTTCTATTTCTTAAATATAAGATGCTTATCAGAAATATTTGATACAAAGCTTTTTTTTTTTTCCCCAAAGTGGTAATTTCCCTGGTCACTGTTACCTCTCTTTACATATTCTTGTCTGTCTCAGAGTACAAGTGAATGGGATAGTGAAGAACTCTCATGGAATCTGGGTCTCAGCCTTTCTGTGAATTGAGTGGGATAAATGGAGGTGAGGACTTTTCGGCATGGCTCAGGGTTTGTTTCGAGTTACTAAAAATCACCTGAACTGTGTCCTCGCCAAATAAGGATAAAAGTGTTAAGAGTGGGTATTGTCTAAATTAGTGTTTCCTTGTTCCTTGTACCTGGGTTAGATTTCTGCGTTTGGATTGTGAGCCTGAACTCCACCAAGGACAGTAAAGGTCAGTGGTGGGTGGGGGTTGTTTGTGTTAAGGTATATAAGTAAGTTCTGCTTTCTGGGCCCTGCCTTTCCCTACTGATTGTCTATCAGTTTGGAGACTGCCCTCTCTTGCGAGATTGTAAATGAAGACTCCTTTTTCTCCTTTTTGCTTCTATGAGAAGTCTCCGAATATTACTTGAGTTGTCTCACACACAAGTATCTAGACCAAAGGCAGACATTAAGCCTGCATACTTCATTTTACATAAGACAGTGCCCTCTATAACAAATGCAACTGAAAATGATGGCTTATTGTAATAAAAAAAAGTTATATTCTTTGACAGTCTAAATAACAGTCCTTAGTTATTAAAAAAAATTGTATAAGAGAATCCACAAGGGTGGGGAGTGGGGCTTGATGGCTGCGATATGTCCATATTAAATTTTAAATTTAGTTCAAAAAAGGACATATGAGAAGGTGTACCTTGCCCTCCCTCCCACAGAAATACACTTCTTTGGTGAGGTTAGGGCTAATGGGTATGGAACACGGCAAATCAAATCATATTTTTCTAATATTATAGGGTATTTTTTCCTGCCTTCCCCAACCCCCTTTAACATCAATGATAAGAAATGCCTGGGAGGGAGGGGGGAAGCGATAGAATGGGGAACGTGAATGATGTAAAAACAAAAGATAATAGTAAAACTTTATTTTTAAGAAGTCACTTCATTTTAAATGAAAATAATCTTATTCCTGACCATGTTCTTTTCCATTGCACTGCTTATTTGATAATTTACTGTCCCATTCAACTTGCAATGCTTTATATATGGAAAATATTTAACGAATGTTAGTTGTACCATATTTCTCATATCCCTGTGAAATTTAAATAGAAGGGAGAAAGAAAAAGATTTCTTCAAGGTTCCCATATTTTGCTCAGAAACCAGAAAGTATTCCTTCAACTTTCCTCATAGTTTTGACCTCAAATCCTTCCCAAAAGTGAAAGTCAACCTGTACCGGGTACACCTGCCCCCATCCTGTGGGATTTAGAAATTTGGCGATGAAAAAAAAAATTGGAATAACACTTCCTTAATGTGAATGGTAATTCGCTTAGGGGAAGGAGGTTTCTATTCTACATAAAGGCACTTAATAAAAGCTAGTGGGAGGACTGCATTTTCCTTATTGTGCTCAGAACACTTATTTTTACTTGCTAATTGACTAAAAGTCAATATCCAGAAATTAACAAGAGATAAATCCAAGAAATGAGCCCAGGATAAAGCCCATGGCTCCATATGGCTATTCACAAACACATAATGTATGGGCACTATGAAAGTGAACTAGAGAGATTAACGCTTGGAAACAAATTTTACCATGGAGGCATGTCTGAGAGTTGGAGGGATTAGAACAAAGATTTGGCTCTGAAAGGGTGTGCTTTATTCAAAAGGAACAGGATAGGGAAAAGAGGGGACACAACAGAAAAGAATTGCATAATAAGAAGCTATAGCATTTTGGGAAGCTATTTTGGAAAACATTATGACAAAATCAACAGGGCAAGGGAAGTGAGAGTGTCTTAAGCATATACTACAAACCACATGGAGAGATTCAGGGCTAGATGAAGAGTTTGGAACATAGAATTCACAAAGAGGTACAGTACAAATGAGGGGGATTCATTTAATCACATTATCTGCTGGAATGCTCTCTTTGCCTGAAGAACAGCTAATAATTTCTAGATTCACCCTAATGATAACCTCATTCCTCAAAAGGAAGAGAAAACAACGAGAACTACTCTTTTAGATTTAATTCTCACTGACAAGAGGGAACTAGTTCCTGGGACAGAATAATGGGAACCTTGGAGGTAAAATGACTGTGGCAACTTGGAATTTATGATTTAGAGAGAAAGCTGGGCAGCCTTGATTTGGGAGAAGAGATTTCAAAGGGTTCAGAGAAAGCCCGGAGAGTAGTAACTCTTGGGCCTAAAATTTTACTGGAAGAGACAGGAAGGATGATAAGCTGTGAAGAACGAAATTCTGAAGATAAAATGCCTATATTCTGAAAATCAGGGATATCGTCGTCAAGTTACATTTATTACTCCGGTCCTGGCATAACAAAAAGGAATCAATCAAAAAATAACAATATTTCCTTTGTCCTAGGCACTCTGGAGAATGTAACAAGTAGTTTCTCAACCAAGTTTCCTCATTCGTACCAAACCTAAATGCAAAAGGAAATTTGGACATCTTTTGGATTACTATATACAACATCTGTGCTAACTATCTTATCTACTTTGAGCACAAACCTGAACACAGGTTCACAGCAAGCTCAGAGATAACATCACAAACCAAAGGGCAGGAAATTACCAGACTTTCCCACTATTCCATGGTTCTGTCTATGTTGTTGTAAAACCATTAAAGATGCAGTATCAGAATTATGCATTGCATTCATTTTCCTTCACCAAAATAGCTATAAAAATGTGACGCCTCTTTCCCTGCCCTTGCCCTCCAAACGGCTCCACCCCCACACAAATGAGGCATGCATCAAAATGTAGGCTGTAGAAGCTGGGTTTCTACATGCATTCTAAAATGAGTTGCTCCCAAATGTGGTGACTTCATAATGCAAATTGCCATTGTCTGATAAAAAATTTAGAATCAGTGAAAAATGTTCTGCCTCCTCTCCACATATTTTACATCTAGTTTTTATGAAAAATAACCCAAGAACTTTGAAAATTGTCATCAGTTAAATCCGTATGAGTAAATGATCAGGTTTTGGCTTACATTATGGATGGTGATTTTAAACAGATGTTTAATTAGCCACGTAAAGGATGATTTTCTTTCACAGTTTACAACTCTCGATCCTTGATTTAGGAAATCTAGATCCACATTACATATACAAAAAACTAATGTGAAGTGTCTCTGAACTTTCAGTTGGATGAGTCACCAACAAAAACAAAACTTCAGGAACTTTCAAAGCTTTACTGGAAAATCTTCTCTTTATCTATGAATCTCCAGGGAACTGAATTCTATCCTAAGAAGGAGGTTCAGAACTAAAGAAACTACTTTAGATTTCTTATAAACCAGGAGTTTATACTGAATTTAAATCTGGGTACTATAATCCTGTTTAAGAAAACTTTTTGATAACTATATTCCAATATAATTGGTATTTATTTTAAAAACATCATTTTGAGAAGTGCATAGACTTCATCAGACTGATTGCCAAGGGTTTCCATGACAAAAGAAAAAAAAAGGTTAAGAACTCCTATAAAGCTTTTGCTTCTCTTGAATAATATTTTCCTAGGATCCCCCTCTCTGAGAACGTGATTCACAGAACACTACATTACGGAGTCCTGGTGGCTGGCATAATAACTTAGCCCTGGCACAGGGTTATTTTCAAAACTTAAATTCCAGGTACAATACATATTTAGAAAAGCCACGCTTCATAGCCCTGAAGAAGTTTGTTATTTAAATATGACATATGTCCTGTTAGCAATAAAAATAGTCATATTCTTCTCCATTATAATAATAGTTGAGTAATTCAGAAATCAGAGATTTAATCTGGGTGGTACTCTTCTTTCTACTGAAGCAAGACTGCTGGGCTAGAAAAAATTTTAATACCCTGTTGCCACCCTGGTGATGTAGTACCCCAAATTCACACAGTCCAGTCCACAGACAAAACATGTATGACCTAGCACTGCTTTTCCACCTTGGTTGGATATGAAAGAGTTTGAGCTCTACTGAAAGAGTTTTTGGAACCTTGTGGTCACCTCTGCTCCATATTGAAGGGAAGGAAAAAGACAATCAGAAGAGGAATCTACTCTAATACAACATAAATGAGAAATGCTTACATGTAGCCCAACAAACAATATAAGTGACAGACCTGGGGTTCCCATCTTTAAGCTTCTGTTTGGGGATAAAACAAATATTCTATGGAAATGTTGGTGTGAGAAACATTCCCATGCTAGCATCTACCCAGTGTCATTTTTGCCATTTCAGATCTATCATTTCCAGATGGCAGAAGGAGGTCCATCTTTGCCCAGCACTCAGGAACTTAAGAGGCAGTCCTAGATGAAACAGAGCAGGCACTGGTTCAAAGAAATTGGTCAAACAGGGCCAGAAGCTTTCGAACAAATGTGACATCTGAACAGTCTGTTGAACTTAGCTTGTTGGGCTTAAAGTCAGGAAGACTCTCGTTTAAATTTCACCTCAGACATTTATTCACTGGACAGACATGAGCAAGTCATTTAATGGCTCTGAATTTCTGTTTCCTTATTTGTAAAACACGGATATACTACATGTATTAACCTAGTGGTTGTGAAGTTCACATGAGCTAACATACGTAAAGTACCTTGCAAAAAGCAAAGATGCACATATACGCATAAAGCAGAAGCTATCATTACTCTCATCATCACTGATCATATCTTACATTTGATAGAAACAATCCTGGGACAAATTGCTATCCTACTGCCCTTTTATATTGAACGTTAAATGAACTATTGTGCAGGAGGTAGAAATGATTGTTTTTCATAGTTTACTAAAATTATTGGGATATGAGCTCATGTTCTGCAGACTAAATGAAAGCCTCTTTGAGATAGCTCCAGTAGTGGACAAGATAAAAACAATGATATTTACTTTGTCCTATCTCCACAAGGTTTTGATTTTTTTTCATCAGGAAGCTGTGTTTTGAGGATATTCTATGTAATTATTAGCACTCAGTAGAGCTAAATTAATAAAAAGCATAAATTTAAAATTTCATAAATAAGAGTATGGTGAAATCCACAAATTCATATTGAAAGCAATAGAGCTAAAGAATTGATTTTCCTTTAGCACAATAAGAACACTGACAAAAAGCTCAAGATTTTTTATCACCCGATCACTTTCTCAGGGACTCTGCATTTTGCTAAATGTCATTTATATTAAGGCGCCCTGTGAGGAAAAGAAAACAACAGCTCATTCATTCAAAATACTGAAGCCACAGTAGCCATACAGCATGACTGAGCATTACAAATGTCCCTTATTTATCTTATTGTGAAGGGAATAAGATATTTTCAAATCACAAATCCTGCCTGTGAAAACTTTGGTAAAACTCTAACTCCTTCTAGACATCTCCAAATTTTTCTTCCTCTATTTTCCCATGACCTTTATTTCCACTACCACCACCACAACAATTAAATCAATTTGCAAGTACTAGTACATCTACTTTCACTGAAGAAAACCATATGAAAATCTTTTGAAATGCTCCACATCAAGCAATTTTATATTTGTCCTGATGTGACCTTACCTAGCCTCATCCTGCCATGGTGTTTCATGTCATGTTCTTCTCAATCTAGAAAGTCTCTACTCTTTTCAAGTAAGGTAAAAGAGTAAAGGTAATAATGTATTTAACAAAGTTGTTGTTAGTTTCCCCTGAAGGGCCTCTGCTATCAGTGGCCTTGGGAAGGCAAAGGCTTATAGAGTAGGACAGCTGTCTTCATGCACTGGAAGAACTATCATATAAAAGAGGAATTAGATTTTCTCCTTGGGGTCAGAGGGAAGAACTAGAAGCAATAGATGGAAGTTAAAGAAAGGCAGATTGAGGATTCAATTTAATCAACATTGAGTAACTACCTACCTTTCCCTGGAGGATCTTCTGTTCCATTATGGGTGGGAAGAGGATGCACACCATGTATAGATATATGTAAATAAAAAGTATTAGAGGAGAGAATGCATTAATAACTAAAGCATTTCAAAAGAGGTGGCATTTTGGCTTGCTCTTGAAGGAAGAAGAGGATTCTTAAATTTGAGATGAGTACGACAAGATTTTTAGGCATCAGGGAATGGCTTATAGAGATGTCCAAAGGCAGGAGATAGAATGTCAAGTTCAGGGAAAAGCTAGTACTACCTGGCTAGGATGTTGCTTGTGAATAGGAAGAGACAAAATCAGTTGGAAAGATAAGTTGAAGCCAGACTTTTGAGGGCCTCAAACACTGGGCTGAGAAATTCCTATTTTATTCAAAGGCCATTTGAAGTCACTAAAGGTCTGAGCAAGGGAAGTGACTTGGGGTCAGACCTGTACTCTAGGAAGAATATTTTAGCAGTTCTGCGGAGAAGGTAATGGAGAACAGAAAGTAGACGCAGAGTTTAAGTAGCTTCAGGCAATACTCAGGGTGAAAGGGGATGAAAAGATCAAAGCTATCAATAGTCATATTAAAAAATTATTAAATCACTATTGATTTGAGAAATGCAAATTAAAACAACTCTGATACCACCTCACACCCATCAGATTGGCTAACATGACAAAACAGGAAAATGACAAATGCTGAAGGAAGATGTGGAAAAATATGGACACTAATGTACTGTGGGTAGATTTGTGAACTGGCTCCACCACTCTGGAGAACAATTTGGAACTATACCCAAAGGGCTATAAAGCTGCATACTCTTTGACCCAGAAATATCACTACTAGGTATACGTCCAAAGAGATCAAAGGAAAAAGAAAGGGATCCACAAGTACAAACATACTTATAGCAGCTCTTTCTGTGGTGGCAAAGAATTGGAAACTGAGGCGATGCCCATCAATTGGGGAATGACTAAATAAGCTGTGGCATAGAATTGTGATAGAATAGCATTGATCAAATAATGAAGGAGATGGTTTCAGAAAAACCTGGGAAGACTTACATGAACTGATACAAAGTGAAATGAGAACTAGGAGAACATTGTACACAATTGCAGCAACATTGTAACAATAATCAACTATGAAAGACTTGGCTACTCTGAACAATACAATGATCTATGACAGTCCCGAAGGACTCATAATGAAAAATGTTAGTCACCTCCAGAAAGAGAACTAATGGACCCTGAGGGCAGATTAAAGCATTTTTTTCTTTACTTATTTTTTTCTTGTCTTTTTTTTGGCAATGTGGCTTATGTGGAAACATTTTGCAGGACTTTATATATGTGTGTATTTTTGTGTGTGTATATGTGTGTGTGTGTGTGTGTGTGTGTGTGTGTGTGTGTGTGTGTGTAGATAAATGCAGGTATTGTATTTCTTGGTTCCTCAATGGGTGGGGAAGGCGGGGGGGGGGGGGGGAGAATTTCGAACAGAAAATAAAATTTTAAAAGCTAGCTATGTGTAGGATAAACAGGAAATAATCTATAGAGAGAAGGCACTAGAATTAAGCAAGGTTGGGAAAGGCTTCCTGTAGAAGATGAGATTTTATCTGAGACTTTAAGGAAACCAGGGAAGAGAGTAAGGAGGCTGAGATGAGAAAGGAAAGCATTGTAGGCATGGAAGGACAGAGAGTGAAAATGCTCTGTGCACTCCTCATTTCCCTCCAGCTCCTCTGCTTAGTTCTAACTCCAGGAACATCAGCCCCCTCCCTTCACCTTTCAGCTTCCATCTGAGTATTGTCTTTCCCCATTAGATTGTAAGCTCCTAGATGGCAGGAACTATTTTTCTTTTTCTCATTTGTACCACCAGCACTTAATACAGTGACTGGAACACATTAGGTGCTTAATAAAGGTTTACTGACTATTGACTCTGTGTCCAAAGAAAGTGTTTTATATGAGGAATAGCAAGGAGGCCAATGTCACTGGATTGTAGAGTACATGGAAGACAGTACAGTATTAAAAGAAGGATCCAGGTTATGAAGAGCAATGAATGACAAATGGAGGATTTTGTAATTGCCCCTGGAGGTAATAGGGAGCCATTGCAGTTTATGGAATTGGGGGCGGGGGGGGCAATATAGTCAGATCTATATTTTAAGAGGTTCAATTTGACAGCTGAGTGGAGGATGGACTAGAATGAGGAGAGATGAGGCAGGGAGACCAAGCAAATTATTACAATTGTCCAGCAGCGAGGTGAAGAGGGTCTTCAGCAGATTGGGGCAGTGTCAAGGAAAAGAAGGAGGCACATGTGAGAGACGTTACAGAGGTAGAAATGAAAGGATCTGTCAGTTGACCAGATATCAGGACTGAGTGAATAAATACATATATATTTGTGTATATATATCATATATGTATATATACATTTCCATATATAATATATATACACACATATACAATCATGAATGTATACCCGTCTATTTTATATATACCTGAATATGTATACATATATGCATACACACACACACATACACACACACACACATACACACACCCTTTGAGAGAGGAAATGAGAACTCCCATTTGAAGATCACTCTATTCAGACCTAGTTGGGAGATGAGCAAGCACATACTTGAAAATATAATGGTACAAGAAGACCAGGATAATAAGGCTTCAAAGTTCAGGTTTTTCCCTAAATTCACGTTAATACAATAATCCCTAGGGCATTTTAAAAATGAAAAATTTTTAAAAATTTTAAAAATCATCACGATGCAATTACTGATGCCTTAACTAGATCTGCCAATTCTGTCTTTTAGCGTAATCAAAGGATTACTTTGGTAAAAATTCAAAGTCATGTCAGTCCTTATTGACTCATGGCTAAAATTGACAGACAGTCCCATTTATTTATAAAAGTGAATGCAGATGCCAAAAAGCAAAGAATGCTATTATAGAAAAGGATCTGGGAACTCACAGTCTATTAGTAATGGCTAAGCAGTGTGACAGAGTAGAACAAGTTTTCCCCGGTTTTCTCATCTGTAACACGAGGATGGTAATAGTCACTTTCATATAGCACTTTATTTTAGAGGCAATCAGGGTTAAGTGACTCGGTTAAGGTCACACAGCTAGTGTCTGGGGCCACATTTGAACTCAGGTCCTCCTAACTCCAAAACCAGTGTTCTATCCCTGTGCCACCTAACTGCCCCCCCTCTTTTTTTGTTAAGGATATATAACACTTTAGAAAGTCTTCTCTTTCTTCACAACCTGTGAAGTCAGGAGCTTCAACTATTTGTCTCCTTATTTTTATCCATCAAGTGACTTCACTAGGGAGTTCACTTACAGAAATTCACTCCACAAATGCAGAGCTGTAACTTTAACCAGTAATTTTGGAAAATTGCCTGGAGGTATTGACAAAGTGACTTGCTCAGGGTCACACACACACACCCCAGTGAAAACCTGAACACTGGTCTTCCTGACTCCAAGACATTTCCTCTATCCATTATTTCATGCAGCCTCCAAGACAAATCCATAAACTGTTCTGAGCCTTATTTTTTTAATCACTAGTATAATGATGATGATAATAATAAAGTCACATTTACATAGCACACTAAAAGCCTTCCCCCCCACCCCATAACCACGCTGTGAGGAAAGTAGTGTACTATAATCCCCATTTCACAGATAAGGAAACCAAGACACAGAGAACTTCAGTTATTTGCCAAGAGATACACAACTAGTAAGCATTAGCAAGAGACAGACAGAAGGTAAACTTAGAGGGAAAACCTCTAGAAGCTGATAAAACCAGGAAAGCCCTCCTACAGACGTAAGGATTGATATTGAGTCTTGAAAGGAACCAGGAAAACTAAGGGGAAAAGGTGAGGAAGAACATCATTCTGGGCATAGTCTTACAGTAAAGTAACTTATCCAGGGTCATACAGAATATGTCAGAGGCCAAACTTGAACCCTGGTCTTCCAGATTTCAACGTAAGCTCTCTCTCTTCAGTATGCCTCACTTCTCTAACCTTACATTGTTCAGTCCTTTCAGTAATGGTCAACTCTTCATGATCTCATCTGGGATTCTCCTGGCATATACTGGAGAGGTTTGCCATTTTCTTCTCCAGCTACCTGACATTATTAAGTACTTAATACACTTTTGTTAGATAAGATTGGGCTTGGACTCTAAAGTACATCAAATAATAGGAACACAATTTCTGGTCACTCATTCTAATAGGGTTGAGTCAAACACTTAAGTAAGAAAACATTGGCACTACCTAAGCACTATGTTGAAGAGTGCTCAGCTTATTAAACATTATCTTGAAAGACAGGAAATAGATACCGTAACTATTCTTGCCTCAAGTACCTTACTTTCCATAATTCACTAAACCCTGAAGTTGTTGACAGATATGTCTATAGAAACAAGGTCCTCATAATGCCATCAATTCTATGTATGAAGTTCAATAAACTAATTACTATTTTTTTGTCCAGACCAGGGATTTTATCAGTGCAGGGAACTCACAGTGTGGAAACTCCTTTCACTGATGGAGAAGGATAACTGCTAAATGACCTATAATTTAAGAAATTGGAAAGAAGCACTGAGAGGTTAAGTGACTTGACCAGTATGTAGCTAATGTGTCAGAAGCATGACTTGACCCCTGATTTTTCCCAATTTCAAGGCCATGGTGGCATATCAAACTGAAAGATACCAAGACGGAAGCCAGGAAGACCAAAGGTTTACCCATTCATCTCCTATTGTTCTGTTACTTGCCATACTAAAGGTTGACTAATACAGTTGATGTTACCACTAGAATGTCCCAGAAGCACAGGACTGGACGAGTCATCACTGCTCCATCTTTTTCTTAATTGGCTACAACTTTATCTGCAACATCCCTCTGGGCATTAGTGCTTTCATTTGAATGTGTCCATGCATACTGATCTTGCAGCCTTGGGCAGGTTTTGGTGGGAGTCCCTAAGAGCAGACCCAGCAGGAGAACTAAAGATACAGCCCCAGGGTTATCTCTAGAGTGGCTCTGCCAGGGTTGTCATGGAGATCAACCAGCCTATCTGCAGTTCCTTGCCAGGGTCACCATAGTGATTACATGGGAGCTGCTCCCTCACTCAACCTCACTGGGGTGGGTTGCCATGGTTACCTACCACTTGTGAGAGTAACCAATGCTAGCGTATTCCCAGTGTAACACTGGCAGGCTCTTCTCTTCAGAAAATGGGAAATAAATGCATTGAATGCTTGAAATGTGTGAAACGCCTAAACACTAAGCCATTCACTTGTTCCCATAAAGGCTTTTCTGTTTTTTTTTTTTCTTTTTAAAATGTTTTGGGATTTTTTTGATCTCATGTTCATGGTCAGCAAAAAATACGTAGCACATAAATCATGCCCGAAATTATCTCCTGGCTTCCTCCTACTCTTCCATCTCTACCTACTGAAATATTCTTTTTCAAGAGTTGAAGCTTTGGCTGATCCATAAGTGATCATCCTCAAATTTTTCAGCCCATTCTATTCTGTACTTCTCCAATACAGTTAAGAAAAAATGTTTATTAGATAGCTCCTATGTGTGCTAAGCATTGTGGCAGTCTCTGCCCTCAAAGAAGTTACATTCTAATTGGGGGAAATGAGTATAAAGGAATGGTGTGAGAAAAGGAGTCTAATGGTTTGTAAAGTTACTGAGGTTGGTGAGTGGAGCCGCAGAGATATGGATCGGTATAATCTTTCTAAAAGTAATCATAGTACTGATTTGACTATTGTTCTAGAAGGGGAAAGGGAGAGGAGTTAGGTACACAGTCACAAGACAGTTGGCAACATGGGATAACAGAATAAAGCATGGCTGGAGCCCACCTGCAACAGTGGACCTTGGGAGATGCTCACCAAACAATCCAGGCTTTAGAACTGAAAGGGTTAAGTCTTCAGGGCACGGTTTCTAGTCTTAGGAGTAAGGTAGATGACAAAAAGATTGTAGGGGGAATATTATTATTTTTTGTTCTGGTGTGTGAACCTGTGATTTTTTACCCCCTAGAAAACAGTCATTGTGCTACCTTCTGCCAAAGCACACCTGCAACTCATGCAATTTACAATTTTAAAATGCTGAATGGGGCACCAAACAGTTAAACACTTCACCTATTATACAGCTACTGTGTTAGAATCATGACTTGAACCCAAATCTTCTTCATTCTAAAGTCTGGCCCTCTATCCAGGAAGCCAAACTTTTCTTTCATGTATTTATCACAGTGTGTTTTACCTGTGTGTATTATATGACCTCTCCCCAACAAAATGTAATCAAGGAATGCTTTTCATTTTTTGTTTTTGCACCCCCAGTGTTCAAAGTTCCCTGGACAAAAGATTCACTTCATAAATTTGTACTTGATTGATTTGAATTTAACCAATGCATTTCATTTGGTAATCCTGTATAGACACAAATTCTCTGGGTAGCCTGTCATCTATTCAATTTGAAGGAAGAGTGACCTCTTGGTAAATCTTTCAAGCTCAAATGTGAATTTTTTCAAAGTGTTCATAACAACGATACAGTAGAAAAATTTTTTTTTCCTGTTCTTAGGAAAAAAAAAACCCTAAAAAAGCACTTTTACCAGACCCTCCAAAAAAAAAAAAGGTATAAAATGCTTTTCCTTGGCCATGACTCAGAGAAATTTAGGTCATAAATAAATGCTGACAAATAAGCCATAATGGCTTAGATAAGATACATCTATATAGCAAAGTTTTGGGGCTAGTCTATATAATTACTGAAGTCTGCAAAACGGTATTGGGAGAAAAGGTCATCCTCTTTGAGGAAAGAAAACCTAACCACAACGAACTAAAATCAATTTTTCCAGCCTTTGGATTTGGGGAAAAACCCAAGTACATTTTTCCTTTTCATTTAAAAAAATCTGCATACTAAAGCCAGTGTTCATTGGAAGTAAACCTATATCTGAATCACTGGAATGCCCACTGGGAACAAATCCTTGGGTTTCAAGCTGTCTTTTTCTGTGAGACTTGCAAATACCCTTAGAATTACTTATTACAGATAAAGGACACATCTTACACTTGCAGGGGAAAAAGTGCATCACCATTGCAACCCATTCTTTGTAATGTGCTTGCCCATAAGAGGTGTGAAAGTATCTTGAGCATTTGACAAAGAGAATTCCTCTTTTGCACAAGAAGCCCAACTGATTTGGACAAAAAGCTGTTTCTACTGCCTCCCTCTTTATTTTTTTTCAGGCTCTTGTTTTTACTTAAAAAGTTAAGTGGTCCCATATGAAAAAATTAATTATATTATCATTCCCTGGAAGAGTTCCCCATCTTTCATTCACTGTTTGTCCTCTGATTTCCTCTTTGACACCCCATCCAAAGGTAAAAAGAAAGATGATTGCTCCATCAAAGATCAGGCTTCTACATCCTGTCCATGATCTATCTAGCACTCCTATGTCTTTTCATTATGCTGTTCATCACAGAATAGCACAGGACTAAACTTTAGTAAGAGTGTGAAAGAATGTCAAAATACAAACTAAACGTATTTGGGGTTTCTCTTATGAAGTATGTTTTTCTCTTCCTTTACTAATAAAGAGATGGCTTTTCTTTTCAGGAAGGCAAACCTTCCACATGTATCTTTGATGCCATCCCTTCTCATCTTCTACAAGAGACTGACTGCTCCCATTATCCTTCCTCTATCTCTAATCTTCAGTCTTTCTCTACCTACTTATTGATTCATATCCTCCTACCAACAAATATGTCCAAGTTATCCTTATCCTCAAAAAGTCTCTCTAGATCCTACCACCCCCTTAAGGTATCATCCTATATATTTCTCTTCCTTTTCTCAGCCAAACACCTTAAAAAAAACTGACTATATTGGTTATTTCCAATTCTCCTCACTCATTCTTTCATAGTCTGACTTCCAAACTCATCACTCAGCTGAAACTGCTGACGCCAAAGTTACCATTCTAGTTGTTGTTGGTGTTCTTCTATAAATTAAATTTTTTCAATTAACAATCATTGATTTTCTCGCCCTCCAACCTTTCCACTGAGAGGAGGCAGGGAGAGAGAGAGGGAGTGGGGAGAGAGGGAGGGAAGGAAGAAGTGGGGAGGGAGAAGAGAAAATCTTCAAAACAAATTCATTGTCAAGCAAAGGAAAGCCTCACTTTGGGCATTTCTAAAAACATATGCCTCATTCTGCATTTTGAGTCCTTGAGTCACTTCTTTGTCAGGAGAGGGTTAGGTTGCTTCACCTTCAGTCTTCTGGAATGGTATATATTGGAATGTCAAATCACTCAAAGTTGTTTTTTTTCTTTATAATGTTGTTGCTATTGCATCCAATTAACTCTTGATCGCCAAAGCTGATGGGCTTCTCTCAATTCTTATCTTTATTAATCTCTCAGGAGCATTAGGCATCCCGAATTCCACACTTCTACAGTTTCTCCTATTAGTCATCATACAACTTCCATATCCGAACTCTTGGTATACACCAAGGTCCTCATCAGCTCAGCAGAGGAAGATAGAGGGATAGATGAAAAGGCAATAGATTATGGTCAGATAAGGGGATTTCAGGGTTCTTGAATATGGAGGTGAAGCATGTGTGGTTGACGATGAGATCAAAGCATAATCATCTTTGGGTGTGACTGAGGTGGGATAGAAGTCTAGGTCATGAGAAGTCAGTAGGTTGAGCAACTGAGGGGTTAGGGTGTTTAAAGAAGTGTCAATATATATGTTGAAGTCCTCTAGTATAAGGGCAGGAGTTAAGGAGGAGAGAAAGATTGCGAGCCAGATACTAAACTCATTGAGGACGGAAGCAGAGTGTCCTGGATGTCTAGAAACAACAGCTACCAGGATTTTTTGACTGGATGATAGATGTGGATCATACAGACCTCTAAAGAAGGAAAGGTTACTGAGTGATGAGCATTTATAGTCCATTTACAGATCAATTATAGCACTCGAAGTCCACAAAGCTCTTCACATGTTATCTCATATGAGATTCATAGGTAACACAGGTGGTAGTATTGAACAGATAGGGAAATGAAGTCAAAAGAGGTCAAATGACTTACCCAGAATTAAACCACCAGGAAGAATCTGAAGCAGGATTTGAATTAAGATTTCCCTGATGGCAATGGAGTTCAAGTGATATAACAAGTATGGTTTTAGGCATATATGTATGTATGTATGTATGTATGTATGTCCCCCACAATCTGGACCTGTCACTTTACCCACATAAGGAGCTCACAGTATGAAACTCCTTCTTCCAATACAAATTAGCAATTGATCTGTAACTTTTAGTTTTTAGAAAGTAGTCAAGGGGATTGAAAATATAATCCCTTGTCCCTGGTCACAAAGCTAGTATTAGCCTGATGTAAGACGAGAACTTGGGTTTTTCTGACTCTTAGCCAGACACATATACCAAATCTCACACACCTAGGATCAAAATCAATTAATATGATTATAATTAAGCAGGGAGTTTTATTTTCTCTTGTTTTTAAGTAGGCAATGTCCTCAAACATCCACTCAACATAGAACACAACTAGAATGTGGCCCCACAGTATAACATGTAACTTTCTTATTTGATAATCAAAATAAATTAGGTTGTATGTTAAGTTCTTAATCCTGCAAAAAAAATTCTTCAAAAACATTTAATGGAGATAAATATAAATATACTGCTAACAAACACTTAAAAGTAAACTTTATATGATTAGAAGAATAAATCTGAAAACTTACCACCTCCTTTTCAGCCTTTTTGTAGGTCAAAGCTTCAACTCTGGAATCCAGTTCTGCTTGAATTTGGTCTCTTCTTTTCATAACTCCCTTCGTATTAAAACATGCAGATACAACATGTTGCAATTCATTCTATTGTTTCAATGATAATCTTATGAAGCAAAATTAATAAGCATTTCAGCAATGTAGACAAACTCTTCTATTAGGAGGGCAGGATTACAATATGGCTCACTGGTGGCTTGATTTGGGGGTGGTTTTTTGGAGGGGGGAGGTTGTTTTTTGTTTTGTTTTGTCTTTAGAATTGAGGGCTTTTGGGGCAGCTAGGTGGCACAGTGAGTAGAGCACCAGCCCTGGAGTCAGGAGGACCTGAGTTCAAATTCAGCCTCAGACATTTGACACATGTACTAGCTGTGTGACCTTGGGCAAGTCACTTAACCCCAACTGCCCTGCCAAAAAACAAACAGACCACACACACATACACACACACAAAAGAATTGAGGGCTTTTGGCAATGTGGTCCAAGTTCAAATTCTCAGTTAAAGAATCTCCTTAAGAAAGGCAACAATATATTATGGTCTGGATTTAGAGTCAAGAAAGCCCAGACACGAATTCTGCCTCTGACACACAAACAAGGCCAAACTATTTAACCCCTACAAGGCTCAGTTTCCTGATCTGTAAAAGGATGAGGCTGGAATAAATGGCCTATAAGGTTCTAAATCTCTAATCCTATGACATTCTGGTGCCTGCTTATTTGTTTTTAATTCCCCACTAAAAAGTTAACTTGAAAACAAGGCCTAAAGGGTTTGTTACTGCTTAGAGACTTTCTGATAATAGTTTCTCATTTGAATGTAATAAAGTATATCTGCTTATGAAACATGACAGCTGTGGTCAGGGGAGAAGGGGCTATAAGTTCCACATAGGAATACACAAAGACTTTGAGGACAACGTTAGAAAATACCGACCTCCAAAATAAAGTCTAATAAAAGCCAATAATGGGATGGATTAGCAGAAGTAACTAACTCTAAGAGGTGACTGGTGACTATTTTTCTAAGAGATTAGCAGCCTTGAGGGTACCAATTTAATGTACAATTTTAAGAAAATATGATCTACATCATATATAGATCACTGAAAATAAAGGAAATGTTGCTTTGTGGGTTAGAGGCACAAGCTATAATCTCAATTTGAACGAAGATATATCTCTAAAACTCGATCAAGAATATCAATGTGTTTCCTAGTATCTTCTCAAGAGAACAGCACTGGAATATAATTTATTATAAATGAACTCAACTCTATTGCAAAACCTGCCCAAGAGACTGTAACTATAAAAAGCACATGCCCATATAGGTACAAACATTTGTATATAAGTATTTATGTACACATACTTGCATGATACATATGCATAGCTATATGGTACTTCAATTATTACATATGTAATATATATATATATATATATATATAGTTATATGTGTACATGTATTCATATATAAATGGCACTTTACTTCTTATATAACTATTAAATGTTTCTAAGTATGTGTGCATTTATATAGGGGTAAACACACACAAATACACACGTGTTATATAGGGCCAGATTTTAAACTCCATGAGAACACAGCCCCTGTTTGAATTATATTCACATTTCTCTCTTACTTAAGACAGTGCTTTACACACAGTAGGCAATTAATAAATGCTGAATGAATAAATGACAGGACAATAATATGCATGGAATCTAAAAGAGTAAGGCCTAACCCAAGCTATACATTGTGACCCAGTAAAATATCTAAATTCTGGAACATTAATTACATCCTTCCAATTTTAGGAGGTTGAGGCAAACAGAACATAATGAGAAGGGATCAGTTTAAGTTTATTAGTTTTAAAAGTTTCTTTGTATTAAAAGCTTTACAGGTTGGCTTATAAAAATACACCTTAATGCTCTGCGGATTGGTGATTAGGAAGTGAGTTGCCCGTCGAGGAGGAGAACCAAAGAGTAAGAATTCATCACAACAACATTGCTTCTTTACACAAGCAATCAATCCAGCATTTAGTAATTGCATCTTACTCAAGCACTATGCTAGGCCCTGGAGATGCAAAGACAAAGCAGAACAATCTCTGACTTTCTGGATCTTGCATTCTAATGGAGAGACAGCATGTATAGATATAGCTATATACAAAACTTAAGTTTTGTAGAAAAAGTTTCCTGCAGAAGGAGGCATTTAATCTTTCAAAAAGCCACAGATTCCAAAGGTAGGTGTAAGAAGCAACAGAATTTAGGAGGAGGGTCTGATTCTAGCCAATCCAAAAAGCATAGAGATCAGAACTGGAAGGTCACATATGGACCAGTAAGGAGGCGTTTATGGCCTAACATGTAAGAAGATTGAAAAGGCAGGATGGGGCCAGATTGTGAAGGGCTTCAAATGCTAAAGAAAAGAGTTATTCTTTGACCCGAAGGAGTCACTGGTGTTAATTTACTGAGTAGGGAGTCTCATGGCCAAATGTAAACTTTTGGAAAATCACTTTGCCAGTTGTACGGAGTATGGATTGGAAAAGGGAAAGACGTAAGATAGGCAGAACAATGAGATAGGAGGTTATTGGAATAGTCCAGACAACAGGTAATTAGGGTCTAAAAGAAGGCTGTGGTTGTGTGAGTAGAGAGAAAGGGGCATAATCTGATAGACGTTGTAGAGGGAGAAACAACAAAATTTGGTAACTAATTAGACATATGGGGCAAGGGAGAGAGGATTTGAAAAGACACTGACATTGAAAACCCAGATGATTAAAAGGCAGCTATATGGTGCAACAGATAGAGTGCTGGGCCTGGAGTCAGGAAGACCTGAATTTACATCTGATCTCAGACACCTAGGGCTGTCATTGGTCCTTCCTTCTGGAAGAGGCCCGATGCCATCAGGAGAGTGACGTCTTGACTTGTGAGTTGGATTTAAGTTAAGCAGAGCTGTGAAGAGGCATCAGCCTCACTCTTATTAACTGTGTAACCCTAGGCAAGTCAGTTAACCTCTGTCTTTATCAATTTCCCAGACTGTCAAATGGGAATGATAGCAACACTCAGCCCTCAGAGTTTTTGTGATGATCAAATGAGATAATGCCGTAAAATGCTTAGCACTGTGCTGGCACAGAGTAGGCACTTAATAAATGACTGTTCCCTTCTCTTCCCCCCTTGGAAAGATGGCTGTGCCCTCAATAGCAGTATAAAAGTTCATAAGAAGGGCAGATGGAGGAGGGAGAGAGGTTGGAAAGAGATAATGAATTCTATTTTAGATGTGCTGAGTTTGAGACTTCTCCAAGACAAAGAGTCTGAAATCATCGGTGACACTAAGAAGGACTACGTAGTTTGGGGGGTCGTCGGAACAGAAATGATAATAGAATCTATGGAACTGATGAGGTTACCAAGGGCAAAAGTGTAGAGAAAAGAGAGAAAAAAGCCAAAGACAAAATTCTGGGGAATACCCACAGTTAGCGTCAACGACATGAACGATAATCAGCCTATTCAAGCACGGGAGGACCATCGAAAGAGAACAATTTCATGAAAATCTAGAAGAGACATGCTCTAGGACGAGGTGATCGACAGTTTCAAAGGCTGCAGAAAGATGAATGAGGACTGAGAAAATGTCAGTAGATTTGTAGATTAAGAAATCATCGGCAAGTTTGGAGTTGAACGATGAACACAAAAGCAAGACTGCAGAGGGTTTAGAAGAGAGAAAGAAGAAGAAATGGAACCAATGGCTGCAGGCAGCTTTTTCAAGCATGAGAAAGGAAGGAAAGATATAGAACAGGCACATGTTTGGAACTGGCTCTATGATAACATGATTTTATGGAAATATCCCTTAATTATATTCAATTCATTTTGCACTAACCACACACATCTTGGTTACTTTATAATTTAGTCCTGAAAAAGGACTCACTCATTTGGAAGGAACAGCATGTGCCACATATTAAGGTATCATCACTATGGCAACAATACTTTCCAAACCAGAAACTGGGACAAATGATATTCCTTTTGAAAAAAAAAAAGTCACTAAAAGTATACTTTCTTTTCTGAAATTGTGACTGTCCAGGAAGGTTCAGGGCTTAGAGATGACATGGAATATATTTTGCAACTGGGAATTCAGTGTGGGCTGATCAACAAAAGAGGGAAAGCTCTAAGGAAAAAAAAGAGGAAACAAGTATTGGCAATTCTCATCTGGCATATATTCCCTTGTAAAGTGGTAGTAGTAGTAGTAGGAGTAGTAGTAGTAGTAGCAGTAGCGACAGCAGCAGCAGGAGCAGCAACAGCAGTAGTATTTATCAGCACACATTTACATACAAACTTTACCTCAGTGGATCTTTACAATAGCCCTGGCAGGTAGGTGCTGGTATTATCCCGATTTTACAGATGAGGAGGAAGCTGAGATAGATAGAAGTTAAGTGACTTGGCTCAGTCACATGACTAGTGTCTAGGGAAGGATCTGAATTCAGGTCTCCTTGACCCCAGGTCCTTTCCACCAAGTCACTTAATTGCTTTACCACAAGCTGGCTTTCTGGTTTATCAAGTGGATAAGTGGTGGACCAAGAACAAATTCCCCAGAGCCTAACCACCCTTGGGTGAACAGATAAAATCAAGTTCACGAGCCAATCAAGCTAAGAATTAGAGTCTTAGCAGAGGGCATCGCACCATGTCAGGTCCAGTCTGTATAACTAGCTTACCTTTTTCCTGACTGTCTTTCAATTTCATTAACAATTATGCAATGATATGTACTCCTCACACCAACACACACACATACAAACATACATAGATTGCTAATACTTATGATCAAGTTACTCAACATCTCTGACATCTGCTTTCCTTATTTATAAAAAGGTGATATTTATATGTTCATTGCGTACTTCACAGGGGACCAAATGGGAACACGGATTTAAAAGTTAATGAAGAGGGGCAGCCAGGTAGTGCCATGAATAGAGCACTGGCCCTGGAGTCAGGAGGACCTGAGTTCAAATCCAACCTCAGATACTTGACACTTAATAGCTATGTGACCTTGGGCAAGTCACTTAACCCCAATTGTCTTGCCTCCCCACCTCCACAAAAAAAAAAAAAGTCAATGAAGATGTTTCAAAGCATCATCCAAATTTCAGTAGTTACTGCCTATAAAAGGAAGCTAAGCTCTGCTCTGAAGATCTAGGAATTGTATGCAGAACCAAAACAGTTGAAAAATTGAACTTTGATTTTAAAGGGCTAGAAACATGTTAAGATTGTGGGAAAAAAAAAGCATCGATCAAAGAGCGAGCATTTATTAAGTGCCTACTCTGTGTCAGATACTGAGCAATGTGCTGGGGATAAAAAGACAGAAGCTTACATCCTAGGGGAATGGGGGAGACAATATAGACACAACAAATAAGAATCTGAGTGTGTACATATAAAAACTAAATTCATGGTAATTTTTTTGGGGGGGGGAATAGGATATATACCAGCAGCTGAGGTTATAACGAAAGACCTCATGTAATAAATGGAACCCCAGCTAAGATGAGAGGAACATTAGGGATGCTAAGGGACAAAAGGGAAGAAGGCTCTTCATAGAGCCCGTTCCAAATGTGTGCCTATTCCACGTCTTTCCTTCCTTTCTCAACCTTGAAAAAGTTGTCTACAGCCATTGGTTCCACTTCTTTTTAATCAAATTTAATTTCAGGCATAGGACGTAGTGAAAAAGAGTGTAGATAAGAGAAGGAACATCGTGTGACAGAAAGATCAAGAAGGCCAGTTTGGATAAACCAAAGAACACAAGAAGAGGGGGAATACATAAAACAACCAGAAAATGTAGGTTAGAGTCAGCTGTGAAAGGTCGTAAGCAACTGAAGAGTTTGCATTTGCTTCTAGAAGGATATGTGCTTAGGATTATGACTTTGGCAGCCGTGTGGAGGATGGGTTGGAGAGGGTAGAGACTTGAGGTAAGAAGACCAACTAGGAGGGGAAATTGTAACTTGAAGAAAGTTGCTTAGTTACTGAAGAAGCAAACTGGATAGCAGGGAGAGCACTAACAAAATGTTTAGAGTTCAGGAGTATGCCTGTAAAACTCACTATCAATAAATCAAAAAGCCCCTTTTATGTGCCAAGCACTGTGCTAAGTGCTAGGGATTCAAATAATTGCAGAAACAGTAACTGTCCTCAAGGAGCTTATATTCTATTGGAAGAGACATCATTTCAATAAACAGAGACATGCAGAGTAGATGTAAGAGTCTCAAAGAACACACTTGAGCAGGAGACAAGCAAGTAAATCTGTGAATGGAGAAGCTAAGAATCTCTACATGTTTTTTGTAAACTGCTTATATTGCTTTTCTTCTGGAGCAGGGCTACTACTCACAAATTATATTTTCTTTTGGATAAATGAGTTGTGTGTGTTTGTATTTTATTCTTTGAAGAGTTTGCTAAGGCCAAGACCTACCTCCAGCACATCAAAGGAAAATGGAGAATGGGATTCAGTCAATAAACTTATTAATCAATCACCCATTGGGAATACAAAGAAAGACAAAAAACACCATCAAAGGAGCATTAAACACACCAAAACAAATTGAAAAAGGGGGAGGTATGATGAAATACAGGGGAATGTAGCCTGGTCAAGGAGGTTCTGGGAGGAGCTCTCCACAGCCCACCCTCCACACTCTTCAAATGGAAGAAGGGAGGGGCCCTAGAGGCAGGGAATACTGAGGAGGCATGTTGATGTGATCTAGCAGGATGATGAGATTCTGGAGAGCATGAAAAAATTTGGAAGATTCAAAGAACTATTACATGTAAGGCATATTCAGGACTGCAAGCTCACACTTGTAGAGAAATTTTCAGGTTGGAAATTGAGAAGGGAAATGCTATATAACAATGTTCCTCTTACTTTTGTTGGGTATTATGTGTGTTGGACTTTTGGTTACACTACTGTCTTCAAGTACTGGCAGTGCAATCCCATGGTAGAGAGATTAGATGTGTTCTGTGTTCTGTTTTGCCACCGTGGGCAGAAAGAGGAGTAACGGGTGGATTTGGCAAAGAGAAAAACATGGGCTTGATATCAGGAAAATACTTCCTAACAACAAGAGGCATTCATAAGTGGAATGAACTGCCTACAAGTCTTCAGAGGCCCAGTGACTTATTACATATGTTATATAGTAAGAATTCCTAACTCCCTTCTCATACCCTCCCTTGCTTATCTTCAAAAGTATAACACTGGCCTCCTTGCTGTTCCTTGAACAGCATACTACTGACCTCCCTTGCTACCTTTAAGTTCCACTTAAAATCCCTTCTGTTGCCAGAAGCCTTCCCAATAGTTCTTAATTTTAGTATCCTCCCTCTATTAATTGTTCCCTATTTACCCTGAAAAGAGCAGCTAGGTGGCAAAGTGGGTAAAGTGGCAGGCTGATCTGGCCACAGATATTTACTAGCTGTGTGACCCTGGGCAAGTCACTTAAGTGTGTATGGCTCAGTTTCATGAGCTGGAGAAGGAAATGGCAAACACTCAAATTATCTTTGCCAAGAAAACCCTAAATAGGTCAAGAACAGTCAGACAAGACTGAAAAACAAAAGCTTGCTTTGTGCGTGTTTGTTTGTATTTATTATCTCCCCCATTAGATTGTGAGCTCCACTCAGGGCAGGGACAAGCCTTTTGTATCTTTTGGTATTCTCAGTGCTTAAAACCTAACCTGATTCAAAGTAGGCACTTAATAAAAGTTTACAGATCCATTTTGTCTTTTGGCTCCAGGCATTTTCTCTAGCTGGGATACAGGGAATGCTTTCCCTCCCTATCTCTGCCAATTGGCTTTTCTGAGTTCCTTTTTAAGTCTCAATTAAAACCCCAGCTAGATGGCACAGGATAGAGCATCCAGCCTGCAGTCAGGAAGACTTGAGTTCAAATTCAGACACTTACTAACTGTGTGATCCTGGGAAAGTCACTTGACCTTGTTTGCCTTGGTTTCCTCATCTGTAAAATGATCTAGAGAAGGAAATGGCAAACCACTCCAGTGTCTTTGCCAAGAAAGCTCCAAAATGGGGTCACAAATAGCCAGACACAATTAACAACAAAAAGCCCCATTTTCTACATGAAGACTTTCCCAACCCCACTAAATTCTAGTCCCTTCCCTCTCTTAATAATTTCCTTTTTATCAGGGATATATAGCTTATTTTTGTTTTGTCGTTCTTTTCCATGACATCATAGATGTCTTCATTTGCCTGTGAGTTGGATTTAAGTAAGGCAGAGTTGCACAAAGTCCTCAATCACTCTCTCATCCAGAGTCATCAAAGTCCAGGGGCAGGGTAAAAGTCAAAATGACTAATGACAGCCAGGAATGCAGTGAATGACCTTGGTATCTTCAATTTCTGACCAAGTTCTAAGAGATCCACAGCACCTGCATCCACTGCCTTCATGGCCTTTGGAACAAATCGTTCTCACCCACCCATTTAACGAGAGGAGGTCTTCGCATGTTTGGGGTAGACAGCTCCTTAACTCAGGGACAGGTCTGAAGCCTGTCGATTATTCTCAACCTGGTTTAATCTGTCTACCAAGACGGCTTTACCAGGGTATAGATCCCATGCATGCTACAGCTTCTTGGAGCCACAAGTGAGAGTTATGTCCCAGATACATACCAAAGGTGGATGAGCAGCCCTGAAAAAGACTGGGCAAGCCATCACCCCTGAGGTGCTAGTCCTCCTTGAACACCCCACGCACCCACTTGTGACACGTTGTTTGCTAGTTATCTCTCTCATTAAACTGCAAAGCTAGTTTCTTAAGGGCAGGGACTAGCTTTTGCCTGTTTTTGCATTCCCAGTGCTTAGCACAATGTCTGATATGTAGCAGGCACTTAATAAATGATGTTTTTTGACAGACTGGTATGAATTGGATAAAGTGAGCACTGAGATCCTTCATATTCTAAAATTCTGTGATCCTGTGAATAGCAAAAGAATAGAATGAAAGGATTTATGGAAGAGTTCCATTTGAGAAATAGTGAAGAGTCACTAAAGAAGTATGCTAGAGAAATGGGTGGGGCTTGTAGGCTGAGCTACATTCTATATTAATTGAATTCCATTAATCTTCACTGGTAGAAGAGAGGTGAATAGAGGGCCCTTTGGGAGGAGCCATCTTAAGGGAAAGAAAAGGAACCACAACTGCAGAATCTCCAGCCTAACCCTCAACTAGAATTCACAGTTTTAAGGAAGAAAGTAATTAAAAACCTTGGGAAAAGTTGTATTTCTTCCTTAGAATATTTGAGTGATGAGTCATGAGAGAATAAATCCGGAGAAATAGGGGATCAAGTAACCTCAAATTAGTTTAGATCAGATATCTTCATTTTGTAAACTCTATATCCAGTAAACTTTTGTGGACTAGGTTTTTTTGTTTTGTTTTGTTTTTTGAGGAATACAAGTTGATCGATTTTCTCTTAGCAAACATTCTTTAAAATATGATCCAACCTTATCTTGGCTTACGTAAGAAGAAACATTTTTCTCATACCTTAGTAAGGTTAGACCAGAGAAAGAATACGTCCCTGGAGCGTTACTGCAACAGTCAGATAATAGCAAGTGAGTTCCCAAGAACTGGGGAGCTGGAGCAGAGAAAGTGAGAATCCAGGAAGAATAAGGTCAGAACTAGCTGTAGGTATTAGCCATTTCTGACTTGTGCAATTCCCTTATCTTACCTACACCTCTTCCATGGATCAGGAATCATGATAATTGAAGAATCTGAGAGCTGGAAGGGATGGCAGTGATCATCTAGCCCAGAACTGCACAACCTGAAGCCTGTAGGCCACATACAGCCCGTGGGCACACCAAAGGATTTCCAGTGGCCTGAAAAAAAATTGTAGAGGATTTTTTCCTCTGCACTTTTCTCGGGCCCCCTGAAATCCTTTGGCATGCCACAGGTTGTGCAGGCCTGATCTAGCCCAACCAATACATGAAAGGAATTCCATTACAATACATCTTTCTATGACCATCCCAGCTGGAGCAACTGCAACCTTGTCTTCCTTGAATTTCCTGTGCCAGTTGGTTTGAATTCACTTATGCATAGTCATACACTAACTTGCATTCTAGGTATTTACATATTTCTTATTCCTGTTACTGTATTGTAAGCTACAGTCTGTGACTAGTTTTATCTCTGAATCTTCAACATTATCCTAGAGACTTATCCATTTTTTTTTATCGGACCTGTGATTTCATCTGGGTAGGGAGCCAGAAGTAGTAAGGAATTCCTTCTATCAATAGAGATATGCTTCTTCTCCATGACTTATTTTCTTTTTTTTTTCTTTTCACATTAGTCATATTGTAAAGAAGAATTAGAACCAATGGGAGAAACCATGAGAAAGAAGAAAGAAAAAAAGAAAAAAGAGAGAGCAAATAGTATGCTTTGATCTGCATTCAGACTCCATAGTTCTTATTCTGGATGTGGATAGCATTTTCCATCATGAGTCCTTTAGAGTTGTCTTAGGTCCCTGCTTTTCTGAGAAGAGCTAAGCATGACTTAGTTTCTTACAGAGTTTTCTAAGGCCCTGAGAAGGCCTGGAATCAAAGAGTCAGTATATGTCAAACTTGAACTCAGGTCTTACTAACTCTGAGGCCACCTTTGTATCCATTAAGTCACACTTCCTCTACATCTGTATCATATATGATATTGTAAAAAAAAAAAAAACTTTGTATTTGATATCCAATAACCTGGGATGGAAGCATGGCTCACATACTGAATGACAGCAGGTAGGTCATGTTATATCTCTGTACCTCAGTTACTTGACCTATGAAAAAGGAGGTTAGATTAAGTGATTTCTGTAGTCCCTCCCACTCTAGATTCTGTCATCCACAATTGTGCAATAGTATAAAATAGAAAAATAAATCTGGGCCTCATTGTTTTTCTTTTCAACTGGAAAATGAAGTTGTTAATCAAAGTAATATCAAAATTCCATCCTGCTCTTCTTCTTGTTGTTGAGTCATTTTTCAATCATGTCTGACACTTTCTGACCACATTTGGGGTCCAGATACTGGAGATACTGGAGTGGTTTGCCATTTCCTTCTCCAGCTCATTTTACAGATGAGGAAACTGAGGCAAACAGGGTTAAGTGACTTGCCTAGGGTCACACACAGGTCCAGCGCTCTATCCACTGTGGCACCTAGCTGTCCACCATCCTGCTCTAGAATCCCATAATACGGAGGCTAGTTTGAGACCCAAAGAATTTTTCACTATTCAGTTGTCCACTGAACAGGTACAATAAGCAAAGTAAGAATTTTTCTGCTCAACTAAAGTGGAGTGACTGGTCTATCTGCACAGCATTTCACAGAATCCACAAGTCAATGAAGAAATAAATGACAGAAGAGATACTTATGAACTACAGTGGTTACATAGAAGCTCCTAACCTTCAGACTAGAAAGGAAAAAATCTTGGCTTTCTGTGTCTATTTTCTGTCCTCAAAAATGTTTCACCCTCTGTACATCACCCAGTAAAAATTAGGACTGGCTAGCAGAAAAGAAGAGCAGACCCAGAAAATTGAGAAAGAACACTGTACACCTTTTTGGTATCTATATTTTCCTTAAAAGGCACATGTGACATACAAAGGAGCCTCTGCCTGGAGAGGAAGGATTGCTTAATCTTTTCTGGGTGTCACGGAAACCGTTGGCCATCTGGTGACACATAGGGACCCCTTCTATGAATAATGGTTTTTAAATGCACAAAATATATAGTATTACAACAGAAATCAACTGCACTGAAATCTAGTTGTCAAACTTTTTTAAAAAGAATAAAAAAAGAAATGGTCATATACTCCAGGCTAAAAACACCTAATAGAGACAGGTTATTCTTCCATAATTACTACTTGTTTTTGCATTATATTCAGTACCAAAAATAAAAAGTTAACTCAGGTAAACTTACCATTAATATTTCACTGTAAAGAACATATTCATGTACAACTGGAAGCAGCGTCTCAGAAAGGTCAAATATCCGTCTTTCAGTGGCCTTACAACACTTGTCAATGCAGCTGGCCACACCTTTCAGGGAGTCAACCAGATCCTCTTCCGATGCTGACCACCAGGTGTAGATTGGTCCATATTCCTTCATTTCCTCAAAATACTCTAAAAAGCACAGACACAAACCGAAACACAAAAGACATATATAACTTCTTAATAAACACCATGACTGAGCAGAAGCTGTTAAAAATCACAACTCTGGCACAACGTTTGAACACAAAACTTTTCCTGATTCCATCAACAATGATTTGTGCAAACTAGCAGAGTAGAAAAAATGCTGGGCCTAGTATAAGGAAGATCTGGTTCAAACACTACCTCAGAAAGACATTTATAGCTTTGTGACCCCAGGCAGGTCACTTGACCACTATGACCCTCAAGATTCCTCAACCATAAAATAGGGATGATAATAGCACCTACCTCCCAGGGTTGTTGTGAGGATCAAACAAGATGATATTTGTAAAGTGTTTAACGCAATGCTAAATAAAATTTTCCCCCTTCCCTCCTTACTCCATTCCTTCCTTCCTTCCTTGAACATACTTTGCTAGAAATTTGAATCAGCATTCAATATATTTGGGGTTTTTTTTATTCTAAAAAAAATCTATACTTTCACAATCTAAAAATTATGAGTATAGGAACATTCACACAACACTATAGATTGAAGCCAGTTAAACACATGCTTTTTGAGCATTTCCTATATAAGTAAGGCCCACTAATACATACTTGGGATACAAAGATGAAAGACAACAGGGTACTTGCCTTTTAAGAGCTCACAATCTACTGAGATTTAGTGAGTTGTATGGAGGGGGAAGGGAGATATGATTATATACATAAATAAGTATAATATTTTAAGAGATGGCAAAATGGGAGGAAAGCTATGCAGACAAAGAATTCTAATAAAATGTATAGAAGAAATTTGTCTGAAAGCATGGACTATATGAAGAAAAGAAATATGAAATTAAAATGGAAAAAGTTGAAGTCAAATTATTTGTTATTGTTCAGTCATTTTCCAGTCACGTTCAACTCTTTGTGACTCCATTGGAGTTTTCTTGATATAGATACTGTAGTGGTTTGCCATTTTCTTTTCCAATTCATTTTACAGATGAGGAAACTGAAGCAAACAGGGTTAAGTGACTTGCCCAGGGTCACACTGATAATGTCTGAGGCTAGAATTTGACCTCGGGAAGAGGAGTCTTCCTGATTCCAAGCCCAGCATTCAATCCACCACACGACCTATTTCCCTTGAAGCCAAATTAGGGCTGGTCTTAAATGCCAGACTAAGAAACTTATATTTTACCCTATAAGCAACAGGGATCTACGGAAAAAAAGAATTTTTGCTAAAACCAGTCTAAGTATGCATTAATCTTATTTTTGTGAACTGATGCACTATAGTTTTCAAGTGTTTTAGTTCATTTTTCTGATAAGCATTAAGCCAAGAGGCTGTACTGTGAAACTGTGATAGAGGATAAATTAGACTCCTATTTTATCCCACTCAGTATTAATCAGTTTGACATGATTCCATAGGGGTAGTGATTATAAACTCTGATATTAGGCCTCAGAGCTATGAACTGCAGATTGTAAGTTCACTTGCTTAATCATAGGAAGCTAAGTAGAGGACCTCCTCTCTTGTTTCTCCTTGCAATGGTGATCAAGTCCAGCTTGGCAGAGGTGATTCAATGACACGTCAAGTCCCCCAGCTATTTTTGTTGCCCCTATGTTCCTTGTCACCCCTCTATTGCTCAACATGGGGAGATAACCATGAGCACTTGGCCAGTGAGTGACACTGGTTGCTAGTCTTCAGCATGCCTTTCTACCAGCCCACGGGTGTGCCAGTCAGCTTGGCAGGATCTCCTGAAAGGTCAAAATAGGTCTGTCAAGATCTGCTCATTAGCCTGTCTGTCAACCAATGGATTCTATATTCTGTGTAGACCCTCCTGGAGGGTCCATCCACCAATAAGACTCTGTATTTCTAATCTCTCCACCTGTGTTGTCTGGGTATCAAGCACTATAAAATTAAGGATTTAGAGGAAGGGGGCATCTCAGATCATGAGGAAGATCTAAGGTCCACTGCATTAGAGAGGGCCAGGGACCCTTTAATAAAGTGCCATTGTCTCAGAAGTCTACCTGAGTTTCTTTTATTGTAGGTTAGATGATTTTAGGATCCCACAAAACAGATGACCTTGGAGGCAATAAAACAAGGATTCCAATGCTGCCTCTAATACATACTGGCTAAGTGTTCCTGTGCAAGTCACTTGATTTTTCAGCGCCCTAGACCAGTGGTGTCACACTCAAAATAGAAAAGGGGCCTCTAATCCACAGGCAAAGATCCCTCTAGGCAGCATATTGACTTAGGTTTTAAATTGTTATATTTTCTATGTTTTATTGTATTTTTATTTATTTGGTTAAATATTTCCCAGTTACATTGTAATCTGGTTCCAGCTGTGTTCATGAGTACTATGAGACTCATGTGGCAGTCTGCATGTTTCACACTTCTGCTCTAAACAACATACAACAATAAGCTGAAAAACAAGTGTGGATACATATCCTGTATCTGTAGAGAAAGTTTCTATAGGAGTTCCCTACACAAAGAAATCAGGCTCAGAAGCACCTATCTCCCCCTCCCCGAAATGAAAAAAATATACATGTGTGTATGTGTGTGTGTGTATAAATTTAAAAAAAATTAAAGTCAACTAATTATTCCTTTAACCTGCCAACTCAGGCAAATAAAAACTTAAAGGGTCAACATAAAAACAGCCAATCTACAAACATACTGTAAGCAAGAAGGAGTACAACGAACCAAAGGATATTTTTTAATTCTGGCAAACAAACTTTTCCAAGATGCCCCCTATTATGATGATCTCCTTTGATGGCAACAATATCAGGTTTGTACTTTTTTTTTTAACCATGTAAACAATCCAGAAGGGAAATGAAGAAGAGATTTCCAAATTCAATAAGAATCAAAGAGGTGCCATGATATGATAGAAAAAGCAGGGATTTGGAGTCAAGGTCAGGGTTAGAATCCACTTTACCACATTCAACTGACCAATGTAACTTTGGGCAAATTCCTTCCCTTCTTTGAGTCTCAGTTTCCTCATCTGTAAGATGAGAATGTGGGACTAGGTGATATTTAAAGGGAACTTTTTCAACTCTAAACCTATATTCTAAATACTCTGATGTTAATGAAACATTTTAAGAAAATATTTTTTAAAAATAACTCTCTCAACCACTTATTCAGTTGTCAGGGAAGAACCATGGTTCTTTTTTTAATTGCACATTTGGTCCAAAGCATGTTCTCCTTAAAGTGATATTTCATTGACTCTTGTACCACTGGACAGGAAATGATTACCGCCAAGTAGACTGCTGTAGTTATCCTACTCAGAGTAATAATAAAAGCTTTATTAAAAAGAAATTTGAAATTTATGAAATTATTTCTAAATGAATATTTAATTCCTTTAAAAAAATTCTTTCTATGTAGTATCCCCATGAGGATCCTAACTATATCAAGACTTAGTTGGAAATTAGAAATAAAAATAAAACAAAACACTCAGTTCAGTATTTTTCAATCATGTCTGACTCCTTGCTATGCTGTTTGAGGTTCTTGACAAAGATGCTGCAGTAGCTTGCCATTTCCTTCTCCAGCTCATTTTACAGATGAGGACTTGAGGTAAACAGGGTTTAGCGATTTGCGCAGGGTCACACAGCTGCTAAGTATCTGAGACCAGTTTGAACTCATGAGGATGAATCTTCCTGATTCCAAGCCCAGTGCTCTATCTGTTTTGCCACCTAGCTTCCCACAATTCCTTTAGAGAATGCTAATTCCAAATGTTATCTTTAAGCCTTGTCAAATGAGGCATCACAGAACACAGACAAGATAGCTTTTGAAGAAAAGCTATCAGAAAACAAGGAGATTTTCAGGCCATAACTAAGAAACTTACCAATATTCCAATTTAAATCTCTAAAAACTTGTTAGCCTTTTGCAAACATGCAATAGCTTCAGAATCCCAGAAAAAAATAAACATTTACTTAAAAGTCAAGTTCACAAAGTATTACTCCCGTGCTTCACAATGTCATGAGAGTGACTTTATATTCCCAAAGACTACCTCTACCGAGTACAAGTTTTTAAAAGGTTCTAACATGTACAGTCATACTGTCTGAGAACCATCCTAGTTAAATATGGAGAGGTTCATCACCAATTTGCTCTCCCTTTAGTGATGAATTCACTGGCCATGACTAGAACACTAGTCTACAAAAAATTTAAGTTGAAGATCTCTCAAAACATAGTGGTGAAGTACATGGGGGAATGAGCAGACTGCCACACCTAGGAATATATGTAGGAGAATCAATGTTTGATGGCAAGGAAGTCATCAAAGAAATGTATGAATTAAAAAAAAATGGCTGATCACACAGAAAGAGTAAGAACTAACTCATTGAAAATCTGTGTGATTGATGTTACCCTAGCAATATGAAGAGAACTCATACGAGGCACCTAGCATGTCAGGTGGAACTCTTGTGGCAAAAATGATAGAACCTTCACGAGTTGCAAAGGGCGGTTATGATGTAGATGAATTGCAATCTACATCAATGGAGTTAATACCAACATTAGCGAGCTCACAGGTCCATTTCAATATTGAATAAAACTCAAATTTTAAATGAGAAATATGCATGGACTAGCCAAAGGGTAGTAGTATCAAATGATTACTCCACTGAATGCCCACTATCTAGGTAAATAAGACATGATTTTGAAATTTACCAAGCCTCTGCCTGCCCCCCCCCCCCACCATGTTATTTTCTCCTTCCATCTTTGCTTATGTCAACCTCTTCCTTCCATATATTTCTATTCTTGGTTTTCACTTCTCATCAACACTCCTTCCCTCTAAAATAATATAAGGACAACAGTAATAAGAAGTTAGCATTTATAAAGCTCCTTAAGGTTGGCAAACCATTTTCTATATGTTATTTCATTTGATTAATATGAAAATATAGTATGTTTTTACCTGTATAATTAGTTAACATTATATTCCCTATTATAAATTATCAACCATCTAAGTGGCATATTTTTAACAAAACATATGGCCACAAAACAGTTTAAACTGCCCTTTACTTCACTGTGGCAATTGATTTATTTTTTTTCTGGGACTCAATAGTTTGCTAAACAAATTAAATGCCTATGCAAAATTGCAGGAGGATATTTATTCTACCAAGAGGGTTTCTAATCACTTCAGAATTACACATTTATATATTCAAACAATCAATGAGTTAATTGTATATCACTTTCTTTACTCATTAAAACAGGTCAAAAAGATGTCTGCTTGGCAAAACTATCTGGCAACAAGCCTTGTTAGGTTTCTCAATGTATTTGAAAGTAGTCAACACTGTGGTTGGTTGGTTTGTTTGGTCATTTGTTTAATTGCTTGAAAATTTAGGGCTATCTCACACAAATCAAATCATTCACTATTTCTTTGGGTAGGATATGATCGCTATCTTGAAGTATCTGAAAAGCTGTCATGGGGGAAAAAGGAACTGGACTTTCTATTTGGCCTCAAAGAAGAAAATGGGAAGAAATTTCAGAGAATCATATTTGGGTTGAAGCAAAAACAAACAAACAAAAAAACCACCACCTTCCTAACAATTGGAGAAATCCATAAATGGAACAAGCTGTCTCAGAAACTAGTACTGCCCAGTAATGGGCTTCATCAAGTCAAGATGAATGATCATCAGTGAGATAGGTTATACAGGTACAGGCTGGGCTAGAAAATCTTTTTCTACTTGATATTATGGATGCCTTTGAGACGACTAAGTCATTGACAAGAGTTGTTCATCTTTACTTTTGTAAGTTTTATATTTTTCACATTCATCATACTGGTTTTCATAGTCAGACCTAGGCCTCTTTCCTTGGCTAAAGAATGTCTGAATTTCTCCTAGTCTCTGACCATGAAGTAGTTTGTCTCTTTGCCAAGGCCAACCCCTCTACATCTGAATTTGATCCCAACCCCTCTACATCTGAATTTGATCCCAACCCCTCTAATTTCTTCCAGTAGATCACAACCTCAATTTCCTCCAGTACATTGCAACTTCAATCATCACCTCCCCCTACCTCAGGAATTTTCAATTTCTCTCTATCCACCAGTGAATTCTCTACTGTTTCCAAACATATCCTGGTCTCCCTCATGTTAAAACAAACAAACAAAAACAATGGATCCCGCCATTCCCTAAGGGAACTATCATCCCATATCTTTCTTCTTTCTCAGTCAAACTCTAAGAAAAAGAAAAGAAAGAAGGAAAGAAAGAAGGAAAGGAAGGAAGAAAGAAGGGAAAGAAGGAAGAAAGGAAGTGAGAAAGAAGAGAAAGAAAGAAGAAAGAGAGAGAAAGAAGGGAAAGAAGAAAGGAAGGAAAGAAAGAAAGAGAAAAGAAAGAAAAAAGAAAGAGAAAAAGAAAGAGAGGAAGGCAGGAAGGCAGGCAGGAAGGCAGGAAGGAAAGAAAGAAAAAGGAAGAGAAAGAAAGAAAGAAAGAAAGGAGAGAAAGAAAGAAAGAGAGAAAGACAGAAAGAGAGAAAGAGAGAGAGAAAGAAGGAAAGAGAGAGAAAGAAAAATAAGAAAGAAAGAGAGAAAGAAAGAAAGAAAGAAAGAGGAAGAAGGAAGAAAGGAAGAAAGAAGGAAAGGAAGAAAGGAAGGAAGGAAAGACGTTTTAACTCCACACTCACTGCCTTTTTACATCCTTTCCTCTCATTCTTTTCCTACATTTATACAGTCTGTCTTCTGACCTCATCACTCACCTGAAACTCTTCTCTCCAAAGATTCCAACAATCACTCAATTGCCAAATCTGATGGTGCTTTCTCAGTCCACATCCTTCTTGGCAGATCTGTTGCATTGCAATCAGTCAAAAAGAATTTATTAAGTACTCCCTATGTGCCAAGCACTGTGCTAAGCACCAAGGATATGAAGAAAAGCAAAAATGTTGCCCCTGTTTTCTGAAAGTTCATATTCGAATGTGAGGTATAAATGTGAAAATATGTACAGACGAGTTCTGTAATGTTCTGAGGCGATCTCAGATGTAAGGCACTAGTCTTGTAAGAAATGAAGGGAACCAGGAGGTGAAGGTGAAGAAAGAAGGAATTCCAGGCACGAGCGACAGCCAGGCAAAAGGCGTAAACTCAGGAGATGAACTGTTATGTGGGAGGAGAAGCGAGGAGGCCAATGTTGTTAGATCATAGATTACACATAGAAGAGTAAAATGTACTAAGAAAGGTAGGATGGGACCAAATTGTGAAGGGCTTTACAAGCCAAACAGAGGATTTTATATTTGATACTGGATGTAACAGGGAGCTATTAGAATCCACTGGGTAGGATGGTGACATACATAGACCTGTCCTTTATGGAGATCACTTCAGTAGCTAAATGGAGTATAGACTGGAGTCAGGAGAAACCTGAAGCAAGGAAAATAAGCAAGTTATTGCAAAAGTCCAGGCATGAGAGGATGGAAGACTGTTCCTGAGTACTGGTTAGATGTTGTAAAGGTGGATATATGGAAAGAACATAAGAAAAGACCCCAGGATAACATCAAGGCTCTATGCTGGGTGACTGGGAGAACGATGGGATGCTCAATAGTAATAGGGGAGGGTTGGTGTAGAGGGGAAAAGATGATGAGAGTCTGCACCAATGTGGTGACTGTATGAGTACAAAGAAAAGGACTAACATGAGAGCTGTCTAGAAGATAGAAATGTCAGGACCCGACAACAGCATGGATATGTACAGTGAGTGCAAGATGATAACAAGATTGCACACCAAGGTGCCTAGGCTCTGCTTGACACTGTTGACAAAACTACCTTCCCGGACGCTTTCTCCTCAATGGGTTTTCATGATACTCTTTTGTCTTGGTTCTCATCTTACCTGTCTGACTCTTCTTTCTCCATCTCCTTAGCTGGCTCATCATCTATCACACTCCCAACCACTAGATGTTCCCCTAGGTTTTGTCCTAGACCCTCTTCTCTCTACATTCTCTTCCCTTAGTAGCCTCATCAGCTCCTCTGTATGGGTGTCTCAGTGTGTGTACAAACGTATAATGAATGTATACACACAAATATATGTATCATATATGAACACATACAACACATATGCCTAAGTACATACTCAGTAAGTGTTTTTTAGACTAATTACTTTTTTTTAATAAGAACTTTAAGGGAAAAAAAAAGCTAATCCTTAGTTTTAAAAAATACATGCTTTTCTTCAATTAAAAAAAAGAAAGGAAAAAAATCAGTGACAGTTCTAATAAGATTCCATAGGAGACAACCTAGCACAACAACAAACATAATCACCAAAACCAACTTATTTAATGATCTACAATGGAAAGAGCTAAGAGTCAAAGATTGGCAAGTTCACTTGATATCAGTGAACAGTAAGAATAAAAAATAAACATAACACCAATAAGGAGCTACTATTTATATAGGGCTTTAATGTTTGCAAAGTGATTTACATGTGATTTACATTTCATCTGAACCTCATAAACAATTACATGAGGTGCTATTATTATTCTCTTTACAGATGAAGAAACTAAGGCAGACAGAGAGGTTAACCAACTTTACCAGGTTCACTTAGCCAGTGACTGAAGCACAATTGGGAGGATGAAATAAGGTAACATGGGCACTATGCTTATTTTTTACCATAAAATGCCAAAATGAAAAAAAAAGTTCATCATAATTTCAATTTCAGAAGCATTCTGAAACTTGTATCTCTAAAGCTGCTCATAATTTAAAGTGGGATACATTAAGCTGAAAAAAATTAAAATCTCTTTTATCTGAATATGAAATAACCCATGCAGGCTGAAGGGACCATCTGGGATGACAATTTCCCACAGCTACAAAGAACAATAATTTCATCATTTTTAACGAAACCCAGTTTCACACTCTAAAGGCAAAGAACGCCCTTAAGTTTGAGATGGTGACACTCTGATATGTTAGATTGTACATGAACTTGCAAATCGGACGACGTTCTTACTATATATTTGGATTCAAATTTACAAGATCTATACCGACATCCAGTTTTCCTAGAATATATCTTGATAAAGAGTATGGCTTTCAAGGGATTATCTAAAACAGCTACCTGGGGCACATTTATATTCTATAAATACTTTTAAGTATTATCAAGGGATTCTAGGGAGCTTTCTGCAAGGCCATCCAATCTATGGATCGAGAATCTACACATTAAATGAAGACAAAAGAAAATGGCCAAATGATATAAACAGGTACAAACCAAGAAAGGTTGAGAGAGTACCTTCTGAGTTATCTTAATCTATCAGTATAGCAACTAAAATACCAGCATAATTAGAAGAAAATGAGTAACAGGAAAGGTGGAAATCACAGGATCATAGATGAAGAACCTGAAAGTTCATCTAGTCCAATTGTTTCATTTTACAAATGAAAAAATTATGGAACAGAAAGATTAAGGACTTGCACATAGAGATTCTAACAAGAGCCGGGATGTGACTATGTCCTGTGGCTTGGCCCAAATCCCAAATCCTTGAATCATTTGTGTCTCACCAGCACCTTACCCACCCAGGAACTCATTTTGAGCGACTCACTTATCTTGATAAGGCACATTTCACCATTGTTGCTTTTCAATCTTTTCAGTCACGTCCAACTCTTTGTGACTCCATTTGGGGTTTTCTTGGCAAAGATACTGGAGTGATTTGCCATTTCCTTCCCCAACATTTTACTACTGCTAGTTTTGTGCCTCTTCACAGAACATTAAGCATATTCATAACAGGTATACTACTAGAACAGTGTTCTCTGAGAAAATGCTACTTAAGATAATACGTACGTATAAAACTGATCAATATTTGATGATTCATACCTCTTAAGGATTCTTCACTTTACAAAAGATTAAGAAAATGTTCCTTTAAATAGCAAGCTTACCAGTGCATGTAAAATAACTTCATTTGAAAAAAAAAAACATGTATACCCAATGTTTCAGGAACAGAAAAGTAAGACCCACTTATAAAACATGCTTTTTCATATTGATCAAAGTGCTCTGTTTCTTTGCCCCTATAACTCAACTGATTAAGATATTATGCTTCCATTGAATAGGTATAGAAGGGGAAAGTTAAACTCTGTGAGAGATTAGCTTTTCCTGCCTAGGTACAACAAGGCAAAATTCTAGATTGTTTACTATTTCATCCACAAATTCCTTCCCAGGAGCAAGAATGAAAATGAATGAGAAGACACTGAAGCATTCTTTTTTCTTACCTTCAATTTGAGAGACTTCTTTATGTCCCTGCCATAATACAGGTTATCCCCCAAAGTCTTAGCAGTGCACTTTTAAGCTTTAATAGCTTCAAACCACAGTAAGACACTCGCAGCACCCTGTAATATTACCTTTGCCTCCTAACCTAACCCCCACCTCCCAGACACACACCCTTTCAGAAGAAGGGCTAAGTACTACTTATCACTTATCTTCCACATTGCCAACCACAGTGCTTTACATGTTTTAGATTCACCACAAATATCTGCTGAACTGAACTGGTACTAGTGAAGAGATTCACTTGATTTCACCTTATAAAAACAGAAGACTATGCTTTTTTCCTGTCCAAAAAATGCCAATGGAGCAAATCTTAATTGCCAAAGTTGAAGAAAATCTATTTTAAAAATAGCGAGAAAATTGGCTTGAAGAAAATGGGAAAAAGAGGCATAGAACTCATATCTGAGAGCTCACACATATCTTTCTGGGATTGAGCCCCCTGACTCATGCCACTGTCCATAGAATTACTAGAATATGTAGTGATTTTCACCTAGAAATTCAAGGTTCATTATATCTCATTTTCTCTAACTAAAATTCATTCTATCATAGATTTAGAGTTAGAAGAGAACTCAGAGGCCATCTAATTCAACTGCCTCATTTTATGAATGACAAAATGGAAATTTAGGAGGATAAATAACTAGCCCAACATGGCACTGGGGTTTGAAGACTTGAACCAAGGTCCTTGACTCCAAAGTCAATCTTCTTATCATTCTGCCTTCTCAAGATTTGGGGAATATAAAGGCAAAAATGCAACAGTTTCAGTGCTCAAGAAATTTCCATGGCACAGGCAAGAAGGGAAGATGTGAAGGGCAACACTTATAGATAAGCAAAATGCATGTGTGTGTGTGTGTCTATAGTAATTTGGGACTGGTAGGGAAGAAAGGGGAGTACTAATAACTGGGGATATCAGGAAAGTATAGATTGAACCTTAAGAAGAATGCAGAGTTAAGGAAAGAGATTACTCTAGGCATGGGAGAGAGCCAAAGCAAAAAAAAAAGGAAGGAGATGGAACTTTATGTACACTTAACAAGCAGGTCAGTTTTTCTAGAAGACAAGAGTTTGTGAAATAGAGTAATACGAATCAGTCTACAAAGAGATCAATTATGAAGGAATTTAAGCCAAAGAGGTTTCTGTTTTATCTTATAGACACTGGAGTTTCTTGACCAGGAGAGGGAAATGGTGAAATCCAAATTTCAAGAATACTAATTTGGCCATTGTGTGGAGGATAAACTGGAGACCTGAAGAGGGCTGAAGCAGGGAAATGTATTAGGAGGTTATTGAAACAGTCTAAAAGAAAGATGATAAGGGCCAGAAGTAGCGTAGTAACTGTTTGACTAGTAAGGAAAGGGAAATGAGAGATGCTGTGGGGAAATGAAGAGACTGGGATACTTTTCAATCCATAGGATACCAGGTATTAATCTTAATAACCTATCATCTGAATTCAAACCCGAAGTCTTCACTCCTTTTTGTCATCTTGTCTTCCTGTGTAAGATAGCTAGTACCACTTGTTAGTAATCAGACCCTGAAAACAGATGTACAATAGAGATGGAGAGATATGCCTACAGATCAGGAATTAGCTTTGTAAAGGACTAAGTTTTTGTTTTAAAACAAGAAATTTTAAGTGAAATTCTAATTTTAAAATATATATCTTAAAACAGCAAATGTATGATTAAAATGTACAAAAAGAAAGATTAAGGTCAGTAGTTTTACATACCCTTTTCTTCCTTGTAAATTCTATGAGATATTTTGTCTATTAAGTTTATCTCCTGGCTAAATGTTCCCATATAATCATTCATTTCAGTGAACTCCTCTGGACGGTTTTTAACTCCTCTCACTGAGGATGCTACAGCTCTGACTGTCTGCCCCATCCTGCTAAGCAATCCAGGACCTTGTTTCTTGTGTGAAGAGAGTTCCTAAAAATAAAACACAAAATAATGAAAGTGAAGTAGATAACAGTAGTAGTAGTGGTGGCGGTGGTGGTGGTGGTATAAATTTCAAGACTTAAAACACACACATACATGCACAATGAAGGAGAGAAATAGAGATTATAAATATAATGGTACGCAGTTTATAATACATAGTACAACATTTGGGGGTTTTTAGAGCTTGCTACAGAAAGATAAATTTAAATATTTTTCCAAGTGTTTCTTTCTTCCTTTCTTCCTAATTTCCTTCTTTCCTTCTCTTCTTTTTCTCTTTCTTTCTTCCTTTCTTCCTTTTTTTCTCTTACTGCTTCAAATTCCATTTTAAATGATTGCACAAAAATATATTAGCCACAAATAGTGAAACAGGAGGGGGGGAGGACAACTAACGACCAATAAAAGAACGGGTTTTATGTAGGGATTATGTGTTTGTGTCTAGACCTGTGATTTCATTGATATGGGGAGCTTTTGATATGGATGGCTTCATCATTGCAGCGCATCAACTGTCATTTATAACGAGCAATAAAAAATTCACAAATAACAGCCAGACCTTTAAATAACAGTGATCTGTACCATTTCTGTGCCTAAGTTCCATTCTGGTTTTAATTTAGGAATTGACACAGCCTCTTACTGATCATTAGGGTATTTAGTGAGTTATCGCTAATAAAACATGGTTGGTCTTCCAGCACTACAGTAATTCTAATTGCAACACACACCATTTTTTCCACTGCAATACATAACCAAAAAGAAACTCCAAAGAACAGGAGTAATGGGCATCATCAAAGAATTCTTTGAAAGGAAGAAAAGATGGGCTGGTCACATGGCAAGACAGAGATGAGAAGTAGATATCCAGAGTGCTCCAGAGGTAACCTCATGATGTCAAAAGAAGGCAAGCAGAGTCTCCAGTGCATTGGGTGGCCCTCCTGTGGTAAACTTTTGGGAGAACACAGACCAGAGTCAGACAAGACGGGATGGTGATCTTAATCACTGGAAAGAACTTATTTAATCAGATCAGAGATCCACTTCCATACATTAGCAAGATACCAAAGCTTTGGCTATGTGAGCCGATTCAAGGTGGATAATTGTGGATTTGGCAAGCAGAAGAAATACTCAAATGATATTCAGGTTTATGGCATCAACAATATATCATAAACATAAATACTTTGCCAGGACCCTTTTGGTTTTATTTCTGGTCTTATATCCTGCATCCTGAACAGTGTTTGGCAAACAGAAGCCACTTAATAAATGATTGTTGGATAAATGCTTCGAATCATAAGGAACAGTATAGGTCTTTTGAAGCATAGAATTTGGGTCAAATATGAATTGAAGAGACATAGCTACAAATGAGAATGGATTTTGAAAATAGTGATACTAACTGTATTATGTATAGATGATAGGCAACTTGGGCATTGCCTTAAAAATAAAAAGGGAAAGGAAAGGTAAATCAAAAAAAAATTTTTTTCCTGCAGTTTTCCAAACTCTACTTATCCTTTCCTCTCTCTTATCTATGTATTAAAAATAGCTGACTCAATCCATGGCAGCTACCTTTTGATAGTCCAAATTTCCAAGGTACAAGAGATATCTGTAGCCATTTAGTTTAGCCCATAATTGTGTAGGAATGCCCCCTAAAAACATTTACAATAAATGGCAGCACAGTCCTTGATTAAAGCCTGCTTTAATCTACCATTGTTCAAGGAAGCCCATTTCTATTGCACTTTTTGGCAGCTTTAACTTCAAAAAAGTAATTATTTACATTTTCAGCCAAAATTTCATGCCTCTGTTCCTTCTATCCATTGCCCATAGTATGGCTCCCGGGAGCAAGCAGAAAAATTCTAACTTCTTCTTCTAAATGACAGCCTTTCAAAATCTTGAAGACAACTATCTCATCTCTTCTAAGTTTTCTCCCCTTCAGCCTAAACATACACAATTATATCTAACAATTCTTATAGATCATGATCTCAACGACCTTAACCATCCCAATTGCTACTCTCTGAACTATCTTTCCTAAAATATAGTGGCTGGAATAAAATACTCTTGGAGTGTTCTGATGAAAAGAGTAAACAAGGGAGATTCTCACCCTCCTCACAATTCTGGACACTATGGCAGCTAGGTGGTGTAACAGATAAGAGCGCTGGGCTTAGAATCAGGAAGATATCTTCCTCAGTTCAAATCTGGCCTCAGATGCTTACTAGCTGTGTGACCCTGGGCAAGTCACTTAACCCTATTTGCCTCAGTTTCCTCCTCAGTAAAATGAGGCAGAGAAGGAAACAGCAAACCACTACTATATCTTTGCCAAGAAAACCCCAAAATGGAGTCACCAAGAGTCGGACACAGCTGAAACAGTTGAAAAATAACAACAACAAATATCTTTTTTACCAACTACTACTTCTGGGGTTACCACGTCATTTTGTTGACTTATACTGAGCTTGTAAGCTATTAAAACTCTTTTTTAAAATAAAGTTATATCTAGCTAAGCAGCCTCCATTCTCTACCAGTATAAGTCACTTTAGAACCCACCATCAAATTCCTTGTGCTTTTTCTATTACTAATTTTTTGATGTCTTTAACCTTATTTCTCTTTCTCTAGTGCATACAAAGTAGCTGAACTATATAACAAAGGATTATAAGAAAATGGTGGTACACTAGTATCTAGATTCCGCACAAATAACCTCAGTGAAGTTCTAAAAATGCACTAGAAAGAATGGTAATTAATGAAGGCTGCACAAAAAAAAAGTCCCAGAATCCTGGAGAAGCATGGAACAGTGAGAATCTAGGGTTGTTGGAAGGCCAAATGTGAAGTAGTCTGATCCTGTAGCCAGAGCAGGGCTCAGCATAGGCAGTCCCAGAGCTCCATCTGTGGTGAAAGTCAAGGCCAGACCAGCATTCCAGCAACCTGGGCCCAAACCAGAACATGGGACAAGGCAAGACAAACCCTACAGGAGACAGAGACTAGTTTTAGGCACTAAACTCAGGATCTAGCAAGATCTACATACTCCACAGAAGAACACAGGAAAGGAGTGTGAATGAAACACAAGGCTCCAGTCTGGAAAATGTGGCTAGAGATACGAGTAAACCAAAAGAAAAAAATTCCAAACATAACGAAAAAATAACCCCACAACAAGCGCAAACAGAGAAAAGAAAGTCTTAACCCCAAGGACTACCAGAGTATCCAGGGAAAAAATAATACAAAAGATGCAAACTGGAATAGCTAGCTAGGAAAGAGGCCATGGAAAATCAAGACTTTAGAACAGACAGTGGTAAATCTTACCCCCGAATTGAAAAATAGAATGGGCCAAATAAAAGAAATATTAAATAGAAGACAAAAATCAAAAGATTTGGGGCAGGGGGAGGAAACAGAAGGAAATGAAGGCATACAGAATAAAAAAACAACTGACCTGGAAAATAGATCAAGGAGAGATAATCTAAGGATCTTGGACTACAGCTGGCTCACCAGAGTCAGGAATACAATCCCTGGCCATGGAATGGAATAGCATTAACTGGTCAAGACAAGTATTAAATTTATGATCTTGGTCTTATTAACACCATATTTTACCACCAACTTTCCTTTCAAACCCCTACAATGTCTTCACGTCACTTTCAAAATTATGAATCACTGTTTTCCTGTGAACTTCTGTGCTGGCAGCCTTATAGAGCAGAACATCTGGTTTTGGGCTCTAAGTTCTTCCTCTTTAATAGGAGAACAAGAACTACTACTTAACTATCCTGGAAAGAAAAGATGGGAATTAACAACTCATTTTTGTTATTTTGTCATGTCAGGCATGTTCAACTCTTTGTGACCTCATTTGGGGTTATCTTGGTAAAGTAGTTTGCCACTTCCTTCTCCAGCTCATTTTATAGATGAGGAAACTGAGGCGAATATGGTTAAATGACCTGCCCAGGGTCTCACAGCTAGTAAGTGTCTGAAGCCAGATTTGAATTCAGGTCTTCCTGACTCTGGGCCCAGTGCTCCATCCACTGAGCTACCAAGCTGCCCCCAAAACTCATTAGAAGTGTCTAAATTGTTTTGTCAAAGAAAAGGCCATAAAAGCATCAAACACTGGATTCCTCAGAGGCAGTGTAAAAAAAGTAGCTAGTTTGTTATACTTGGGGTGACAATGTCCTAGGTTTGCACTGAACAGCAATGTCACCATGGGAAAGTCATGTGATCTCGCTGAGCCTTTGTTTCAGAAATTATAATATATAATTATACCTATACCTATATACCTATATTAAAGAAAATACTGGAAGAAGAGACCCAGGGTTTGAATCAAGCCTCAGCCATCTACTAACTACCTAAAACATTAAACAAGTCACCTAAACTCTCTGTGACACCATTTCCTCTAACATAAAAGAAGAATTGATAAATGTCTTATATTCAAGAAACAGGGAACTAACATAAATATAGAAGTTTAAAGACCTTTTCCTAATAGAAGAGTGAACAAAGGATTTGAATAGAGGATTGATAAAAAGAATTGCAAACTATTAATAACCATATGAAAGAATGCTCCAGATTATTAATATTAAGAAGAATGTAACTGAAATCATGGAGATTTCAAATGACTTGCAGAAAGTTGATAAAGACAATAAAATGGGAAGTCAGTGCTGGAATGAGTTGCAGAAATACAGATTAACTAAGGAGCTGTAGAAAGACAGAAATACTAATGCAGCTTTTGTAGAGCTCTGAACTGGTCCAATCATTGCATAAAGCAATTTAGAAAGATATTTAGGCATACACCCCTTAAGAAGGTCAAATAAAGAAAGAAAAGACCCTTTACAATAGCATTTTTTTTGGTAGCAGCAAAGAACTGGAAACAGAGTAGATATCTATCAATTACAAAATGGTTAAATAAGCTGGGGTACATGAGTGTAATAGGAATATCACCATGACATAAGAAATAATGAACATGATGAATATAGAGAAGTATGGGAAGAGTTATGTGAACAGATACAAAGTTAAGTATGCAGAACCAGGAAAACAGAATATATACAATGATCACACCAATGCAAATGGAAAACAAAACAAATGAAAATGAAGGCTATGAATTAGAATGACCAAGCTTTTATAAAGAAGGTGGGGTAGTTGGGGTATTATAATGGCTTGATTAGTTGATGTGTTACTTTTACTAAACTGTTTCCTATAAAGGATAGATCCCCAAAAGGAGTTAGAGGAGGGATATGTTGAGGAAATAATTAAAAAAAAAGATATCATTTTTTAAATGATAAAGGTTGGACTGGATGACTTCCAAAGTGCCTTCTCACTGTATATCTTTGATATTATGATTTTAACAACAGGAGCACTCCTCAACCAGACAACACATTCATCTATCAGTGCTTAAGAATGATTTGTTAGCATTACTAGTGCTTATTGTTTTAGGCAGCACATATGACTACTGGCCAGCTTCTTGAGTAACTGTGTCTTAGATAGTTTCTAAGGGTGCAACATAGACCTGGATTTAGGCTATGATATCATCTCAAAAATATAACAAGGCCATCCAGATATCAAGATTATTTGGTTTTTAATAGATTAGCCTAACCAGTAACAGGCATAAAAATATATAAAACTGCAACGTCAAGAAATGAAGTACATAATCCTTTAAATAACTCATCTGTTGATCTAAAACTAATAACAAAAATATAGCAAAGAAAAAGGTGCTGCACTACTCTGTTATGAAAAAAAGATAATAATTCATCATAGAACTTTAAGAACACCTTACATCAATTCTGTGACAGTATTATATAGGAATTATTAATCCAATTTCACAGATGAAGAAACTTAGGATTTCAGAGGGTAAATGACATACCCAAGGTCATACAGCTAGGAAGTGCCTAAGGCAAGATCATCTAATTAAGTTTGAATGTCTAAGAACCCTGCGGGAGAAAGTATCCTTTGGTTGTCTTTTTGATGCCTTTCAAAGAGATAAGGTGTTCAGGTGAATTGATAGACACCATCACATTCTGATTCTCAAAGATGCCAAGAAAGAGAAGATTTTTTTTAAAGGCCTGAATATTTATTCAACACAGGCAAAGAACCTGAATTTTTAAAAATCATCTTCAAAGAGAAAAAGAGAATTGTATGTGGGAGGAGATACATGGTTACAAATAAAACAAAAACCTTAAGGTTTTTTGGTACTTTTCGAATTAATGCAGGCTCCTATCTAAAGGACATTTACTCATGTTAAAAAAAAAAAAAACACTTCATCTTCACTCATTCAATAGAGAACAATGCTCCCTAAAAAAAAAAAATTAGTATAAATAGCAAGAACAAAGTCAATACAGCATTGAAATGTCTAAGAATAATAGAACTGAAAATCAAAGATTTTTACCCAGGCTTGTGCAGTAAGAAACACTTTGAAGTCTTCATTAAAAGTTAAAGTTGGGTGATCAGCAATTCGATTTAAGAATTTATGCAGTGCCTTTCTTCGAGTCTCAATGAAGTCATCATTAAACCGTTCCACCATGCCTTTCATTATGAATTTTTCTGGCAAAGGCTAAGAAAGCAAAGCATAACAAGGCATTACCCAGAGTAGGTGGCAGACGGTGTACCAACAGTCTCAGTGCAGTTTTAAGTTATTAAAGCTTAACTTTGTACAACTGTAAATGACTTTAGAATCCATCTGGTTGTAAACTCCTTGTTCTGTAGAAAATAAAAAGGAGGTCCAGAGAGGTTATGCAATGTAATGGGGTGATATGGTCAAATAGATAAAGTACTAGACTTTGAGTCAAGACATGGGTTTAAATACTGCTTCTGACACTTATTAGCTAAATGACCCTGAGTAAATTACTTACCTTCTCTTGTGTCTCAGTTTCCTCATCCATAAAATGAAGTTGTACTAGATAGTCTCTAAGGTCCCTTCCATTTCTAAATCTATGATTCTATTATCCTAACTGACCTTCTCACAACACACAGTATATATTCATATTTTTTATCACCGGATCCTGATATAGAGTAGGTGTTTAATAAATGTTTAATGATTGACTGAAGTAGAAGACCCAGGATTTGAATCCAAAATGATCTGACAAGCTTGATGATGCAGCTGTCTATAGAAAAAATGATCTTTAAAAAATGATATAATGGTACAGCTTGAAGTAGAAAGTAATAACACAGGATGGGCACAATGTAAAAAAAAAAATCAGTACTCTAAGGAAGTCTTGATTGTTTGTTTGTTTTGAAAAGGCAAATCATTCTCAAAATATAACCGAGCTAATTTTCAAGGCCTGAAATGAAGTTTTAAAAATAATAAAGTTTTTTTGTTTTTATTTAGTGTGCGGAAGAAGGGGTTGGAAACTGTGCATTCATCTACGTGAGCAATCCCCACTGTGAAAAATTCTTCAATCAAGGCAAACTGGCAACCTGTCTGTAACCTACAGTCCTAAAGAGTTGCCAGGATCACTGGTAGCTTAGATGACTTCACAGCATCACCCAGTAGGTATGTATCAGAGGCAAGGCTTGAAGCCAGTCAACTCCATGGCCATCGCTCTATCTACTATACCAGAGGTATCAAACTCATAGCCTGAGATTAAAATAAAGTTGAGAAGGGTTTAACAATATATATAAAAATATGATACAACTTAGGTAATGTTAATTTGTGGTTTTCTAAGTCACTATGTAGCATGTAGGGATCCAGGTTCTATTTCAGTTTGATACCATATATTATACTATGTTATCTCTCATGCGTTAAAGGTTTACAAGGAAAAAATAGTTATTGCAGCCTGAAAAACTAATAAGCTTACAGGAATAATGAGGGTGGGATGTGCTTCTTCCAGTTTTCCCTTTAACCAAAGGAAATCTTGGTAACGTCTTCGAACTTCAAATTCACTAGAATCAAACTCACCCCGGGATGTCTGAAGAAAAAAAAAAGACAGAATAAGTAATTCAAGATGGATGGTATTTGTTTATTATTTAGGACATGCTGGAATAAATCTGAGCCTGGAAAGAAAATTAACAAATACTAATTATTTTGTTTGTCAACTTGTATATTATTTTGGTGCAGTGAAGTATCTGCTCATATGGCAGATGAAACAAAGCAAATTTGATGTCCTTCCTGAGAAAAAGCAAGCATCTATCTAAAATTCCTTTAGCTTTGAAAATCAAAGCTGAAAAAACTGTCTTAAACAGCCATCTGTCAACCATAAAATTTTATAAAATCATTATATTGGGCATGCTTTTCCCCCTAACATATATGGTATGCTCTGAATATAATGTCTAAAATTACCACTTTTCACCAACTAATTAAAAATCAAAATTGGAGGAAGATTTTTTTGTTTTCCTTTTTATTATAGTCTGGTGAAGACTCTGACCTTAATTGCAAAGAAGCATTTCCCAGGAATGTGCTCAAATGAATTCCTTTCCTACAACGTGCTGATAGTATGTGAAAGCTCTGGCATCTTGCATAGTGGTCCAACCATCATTGAATACTACAAAAATATTATTTGACTCAAAAAGAAAAATTCACTATTGTTTCCAGGGTATTTTCCTAAGATATGAATTTGTGTCTTGCAGCAGAAATTAATGACATTAAGGCAAATATTTTCACAAAGAAGGAAGTGTCGATTTAGAGTGACTGGCAAGATAATAAAAACTGAGATGGTCCCAAGCCAAATAAAAACAAAAATTCCCTAATTAAAAAATGTGAAGAATAATATTTATCATGCCTCCCAAGAGCTCGCTTCTGCGCTCGCTCTCTCTCTCTCTCTCACACATACACACACACACACACACATACACACACACACACAGAAAGAGAGAGAGAGAGTAGTCTTTTGGAAAAAAGTTCTGTAGGTAGTATTTCCTCCCCCTACGTGTACTGAAATCTGAGGGAAAAGATTTTATGACAGTAATGTCATTGTTGAGATTTTTTCTGGAGGAGTAATGGTAGGATGAAACATTGTTAAATTCCTTAAAAACAATTTAGCATGTACATTTCACACATTGGATACGTCTATCACATATACTGATTAAATCTGCAATTTTCTATGAGTTATAAAATGCAGAATTAATTGTCATAAAGTGAGGATCCGAAAACTATTAATGCCAAGAGGTTACTCTTTTGAAAATGACTCTTCAAACAATACACACTGTCAAGATATTTCCTTTTGCAATGCACGACAAGGGAACAATGTGATCTCCCAATTTCAAAAACATAATCCATAGAAAATGGTGCAAAAATTTCACTATTGAATAAACACAGAGAAATTGATTAAGTATTAAAAAATAAGAAATTATATATATGGAACACTGTTAAGTAATTTAATAACACGTATGCTGGTTGGGTTGTGTACTTCCCCCACAATTTCTAACCCTAGAAATGGAAATTAAAATTATCTAGGTCCTACAAAAACAGGCAATATAAGAATAATCCCTTTTGCTTTATCTATTCTGAAAGCTCAATTTTATATTTCATCTCAAAGAACTATGTGCTGATTTCATTCTACATAGTATTATAGTTATTTATGTGAATCCCATATCCCCTTTTGGTTTTGTGCTGTTTTGAGGTCACGGGATATGTATCTTCCCTAAAACTTAGCATAGGGAATTACACAAAGTAATCACTTAACAAATTGCTTTTAAATTGAAATGAAGTGGATTTTTATTTTAATATATAATTCAAAAGGAGAGTGAGGTAGTGTTGTGAATAAAGCACCAAGTTTGGAGAAAAGAAAACTCATTTTCCTGAGTTCAGATCTGGCCTCAGACATGTCCTAGCTGTGTGACCCTGGGCAAGTCACTTAACCCTGTTTGCCTCCATTTCCTTAGGAAATGGTAAACCACTCCAGTATCTTTGCCAAGAAAATAGGGTCATAAAGAGTCAGACAGCACTGAAAACCAACTGACCAACAAGAATAAAGTAGTTCAAGCTTAAAAGAACAACTTCCTCCCCCTCCCATTTTTTAATCTGTCAGGAGCTTGGACTCTTCGTGCACACTTTTAGCCTACACAAACCTGAGACTAAATACCAAGTTGTTAAGCCTCTGGCCACCTCTTCTGCTTTGTGTCTTTTTCCAAGAGAACAGGGGACCAAACAGTGATCCTAAAAAGCTATTTCTAACTTTGGCAGTAACCTTATAAGTTTTTTTTTTCCAAGATCACAGGTGACCAAAAAGTGATCTTGAGATGGTTATTTCAAATGCATTTGTGAGATTAAGAGTTCCTAAGATCAATTGAGATAATATTTGTAAACCACAGCACAGTACTTGGCACACAGTAGGTACTTAATAAATACATAATCCCAATGCTATCTACATTGAAAAAGAACTATGGAGTCTGAATGCAGATAGAAGCATACTATTTTCTCTTTCTCTTTCTTTGTTTTTTTTTTCTTGTGGATTTTCCCTTTTGTTCTGATTCTTCTTTCACAACATGACTAATGTGGAAATGTTAATATGATTATACACGTATAATCAGATTGCATACCATCTTGGGGAGGGGGGAGAGGAGAGAAGGGGAAAAAATTTAGAACTCAAAATCTTACTAAAAGTAAATAAATTTAATTTTTAAAAAATAATTGCATATTCCCTTCTAGGGAATGGTCTAGATGTTAGCTGCCAAACAGGGGCTGGCCCCTACAACAACTTTTGGAGGCAAAGACCACTATCATAATACTAAACCCAATCCACGCTCTGACTTGCCAGATGACAAAGACCTGGAATAAGTTTCATAGACGATACAGAACTATAGTGAAATTGAAATGCATGTTCAGCAATGCCAAGAAATGTTTCATGTCTTAAGTATCACCCCAATCCCTGAGAGTACAATAGGAGTACAATAGGGTCACTGCACCATGCTGTAATTATCTGTCAGTATGCACTCACAAGTCCTTTGTGATTTAAGCATTTCTTTTGTGGTAGAGAAAACAGATGTTTTCTACATGACCTACTTTGTACACTGAGTACCTTTGTAGAGTGACCCTATTATTCCTTTTGGGGGAGTCAAAATTTGGCTTTAAGAGCTTGAGGCATAATGAGCTACCGAGCATAAGAAGAGCCTGACTCCCCTCTTTCAGGTCAGGATCCCCCCAGATTGAATGCAGTCCACATGATCTCTGATACAGAATCTTTTAAGGGGAAAAGGTGCACTTTCCCCAGGCCTCTGGGGCACAGTACATTTGTTAATTCTTTACGCCCCTATATGTGTTCTTGAAAAGATCTCCATAGTCAGGTCAATTATAGCCTAGGTGGGATATATTCAGTATTCTAAAAAGCACTTGGTTCTCTAAGGGAGCGAGGGCAGGGACTATTGGTTCAAATTCAGATTCCTCCAACATCTCTGGGGACTACTTTTATTAGAACATCTATCATATAGGGGTATACGTGTCTGTGTTTTGTGTGTGTGTGGACAGAGAGAGACAGAGACAGAGAGAAAGAGAGAGAGAGAGAGAGAGAGAGAGAGAGAGAGAGAGAAGGAGGGAGAGAGGGAGTGGGAGAGAGAAAGAGGGAGGGAAGAAGAGAGAGGGTGGAAGAGAGAGAGAGAGAGAGAGAGAGAGGGAGAGAGAAGTCTGTTAGAGAAATCAGGAAGACTTCAGGCTCATGACCTGCCTCTGATACTTGCTAGCTGTGAAACAAATGAGTGACATAAACTGTACTCTCTCCTCAACCATCTCTTAGAATTCTTCATTTCCATCAAAGCTAAGCTCAAGCTCCATCTTTTAAATAAGAGATTTTCTCATCTCCCATGCAGCTATTGCCACCCCCCAAGTATCTTTTATATATTTAATATGTACTTTATATAGTTTGTAGAAGTTGTCTCTACCAATATAGAATGTAGCCTCCTTCATGGTGGAGGTTGTGTCACCTTTGTATTACTAGTATAGCTCTTGACACATTTTTTACCAGACTTGTCATTTCATTGGTATAGACCAGTGGTGTCATATTCAACTAGAAACCAGGGGTAATGATCCCTGCAGGCCACATATTGACTTAATATTAAAATATTCTATCTGTCTTTTGTTGTATTTTTCATTTATTTTGTTAACTATTTCCCAATTACATTTTAATCTGGTTTGAGCCACATCTGAATTAGGTCTTCACACATTTTGACACATTTTGTATATAGATCATCACTTTCTCTGCCGAGGTCACTGAGTGGTTAAAGTGACTTTCACAAGGTCACATAGCCAGTGTGCGTGTCAAAGATAGGACTTGAATCTATGACATCCTTACTTCAAGGTCAATTCTCTAGCCCCTATTCCACAATATCTGACATACAGTTGGTGTTTAATAAATGCTTATGGGTTGTCTGGTTGAAGATGGGCAAGTCATTTTACCTGTTAGTGTCATAGGCAACTCTCTAAGACTACAAGTTTTAGAAAGGATGTCAATTTTCAATGGTAGCAGGAGTCTCCTTATAGCAAGCATCTCACAATAATGAAATTATAGATCTAGATAATTTTTTAAAAACTCATGCATGCATACATGTGTATATATATGATCATAAATATAATGTAATATATATAATTATGTTTCAATACTTTTATTGTTCAGTCATTTCAGTCATGTCCAAACCTTCATGACTCCATATAATGTTTTCTCGGTTTGTCATTTTACAGATGAGAAAACTGAGGCAAATAAACTTAAGTGTCTTGCCGAGGGTCATATAGCTAGTCTAAGGCCAGATTTGAACTTAAGTCTTCCTGACTCCTGGGCTGGCACTTTATCCACTGTGCCATCTATCTGCCTACTTTAGGGGTCAACAAATTCATTGATGTAGGCGCTGCAATCAATGACACAGACTTTAGCATCTCTACAACTTGGTAATATGCCTTTGAGAGCCGTTGTAATTAAAAATTTTCTTCTCGCTGGAGCTAAGATGATGAAAAATATCTCCAAACTTAATGTTGTCTAAGAGACCTGTGATTGTTCTTGGGGTAAAGTCAAAGCAAGAGCCAAAAAAAGAAAAACAGAGACACAGTATGTAACAGCAGCATGAGAAGATAATGGGACGGATTAAAGACACTGAAATAAATCAGCAACCAAAAAGTACTGATCAAGCTCTTATCACATGTCAGGCACTGTGTGATATGCTGCAGATACAAATAAGGTAGAAAAAAAAACAGACTGCCCTCAAGGAGCTCACATTCTAATGAGGGAGACAATATGCAAACAACTATGCGAATAAAAATCAAATACAGCGTAATGGGTGCAGGTAATCTTAGAACAAAGGCACTAATGGGAGGAGAAGGGGGCAGTGAGACAACTCTGTGTGTATGTGTGTGTGTATATATGTACGTGTATATATAATATATACATATACCTATGCATGCATATACATATACCTTATACACACACACACACACACACACACACACACACACACAAATTCTATGAACTTCTGTTACTTTATTTTCTTGAAAAAAGCTTTGCCCTAGGAAGTCAAAAGTAAACTCTGTTCCCATCTCTTAACTTGGGCAATTCAGGTAAACTTTCCATACAATTCAGTTTCTATGCCTATAAAAATGAGGGCATTAGCAACTACCTCTACTTTGTGAGGACCAGTCAAATCTTTAAAAGTGCTTCAGAATATATGTTAGTATATGAACTTGATAAATGCTTAACGCATAGTTTTGCAGTGTTTTGTCCCTGAACACTAAAGCCATTTTTTATGAAGGGTGTTGTTGTAATGTTATAAACTGAAAGAAAAAAAACAACAACTATATACTTGTCATTAGAGACTGGGCACAACTGCTTTAAAATGGATCCCTTTGTATTGGAGTTTCAACAGTGTATTCGAATTTAACCAAACTCTTAGGAAGCAGCTGGTGGACAGAAGAGAAAATCTGAGTTGTACAAAATGCTCGACAGTGATGAGCAATTCATTGCTAAATCCTGCCAAGATTCCGAAATGCCAAGTGTCAAATCAAGTGGAAGTACTGTTAAATTTTCAAAGAAAATGCTTTGGATGGAAGAAGAGAGCTCATAAAGGGGTTACCTTAGTTGTAACTCTGTAGGTGATGAACGTTTCAATCGTAGTAATGTGGCTTTCGGGATCATCAACTGTAATGAAAAGATCCTTCGAGTCTGGCTCATCTTCAAACTTGTATTGGTTTATCATGGATAAAGGGGATGTCGGCATCAAAGGACTAAAAGAGTTCATGTCCGTCAGGGAGGCATCCTAAGGAAGAAATCATTGGAAGATAGGATTACCCATGGAAAATTCTTCTATTTCTGTGACTCCTAAACACCAACCATGTTAATGTAAAATGACACATATATTAATACAGTAAACTGGAGCAAATTCTACAAACTGCAAAGTAGTGCTATCTTCTTTATACAAAGATGAAGACCAATTGGAAATGCATTGTTGAGCCATGTACAGTAGTGGTAATGATGTATGCTGACCCAGCCACACTCCCTTACCTGGTATCCCCTTGTGACCAATGGCATGTTTCTGGAGATATCTGGACAGGATCCATGGTGTATATATAGCCTGTGGCCAGAGGTGGGAACCTGCAGCCTCGGGGCCCCATCTAATTTATTCTGTGAAGTTTGGATTCAGTCAAAGGGCTGCACTTGAGGACCTAGAGGACCACACGTGCCCTCAAGGCCACAGGTTCCTCCCCAACCCTCCTCCATCTATGGAGATGAAATGTACTATAGATAACTAATACACAAAGAGGTGAATCTAAAACCCTGGCTTAACAACCAGCTGCAAATCAAAGAGTAGATATACAATAAGCAGCTTATAAACACTGTGGTCCCAGGGAAAGAACACTAGGCTATAAAGAGTTGAGCAGATCTGACAATAGATGCCTGACTTTGGTCAAGTCACAGCCTGGGAGGGGTGGGGGCGAGGGAGGGAGGATGTCAGTTTCCTCATTTTTAAAAATATAGGCTTAAACTGGGACCTGGATGCCCAAAGTGAGTCCTGTTTGAGGGCTAACTTGAGGTCTGCCTGACCCTGGGGTATAGCCTGAAATTTTGAGCAAAAGTCATTTTTCTCTAAGTGGTATACATGAACTAGCTATTACTACTGTGAAACTGATAGCTGTTTGGTCAAGGTTAGAAGATTTAGATCAATTAACAAACATAATAGAAGGTAAATGGAGTTAATTACATAATTAAGTTCAGCAATCTAAGTTATATATGATACATAAGATACATGTCATGTGGACAAGTACCGAAAAACTTGGATACTCTGACCTACTGAACTCTGAATTCCTTTCTAGCTCTCTGAATTCAGTGTTTTCTTTTTGTTTTTCTTACTAGAGATGAACAACAAATGAAAAAAATACATATTGTGTCAAAAAGGCCCAAGTAATAGTTTGAGCTTAGTTTTCCTAAAAATTGCATCACAGGAATCAATTAATAAGAACAGAGATATTTAGATACCAAGACAAAGTAAAACAGAGAATAAGGCTGCCAGCCTCTGCTCTAGGGAATCTTACAAACTAGGTGAAGAAAGAAAACATACAGGAAATAAAAAGATAAATAAATATGGGAGATGCAAACAGCAGTTAGAGATAACAATAGATAAGACATCAGGAGGGTACTATATGATCCATCCCTGATTGAACTGAAGATAAAAATGATTTTAGGTCTTTCCAGGAGGGCGCGGTCACTTGAGACCAGCCATGACTTGGATCGATCAGAAAGAAAGCAGGGTATTCTAAGTCACTGAAGTGGCATGACTGAAAAGGCATGAGTGGGAAATATCTAATGTGGGTAAGGAAATGGTAGGAGAGGAAGACTTGAACAATATACTTGGTCCAGACTGCAAAAGATCCAAATTAAATAATTCTACTTTTTAAAAAAACTGTCAAATAGATTAATAGGAAGAGAAATTAAAATTTATAACAGTACCTAATAGGATTCTGTGAGTCCTTTAGGTCTCTCCTGTCTCTGAAGAAATATAGATTCAGCTTATTCCTAGGTTCCCAAAGTCATAAGATTTAGCATAGGATAAGACCTTAGAAATCATTTAGTCAAACCCTCATCAGATAAGGAAACTGAAGCCAGCTATAGGAAATGACTTGGCTCAAGGTCACACAGGTATAAATTGGTACAATTGAGATTCAAGCCCAGCTCTTCTGACTCTTTAAGTATGGAGCTCTTTCCCATGCACCATAATCCCAGCTCCCTGTCTTATTACTGTGTGACCATTTAATTTCACTAGGCCTCAGTTTTTCACTTGCAAAATTAGAGGGATGGCCTTAGATGGCCTCTAAGGTGAGCTCTAAGCTTTAAAATATGATCCTATGCTCTAGGACCTTGAAAACCCCTCAAGTGAAATATCTCCAAATTATATTCTAAGCCACTTAAGGCCAGTGATTATTAGCATGGTGCCTGGCACACAGTAAGCACTTATAAATATTTATTGAATTTTTGAATTGAAAAAAAATCATGGTAAGTGCCTATAAATGTTTACTGAATTTCTGAATTGAAAAAATCTCTCTTAAAAAGTCCCTTCTAGAATAAGTCATTTAAAAAAATTCCAAAATTAAAAAAAAAAAACTGAGAAAAATTATGATCCATTCCAAAGTATAGGCCAGACACACAAAAACTTGCGTTGAAATTGCCTGTTTTGATTAACTATTTGAGTTGGGGCTTTTCAAGCTTCATCTTCCTATCTAATTACATTACATCTAATTCTACCGGGTTAAATTATGGGTTCCAAATTAACAATCAGTTTTCTTCTACCTTTTAAAAACACAGCTTTATATGGAGGAGGAAAGTATGCATGATATCTGCAAAGTTACAGAATATAGCAAGCCTAGTAAGGATTCTGAGGAATGTTTCCATATCAACCAAAAAAAAAAATAACAAACCATGAAATTGCAGCCATAAATTCAGGAATATTTGAGATTTCTGAAGGATAGAATGATGCCTACAGGCTACTTCATACGCATTATTGAAGTTCTGAGCAAAACTCTGACAATGGGTATTTTTTATATTGGATTAGGAAGATCTCAATTCTTAGGAGATTTGTGCTGTGTCACGAACAACACAAAAATATTTTGTTGCTAATTTTTTTTTGTTTGCCATTGTCTTCGTTTTTTATAATTAGCTAAAAGTGAACTCTTGCTAACCTTTTCCAGCATATTCTTTTTTGAGGAAATGGTAGGATGAGTCAGCAGAGATGACAAAGATCTCTAATCTCCATGAAAAGCCCATGTCCAAAACTTTGAAAACCTCGGGGCATGGATTCTCACGTCTTAGGGCCAACACGATAGCTGTGATTTTATGGTGTTTTAGGGAAAGAAATCTTTGCGTTTTCTCTTCCAGATTTTGAAAGAAGAAAAAAGATCTGTGTACTAAACTCCTATCTTTTACATGAAACCAGTTAGCATAATATATACAAAAGAAAACCACATTTTTAAAAAAACCATTTCAGTCTAATCTAAGTGAAAAAGAGGGGATTAAAGTCAGTTTCACTGCTAATACTGTTCTCTACCTCTCAATGCCAATTTTCCAGATGGTAAATTTATTTACTGTGGAACAAAGTTTTTAGCACCAATACTGAGGTAAAAGGACATGAGATCACAGATATTGAGCTGGAAAGGACCTCAGAGGCAAAATAGATTCATTTTCCAGATGACAAAACAGAAGCCCAGGAAAGTTGTGGCTTCTCCGAGAATAACTGAAAGATGGGGTGACTGAGGCTGAAATTAAGTGACTTGCCCATGGTCATGTGGCTACTAAGTATAAGATTTGGAATTTGAACCTGGGTCTTCCTAAATCCAAGTTTAGCCAGAACCTTTATCTATTATACCACAAAGAATGTCACCATTTAGTTCCTTTTTTGGTACTGGCCTTTAATGCTATAAGCATTATCTTAGTGAATTGTCATCATTACTAAATGATCTCAGTTTGGCGAGAGAGATGATTCCTCATGTTAACAGAGTCATTCCTGGAGTTGGGGGAAGAGAAGTGAATTGATCAGTTTCAAAGAAGATTAAAGATTCTGTTTGGGCTCTGTTACTACAAAAAAAAACGGATTTGAAAATTTTGAGCATATTAAAGAAAAGTGCAGCTACATTTTAGAACGATTAACTGATTAGCATTACTTCTATAGTATGCATTTGATAACCATGAACACCCCATCAGAGTAGCAGAATGGAAAGATGATAGTTCGACCTTCTAGATTCAAGCCTGGCACTGGAGAAAGCTTTATCCCTTGCTAACACACTCCTCAGGAACTTCTCATCAATTTGACACAAACCATCCAAGTTATTACTGGATCTCATAGACCATCTGCACACAAACAGCTTTTTGCTTCTTCCCAGCAAAGAGAAAGTCACCGTGAGGAGTGTGCTAAGTTAGAATGCTGGCATGAAAAGACCATGCCAATGAAAGTGCTGATGCAAAAGAAACGCACTCACCAGGCATGAGACATCTGGCTAAAAAGCAACTTAATGTGTGGAAGGAGTTTGAGAAACCAAGCCTGTTAAAGAGGGACACTCATCTCGATCCGTCTAAAATTAGACTCACCAGCTGTGTTTTGGTTTAAAAACCCCTCCAATCTGCCTGCTTATTACAATAATAATAACAATGCTGAGGCAGGCCAGGAGCAGACTAGGGCTGGAAGTGTGATTTAGGGAAAAGGCTGTCTGTGACATGCTGTGAAAGTGGGAAAGAGGCACTTGGCCTTCCTTGGCCTAGTTTCCCTTCCATTAAAAAAGGGCTTGAGACAATCATCTGCAAGCTGTTGTCGGGTTCCTTCTGTAATGAAAGGGCTGTCTGAGAGGTCCAGGTGTGCAGGGCCCCAGGGACTTATCAGCTCAGTAAGCAACCAAGGCCCTGCTCTAGCTGAGAGTTCCCTTCTTTAGAACTCCTTTAAGCATTAGTTGTAGATTGACAAAAATAAACCTCTAGAAATGGAGAAGTTAAGTTTCATTTTTATTTCTCATGTTGTAGATTGTCCTCGTGAGTTTCTGGTGCAATGTGTCCACATGTTCAAAGATACATCAACCCAACCTTCAATTCAATAAATATTTATTACAGGGAGACATGTTAGCATTGAAGAGAAAAACAAAGAGTTGCTGCCCTCAAGGAACTTATTTCCTAGGAGGGAGATAAAACACACATGCAGATAAGGAAATAAAAATTATATGCAAAATAATGCAAGAGATTAAAGAGTGAGTGTGGTACACTGGACAGAAAGCCAGCTTCAGGAAGCCCTAGATTTGAGCCCCTTCAGTGACACATACTTGCTGGATGATTCAGACCAAGTTGCTTAACTGACTAGGTGCCAACCCACATTAGTAGAGGGAGTTCCCCACCAGGAACTCCTTAGCCTGATTAAATATGAGGTCCAGTTTAAAAAGAAAAAAATCACTAACAACTGAGAATATCTGAAAGGGGTGGGGGAGAGGGGAGGGGGACAGCCCCAAGCTGTGCTCTGAAAGAAGTTAGGATCTTAAGAAATGGGAGTGAGGAGGAAATGTATTCTGGCCAGAACCAAGACGAGCAGTAAAGCCTCCTGTCCCTAATGGCTTAGAATGGTATTTCTTCAGCATATTATATTCTAAGGAAATGCCACAAAATGTCAAAATGTCTTCCTCTGGTCCTCACAAAAAAAAAAATGTAGAAAATCTGCCTCTGGCTTCTATGCTATTTTGTGCCCAAGTCCTTCCAGTTCACCTACCAAATACCATCACCTTTAAGATTTCTGAATTATAACACAGCATTAGAATATGATAAAACAGAAGAGATAGTATCTTTTCTGCTGGTCTCATTTGTGGACAAGAAAATAACACAATATATATTGTACCCATCTGCCATAAAATACAAACACATTACATACAACACACAAGTTCTGTGCTTAACAAACCAACAGGTAAATTTTGAAGGCTTAGAGAAATTTTTCTAAGATTCCCATTCTAGGACATGTTAAGTGTGAACCAATGCATGGAATGCCTTAACTAAGAGGAACAGAGCTATAACCTCAATGAATTAATGAATAGTAGGGCTAAGGTTTCTTTCTGCAGGATTGGAATACCTCAGAGATATCTTTGAGCTTAAGCATCCCTAATGAAATGAAGGGGAAAACAGTTACCATTTTATTATTTTATGATATTTCAGTCTTTCTTACTTTTCCTTGGTGGCATGCAAAAGTTCAGGTGATTTTTGCAGGCTTAAAAAAGAGGTGACTAATGTTCATCACTAGGGAGAGTAAGGCAGCACTAGGAAATAGCTCAAGTTTTATCCAGTGCCTCTTACAGTCATACTCAAGAGAATTAGTAATTTAGGAACCCAGAAGAACTTATCAGCATATGCTTCTAGTTCTCTAAGAATATGGCAACTTGATGGCCTATAGACATAGTTTTGTGGGAGTTTGGGGTTTTTTTTCTTTTTTTTAATGCATGAGATGGCTGACATTCAGTAGCTACTGTGAGCCAGGGACTATAATCTTTAAATATTCATGCAATAACACTTAGAAAAATTATGAATCTTTTTATATGACTGAGGCTGAAAAAAGTTATGATGAGCTGAAAACATTATTATGAAATTCCACTGAGGCACCCCTCCAAATACCTGAAAGGTGTCATTTCCTAGTTATCCTGACAGGCTAAATAGAAAGCCAGAATCGAGAAGGTCATGATGCCTTTTGGAAGGTTGGCAGAAAGACTCTGTTGAGAAAGCAGGGTCAAGCCAAATACCCAATTAAGGCTAATTTCCAAGCTTTCCAGTGCCTATGAGACTTAGAGGAAAGAATGGGATCAAATTTAAGTCATTGGTTTGTTGGGGTTTTTTTTTTTTTCGATTTTGGACTAGACCTGTGATCTTTATCAGTGTGGAGAATTCTCTGTGAGAAAATTTCCTCCACTGATGCAATTTGTTTGAAATTTATAATTTAGTGGGTTTTTATATATTATATTATATTGTATTAATCATATCATATTATATTATATTTAGTGTAATTTATGTAATCTGTGGTCATTGAGAGATTGACTTGGCCAGTGTCAAGTCTACATCAGAAGCAGAACACAAATCCCTGTCTCTGTGATTTTAAGGCTGGCCCTCTATAGTTGGAGCAATATGCTATCCCCTGTGCCAATGCAATCCAGGCCACTTTTCCTTTAAAAGGTATTTGCATTGTCTTCAAGACTCGGTTGGCTCATGATAATAAAGACCAGGCTGTTGACATAAATTGCTAGTTGTCTAAGCACACAACAGTCCCAAGGAGCTCCAGGAGCCATCTCTGATATTTAGCTAGTTGAAAACAATGGGTAATTCAG